>NC_136070.1:437784068-438189068 GCF_964261635.1 Lissotriton helveticus | reverse complement strand
GGGTCTCTCGCAAGATGAGATCCAAGAACGAGAAAGAAACCGACTACATGAGCTAGAGATGGCCCGGCTCAAAATGGATGGCGAACTCAAATTAGCCGAACAAAAACTAAATCTGGAACATCTACGGCTCCGAGAAGAACGGGAAGAGAAACAGAGACAAAGAGAGCTTGAAGAGAAGAGACTGGCGTACGAACACGAACGCAAACTAGCTGAGATAGACTTACGCAAGCAGAACAAAGAATTAGGAGTGCCCGAGCAACCGCGCCCCCCGGGGGTGACAGAAAGGAAGGTACACATCCCCAAGGATGTCGTTCGAGAATATTTCCGAGAGGACGACATACAGCAATGGTTCAAGGCCTACGAGATCGCTATGACCTCCCACCGGATCGATCGAAGCGACTGGGGAGCCGGTCTATGGGGGAGGTTCGTCAATGAGGGTCGCGATGCCCTGCTACAGCTCCCAGACCATCTGATGACCTCCTATGACCACATGAAAGCTACCCTCCTCACCCGCTATGGGCTCACACCCGAAATGTACCGCCAGAGGTTCCGAAACTGCACTCGGATCCCGGGCACAACTTGGGTGGAATACGTCAACTATTTCAGCCGGGCCTTCGAGGGGTGGATCAAGGGAAGCAACGTAACGACTTACGAGCAACTCTTCAATCTCATGGTATGGGAGCATCTATCGAACAACTGCTTCGTCGAGCTCAGGCAGCACCTCCTCGACAGTAAATTAACTGATCCACGACAGCTTGCCGCCGAGGCTGACCGGTGGGAAATTACCCGAGTGGGCCGAACTGGGCCCCATGAACAGAACCGGAACAACCACGGTCAGCACCGTCCCCGAGGAGGAGGAGGGGGCCAGGGACGAGGGAGAGACAACGCCCCGGCCGCTCCCGCTACCAGCACCCCACCCCCGGCCACCCGGGGCAACACCCCGGCGCGGCCGGGATACAGAGCCAATGTCACGTGTCACCGATGCCAGCGAGTCGGCCACTACGCCAACGACCCGAATTGTCCACAGAGCCAGACTCCGAGACCCCGCCAGATGGCTGCCGCCGCCCTGGGGGAAGAACAAATCTACGAAGAACATGAGGAATGTGAGCAAGAACGCCAGGAATGGGAACCAGCCGCCATGGTGCTAGCGTGCCTAGGGGGAAGAGACATGGTCCCGCGGGTCCCCCTACCCGCCAACACCCGGAAGTACAGTCAATGGGTGAACATTAATGGACGCCGGGCCGAAGCCCTACGTGACACCGGGGCCAGTGTAACGGCCGTCCGATGTCACCTGGTGACCCCAGAACAGATTCTGCCGAACGTCCTCTGCCCTGTCCGTTCAGCCGACAATTCGGAGAGTCTATGTCGGATGGCTTGCGTCCCCTTCGAGTGGGGAGGAGTCTCCGGCATGTTGGAAGTGACGGTCCGAGATGATGCCCCCGTAGACTGTCTCCTGGGAAATGATCTTGAGAGTTCCCCGTGGGCCGCCGTAGAGAGGAGAGAGCACCTAGGGATGTTGGGCATCCCGGATTGGGCGTGCGTAACCACCCGGTCCATGGCTGCCCGTGCCATCCCCCGACCCGAAGAACCTGAATGGCCGGCACCTCCTCCCCCGGTCGCTCCAGACACCGACCGTGCCGTCACCCCAGAACAAACTCCCGAGGGGCTCGTTCAGCCTCAGGACCTTCCCGGCCTGGATCAGTGGCGTCAGGAGGGGGGGCCCACCCAAGAACAGTTTCGCCACGAGCAGAAGACCTGTCCCTCCCTCGAGGGACTCCGCCAACAAGCCCTCGCCCAGAGTGCAGGGGATACCTCCGGAACCCATTGGGTCTATTGGGACAATGACCTGTTGTACAGCGAACAGAGAATCGCAGAGTTAGGGGCCAGTCGAGTACTAGTGGTGCCCCTCCGCTTTAGAGACTTCTTGCTAAACGTGGCCCACGATGTCCCCCTGGCTGGCCACCTGGGTCAGGATAAAACCTACAGTCGCCTGGTGACCCACTTTTTCTGGCCCAAGATGAGGAACGACGTACTCCAACACTGCCGATCTTGCCCCACGTGCCAGGCCAGCGGGAAGAGCGGCCGCAAGCTTAAAGCCCCTCTGCAACCTTTTCCAGTGGTCACCACCCCGTTCGAGAGGGTGGGGATAGACATTGTGGGACCCCTGGACCCCCGTACAGCACAAGGACATCGGTTCATCCTAGTACTGGTGGACCACGCCACCCGCTACCCCGAGGCTGTTCCCCTGCGAACTGTGACAGCCCCGGTAGTCGGCCGGGCCTTGATGGGGATCTTCTCCCGGGTGGGCTTCCCCCGAGAAGTCGTCAGCGACCGGGGCACAAACTTTATTTCAAAATACATGAAGTCCCTCTGGCAACAGTGTGGGGTCACCTACCGATTCACGACCCCCTATCACCCTCAAGGAAACGGACTGGTTGAGCGGTTCAACCGCACGCTCAAAGGGATGATTGGGGGGTTGGAAGAGCCCCTCCGACGCCAGTGGGATGTGCTACTACCGTGCCTTCTCTTTGCCTACCGAGAAGTCCCCCAGAAGTCCCTCGGCTTCAGCCCGTTCGAACTCTTGTATGGGCACCCGGTGCGGGGGCCGCTCAGCCTAGTCAAAGAGGGCTGGGAAATGCCCCCTCTAAAGAACCCTCCAGATGTTTTCAAGTACCTCCTAACCCTCCGCAACCAGACCAGACGGTTCAGAGAGATGGCAAAAGCAAACCTGGAGGCCAGTCAGGAGGACATGAAAAGGTGGTACGATCAGAATGCATCCTCCATCGAATTTGAACCCGGCCAACAAGTGTGGGTAATGTCTCCCACCGAACCATGCGCCCTGCAAGACAAATGGACGGGGCCCTTCAAAGTAATCGAGCGCAAGAGCCCTGTCACCTATCTCATCGATATGGAATCTTCACGAAACCCTCTCCGGGTCCTCCATGCTAATAGACTTAAACCCCACTTTGTACGCTCAGAGCTCAGCCTCTTGATGGCAACCGACAATGGAACCGAGGAGGACTCCGAACCCCTCCCTGACCTCCTACGGTCTCGGGAGAAGGACGGCTCCGTGGACGGGGTCCGACTCTCGGAGGCCCTCACCCTGGAACAGCGCCAAGGCTGCCGAGACCTCCTGCTGCAGTTCGCCACCCTGTTCTCCCTCACCCCAGGGGTCACCCCCTGGTGCTTACACGACGTGGACACTGGAGACAGTCCCCCTGTCCGCCATCGGGCCTACCGCGTACCAGATCGGGTACGGGCCTGCATCCAAGAGGAGGTGGCCAAGATGCTCACGCTCGGGGTCATCGAGCCCTCAGACAGCCCCTGGGCCAGCCCAGTGGTACTGGTCCCCAAAGCGGCCGCCCCCGGCGCCACGCCGGAGCTTCGGTTCTGCGTCGACTACCGGGGCTTGAATGCGGTCACCAGAACAGACGCACACCCCATCCCCCGAGCAGATGAACTAATCGACCGCATGGGAGCTGCCCGCTACCTCAGCATCTTCGACCTGACAGCGGGCTACTGGCAGATCGGTCTCACACCCCGGGCCCAAGAACGATCTGCATTCTCCACTCCTGATGGCCACTATCACTTCAAGGTCATGCCATTCGGCATGAAGAATGCCCCAGCAACATTTCAGCGGCTAGTGAACCAGGTCCTGGCAGGACTCGAAGAATTCAGCGCCGCCTACCTGGACGATATCGCTGTGTACAGCCGCCACTGGTCCGACCACCTCCACCACCTCCGAGAGGTGCTACAGGCCCTCCAACGAGCTGGCCTCACGATCAAGGCCAGCAAATGCCAAATTGGCCAGGGGTCCGTGACCTATCTCGGGCACCAGGTGGGAAGCGGTCTGGTGGCCCCTTTGCAACTCAAGATCGCTGCCATCCAGTCGTGGCAGCCCCCCATCACCCAGACCGAGGTCCGCGCCTTCTTGGGACTCACAGGCTACTACCGGCGGTTCGTGAGGGACTATGGCAGCATTGTAGGGCCCCTCACGGAACTCACATCCAAAAACCAACCCAAGAAGGTCAACTGGACCCCAGACTGTCAAGCGGCCTTCGAGAAGCTGAAGGCCGCCATGTGCTCCGCCCCGGTGCTCCAGGCCCCCGACTACAGTCGGGAATTTATCGTCCAAACAGATGCCTCCGACCATGGCGTTGGGGCAGTCCTTTCCCAGCTGAACCCCGAAGGACTTGACCAGCCAGTGGCTTTCATCAGCAGACGGCTCCTGGCCCGAGAACAACGCTGGAGCACCATCGAGAGGGAGGCCTTCGCCGTGGTGTGGGCCCTCAAAAAGCTCCGGCCTTATCTCTTCGGCACCCACTTCCGGGTCCAGACCGATCATCGACCCCTGCAATGGCTAATGCAGATGCGGGGGGAAAACCCGAAACTACTACGTTGGTCCATCTCCCTGCAGGGGATGGACTTCACTGTGGAACATCGACCCGGGCAAGACCACGCCAACGCAGATGGCCTGTCACGCTTTTTCCGCCTCGACGAGGAGAGTCCCCAAGAGGATGGGTGACTCTCCCCGCCTTCAGCTGGGGGGGACGCATGTTGGACAGGCCACGTGTGAGGCTTGCTCCCTCCCCGCACGACCAGGCCCGAGCCCCGCTCCTCAGGCGTTACACGCAACAACCACCCGTTTCCCGTCTCCTATAGGGCCCCTGCCCCTGAACATCTCCACATAGTGGGCCCGATTCCCTACCGGCCCTCTCGCCCGGCCTGGGCGCCATCTTGGACACGGCACCACGAGGCCGCGTGGCCTCCGATCAACCCTAGCCCTGGGCCTGGCCAGGCCCCGACATCCCGGCACCACCATCCACCCAGGAGGTGAGCAGACTACTTGGCAGGTCAATGGGAGAAAGAGGTGTCGATGGCTCTCCCCCGCCAGGTGCCGATCGCCCCCAGCTCCCCCAGGCGCTGGCTCCACCCCCCTGCTGGGTGTCTGGACTCCCTCATCCCGGACCTCCCGACCTCCCAGTGCGAGGGTCCGGACATCAAAGGGCGCCAGACCTATAACTGGCGCAGCTCCAGAGCAGGAAGGCAGTTGTATCCTGGAGTCGAGAGACGCAGTGAAGAACTCATCCTTGACGGACTACTGGCGCTGCCGTAGCCCTGCCTTGCGAACTACCGATCTGCCTGCTGGCGCTGCCGCGGCTCTCTGCACCCATCTTCATCGGGACCTGCTGGCTCCGCCGCGGACCGTCACTACCTTCAACCATCCCGGGACCTGCTGGCTCCGCCGCGGCCCGATCATCTAGAACGCCGAGCTCGAGGATTGTGAGCTAATTCATCTACCACCACATCCCCCAGAGTGGTAACGAGACTGTCCCGCTACCCACCTTACCCAACCAAGAGACTAGAATAGAGGGGACCCCGGAGTCCAGACCTCCTTGTACCACCTCACCGTACTTAAAGAATTGCTTATAAAGTAACGTTGAACCTTATCCTTGTGTGGTGTACGTCAGTGGGGGGGAAGTTATTTGTCTGTACGATTGCTGGAGACGGATCTCCCCGGAGACCTCTCCCCTTATCCTCGGCCGACCCTCCCGGTCCGTCTAACAGCCTCCATGCTCTTATGGAGGAACCGCCGCCTCCACTCCTGTCCTTCAGAATAAGGCTGAGAAAACGACCTAGGACCTAAGGGTTCTGTCGAGGAGGCACGGCTCTGGGTCATCCAGGATTATAATGGGGCTGGTGCCGGCAGAATCTGGAATATCTATGTCGGGGCAGGTCTCAATGGCACGACCAGCGTCTGTCAAGATCAAAGGGGATGTCATTGAACCGGAACTGCCAGTGCAGAGCCCGATGTAGCCCCCTCTGAACTTACGGGGCACTGAAGGCAAGCTGGTATGGTGAGGCCGCCCAAATAGGAGGCACATGCAGTCATGAAATTCTTTAATCTGCGCAGAGGTTGCTTCTGCTCCTGGAAAGGCGGGAAACGCAGAGTCGACCCAGGCGCAGGTTCTGAAGAACGAAGCCTAGAACTTCGGTTCATCTGACTGACGGGGAGAAAATGAAGCATGCTTCGATTCCGTATGTTTTTTGTACTTCTTACCTGACCTACTTGGCAGGTTTGAGTGGGAGGACAAAGACTGAGACTGTCCATAAGTCTTTTTGGACATGATGGGAAAACCTACACACCAAAAAGGGGGAGTAAAAAACATTGCAAAAATACTGTCGAAAAGTGGCAGGGTAGCTCTTGTCAGGGATCTGCACTGGCTGGCACGGAAAGAAAAGAACGGACGTCAGGTGGTGCCTATATAGGCGACATGGACGATGCCGACATTACTTTACCAACGCCACCTGCTGGCATGCAGAGATATTGTTCTAAGTAAAATCTTCCGGATTCAGTCAGACGCCTAGGAAATTGAAAGGTAAGGAATCTACGGCTATCAGATGTTATTTGTTTCACAACCATAAAAGATTACTCTGACACCTTGAGGTAGAACCTGGGATTGCTTCTGAAAGCAATTCAAACCAGAGATTTCTGCTACCATTATGGAGCATGCATTAGTGTTTACATAGTCACACTGCCTTCTTATCCTCGTCCCCTGTTCCATTTTTAAAACAAGCATTTCCAATGCAATCGGTCTCGCCTTCAGGACCTTGTATGTATTGAGCTATGCAGCACATTAGCCTGGGTGCTGAAACATCTACTGTTCTTTAACATGGAAGGGAAAGTAAGCACCAACCTGCGTGACACACCAGGTATGGGACCACATGGAGAGAAATATTGCCTTTCAGCAGGAAACAGTATAGTCCAAAGCTCTGTTTTTAATTTTAAAGCAGGGCCTTCAGTGGTCATATCACTGAAAATACAAGAGTTGAAAAAATATTGTCTCTGGTTGCTTGTGGAAGACAATGTCTATGGACAGGAATCTAGAGAATGCTAAAGCGATTCTGGTATTTTACTGACCTCTGCTGGTCCTTTTCTATCAAGACAGTTAAATAGAGGCAGTTGAACAGAAAAAAAAAGTCCGGAAGCAGACAAGTACTAGGGCTGATCTCCAGAACCCACAAAGTACATACACAATAAGTATATACTAAAGTATATATACTAAAGTATATACAAGAGGTCTCAAACGCTCAACCTAAAAATAACCTAGCTGTCAGTAGGTTTTGATTGATAGTACAGGGAAAGGTGAAGTGAATTGGGGAAAAGGAGAGAACCTGCAGAGGAGGAAGCACGCTTTAGTTTGTCTCCTAAGGATCAGACCCATAACACTGAAAAGGTGATGTTGTACTAATTCTTTCAATCTGTTGCAGTTGTGAGTTTCTAGACCTTGAGCAACTGTCAAGTGCCCCTCTTGTTTAGCTCCCATTTGTGGGCTACCAGAAGGATATTGTGCAACCGGTCTGCTCTCTGATTCAGAATCCTGGGAAGGTGAGAGATCATGAGGCAGAAACTATGAGGCAGATTCCCTGCCCTCTCACACAGGTTACTGCCAGCCCGAAGAGTTGTAGATAAAAGGCTCCCTTCCCAGCCCACTGTTTTAAAAAGTTGAAAATAGTATTGCTTTGTGTTCGGTCTCTGAAGGTTGGACACAAAGACAGTGTGCTACTCAGGCCTATCCAGGACCATTGCTTCTCACGTTTCACTTTGCATGTGCAACATTTCTAAGTTTACGATTTCAGCTACCGAGCAACCCCGAGACGAACACACGGACCCTTCAGTTGCCATTCCTGCAACTTCTCCTGCATCCGGACCTGCACTGCATCCGGACCTGCACTGCACCCGCACCCGCCAAGAAGAGCACCAACAGCAGCCACCTGAAGTGCATCCTTCTCAACACCCGTTCCGTCCACAGACACGCCGTCCAACTCTGGAACCTGATCGACACAACATCACCAGACGTCGCCTTCCTCACGGAAACCTGGATGAACGCCTCCTCAGCGCCCGACATCGCCATCGCCATCCCGGACGGATACAAGATCACCCGGAGGGACGCGGCAACCAGACCGGAGGGGGCATTGCCATCGTCCACAAGAACACCATCCGCATCTCGACCACCACCGACGACACCCTCAAAGCCGCCGAACACCTGCACTTCCAGATCCACACCGACCCCAAGACCACCCTCAGAGGCACCCTCATCTACAGACCCCCGGGACCACGCACACAGTTCAGCGAAGACATCGCCGACTTCATCAGCCCGCACGCCCTCCCCTGACTACATCCTCCTCGGGGACCTCAACTTCCACCTGGAGAACAACAAGGATCGCAACACCATCACCCTGCTGGACAACCTCGCCAACCTCGGTCTCAAGCAGCTGGTGACCACCCCCACCCACTACGCTGGACACACGCTCGACCCCATTTTCTCCTCCAGCAAGGACATCGCCTTCAGCCACGCCACCGGTCTCCACTGGACGGACCACAGCTGCATCCACTTCAGCTTCAGAAAGAACACGATCCACCACCACCAACAACAGGTCGCACGCAGAAGCTGGAACAAGATCACAGCCGACCAGCTCGCCGCATCCCTGAGCCAGGACCCCCCCGCCAGATCAGCGAACCCCAGCCAGGCCGCCAGCAACCTCACGAAGTGGATCAACCGATGCGCTGACGACCTCGCCCCTTTGAGGACCCCGCCCAGCAGACCAGGCAGTAAGAAAGCACCATGGTTCACCGGCGAACTCAAGAGCTCCAAGAAGAACTGCCGAGCCCTCGAGAGAACCTGGCGCAGAGACCCTACATCAGACAACATGACCACCCTCAAGCTCGCCACTCGTAAACACCACCAACTGATCCACGCCACCAAGAAAACCGCATTCAAGGAACAACTGGACAACAACGCACACAACAGCAAGGAACTCTTCAACATCGTCAAAGAGCTCTCCAACCCCAACGCCGGAAACATTGACATCACCCCATCACAGGACCTCTGCAACTCCCTCGCCGCCTACTTCCACAACAAGATCGCAGACATACACAACAGCTTCAGCACACAGCCAACACGCACCCCACGACCGCACAGGCACCCCCCACCACCACCCTCCGCGCCTGGAACCCGGTCAACACCGAAGAAACGCTACACACAATGAACGCCATCCACTCCGGATCTCCAACCGATCCCTGCCCCCACAACGTCTTCAACAAAGCCGACGCCGTCATCGCACCCCACCTGCGGGACATTATCAACACCTCCTTCGACGCCGCTACCTTCCCGGAGAGCTGGAAGCACGCCGAACTCAGCGCTCTACTGAAGAAGCCATCAGTAGACCCCACCGACCTCAAAAACTACCGCCCCATCTCGCTCCTCCCGTTCCCGGCCAAAGTCATCGGGAGGACCGTCAACAAGCAGCTGGCCGCCTTCCTCGAGACGAACAAATCCCTCGACCTCTCACAGTCTGGCTTCCGTGCCAACCACAGCACCAAGATCGCCCTCATCGCAGCCACCAATGACATCCGAGCCCTGCTCGACAATGGGGAGACTGCGGCCCTCATCCTCCTGGACCTCTCCGCGGCATTCGACACGGTCTGCCACCGCACCCTAGTGCAGCGCCTCAGCAAAATCGGAATCCAAGAGAAGGCGCAAGAATGGATCATCTCCTTCCTCGCCGGAAGGACACAGAGAGTCCGCCTCCCCCCGTTCAGATCAGAAGCCACCGAAGTCATCTGCTGCATCACTCAAGGCTCCTCGCTCAGCCCCACACTCAATGTCTACATGAGCCCCCTCGCGGCCATCGCACGCCTACACAACCTCAACATCATCTCTTACGTCGACGACACCCAGCTGATCCTCTCCTTCACCAACGACCCCCGCCAGAGCCAACCTACACGAAGGGATGAAAGATGTAGCCGAGTGGATGATGAACAGCCGCCTGAGACTGACCTCAGATAAAACAGAAGTCCTCATCCTGGGATCATCACCCTCCGCCTGGGACGACTCCTGGTGGCCCCCTGCCCTGGGCAGCGCACCCAAACCAACGGGCCACGCACGCAACCTGGGCTTCATCCTGGACTCCTCCCTCTCCATGACCAGACAAGTCAACGCCGTCTCCTCGTCGTGCGTCAACATCCTGCGCATGCTACGCAAGATCTTCCGGTGGATCCCCACCGAGACTAGGAAGACGGTCACCCAGGCCCTCGTCACCAGCCGACTGGACTACGGCAACGCCCTCTACGCCGGAACGACTGCCAAACTCCAGAAGAGACTCCAGCGGATCCAGAACGCCTCAGCAAGACTCATCCTCGACATCCCCCGACACAGCCACATCTCCGGACACCCGAGAGGCCTGCACTGGCTCCCGGTCAACAAGAGAATCACGTTCCGACTCCTCACCCACGCACACAAAGCCCTACACAACCAAGGCCCAAGATACCTCAACAACCGCCTCAGCTTCTACACTCCCACACGCCAGCTCTGTTCGACCAACCACGCCCTCGCCGCCGTCCCCCGCATCCGAAAAGCCACCCTGGGAGGAAGGTCCTTCTCCCACCTGGCCGCCAAGACGTGGAACTCCCTCCCGACCCACCTCTGCCAGACGCAAGACCACCTGGCCTTCAGGAAGCAGCTCAAGACCTGGCTGTTCGAGCAGTAGCGGACCTCCCCCCCCTCCCAAAGCGCCTTGAGACCCTCCGGGTGAGTAGCGCGCTATATAAATGCATTGATTGATTGATTGATTGAGTGTATGTGACATTTCAACACTTTGTATGGCTTTACATGGCACTATCACAAAGCAATTAAGCACAAGCAATGAGATTAATTTAGCTAATTACACCAATCTGTGCTTTCAAAAGGTCATTAACCTACTTTTAACATAATCACCATGGAACATTTGTGGTGCCACAATAAAGAGTTTACAAATTACATTGGTGGCAGCGATTTCAGGAAAGAGAAAGAAAAATTTACGGGACATGGAAATGGCTGAGCCATAGATAGGCAGATATATTAATATATGCGGGTCTAAAATCAAAATGTGTTCGAATGATTCGAGGGGACACTAGAGAAGGCATTGCAAAGTGGAAAAGTGGGAAGCAGAGAATCAAGAGCAGAGTGTACAGAAGTGTAGGTTTAGGATGAAGGGAAGAATGCAGAGAAAACACAAGACTGACAGACGTCCGCTGATGTTTGAAAAATGTATACTTCTGGAGACACTGAGACTGGGTTAAAGGTTCCTTTTGAATAGGGGGAAAACAAGAAACTGAGAAAAGAAAGCACAGTCCAGAATGAGAATCCAGTTAAACCTAGTAGAGCATAGGCATGTAAGGTTCTAATCTTTTGCCTCATATGGCTCGGCCACTGCAGTGATGCAAAAACAGTGTGCATCCATTGAGAGTAAAACCTGGAATAGCTTTCAAGTCAATGAGGAGCACCAGGAAGATTTATCAATCTAATATACAGACAAAAAATGAAATCTGTTGTGTTCGCAAATCATGCTGTGAGGAAAGACCACTAACCAATCCAAGATTTGTTCTGAACAAATAAGATCCTAAAAATATGTCACAAGGAAAATTACTTATTGACATAAACTTAAGTAGTGAAAAAAATACCTATTCGTTTCTGGTCCGCGATATCTAGCTGTGGTTCCACAAAAGGCTTAAGCTCATCATCCTCATATCCTGAATTGATCCATCTGTCCTTCATAATTTGCTATATAAAAAAAATCTCATTTAGTAGATGTACTTTTTTTTAACAAGAAAACAAATCTCAGACACAATCTGCTTGAAATGCAAAACTAAATTTCAGTAGGAAGGGTTTACTTACTTGTAACTACAATTTGTCATAGTTGGCATACTTCATAGATTCACATGTCTGAATGAATCCCTGTCAGGCTGGGAATCTCCTGTATATTTTAAATAAGAGCAGCGCAAGAAACCTATTCTTGCTGAGAAACACATTGCTGTATTTTTAAGTAGCACATAGACTCCATTTTGTTGTGCCTAAATCCCATCACTGAGGTGCATGTGTCCTCAATTCCACTTGTAGAGGCACCATACTTGAATTTTTCAAAGCACAACTGCTTAAGTAATAGATTGCAAAAGGTTCTTAAATAAGTGAATTACTGTTAAGAGTTGGTATCCTTCATAAATTCACTAGTTGGCAAGTAATTTCTTGATCTGAATATAACTTTTGATCCAGTGGATAGAGTTGCATGACATTTGATAATCTATTACCATTGTCAGCCAAGCTTTGTGAAGATTCATGCACGGGGGAGGAGGTTAGGGACAAGGGGAAACAGTAAGGGGGGGGTGGTGGGTTCTAATTTTTGCCACCACTGGAAACTTTGCTCTTGTCTATAGCCTGAATGGCTGACTTACACCAAATTTTTATTGAAAGAAGAACTTCACCCAGTAAGCACACTTTTATTGGTTTGGGGTTGTCAGTTTTGTAGTGTTTGGATAGTATATCTATCTATCCAGGCTTAGTGATCTGAACTGATTGGTTAACTTACCGTTATGTTTCCTTTGCCCGCAGGTGGATGAGGTGAGGCTCTCTATTCTATTTTAGTGCTTATGACTATTGATGAGGATCCCCTGGAAGAGAAGGATTAGTTACTTACCTGAAATCCTAGTTCTCTACCAGGTGTATCCTCATCAAAGTCATAAGCAATCCTCCCACCTCCCCGGGCAAAGGATCATTGTGTTTTTTAATGAGGTAATGTCAACTCTGTGTCCTGGCTTTTTAAGCCACCGCAAAGAACAACTGACCTAACTGTCACCCCTGAGGCACGATGGAAAGCTGGGGGTTATGACTGCCTTAAAGGCACGGTGCCAGTTTATCTCTATGTTGCTATGAGTTAGCTTTTCAGTCTTTTTTTACTGTGTTTCTGCAATGCAGCCTGGGCGCTGCCTATGCTTTCAGTCCTATGTGAGAGTTTCTTCTGACTGCTAAGCATTAAAACAGATTCAAAACATGTTTTGCTGTTGTTTTACCCCGTTTCTAATGTATGCTTTTATGATATAACGGGGAGTCCTTACAGCATTATTCAGCTCTGGTGTGTAAGGCTGAAGTTGATATATATATATATATATATATATATATACATAGAAATAGATACATAGATATAGATACATATATGTGGGGCACATATATGATTGTGTTTCCGGGGTCCCGCGCATGGGCGGGAATATTCTAGTGCTTATGACTTTGACGAGGATCCCCTGGAAGAGAACTCTGTGTGCCATGCCGACAACCCACTGCCCTGGCTTAGGTCAGCCACCCATCTAGCTGGGTGCACTAGAACAGTGGTGAGGGTACAGGTGCATGAGTCCTGTACCCCTATAGTGCCTAAACATTGTAAGTGCAGTAATGCCATTGAGAGTATATGGTGCTGGGAGTTTGTCATTAAGACAAAATGCACTCAGAGAGATGCTCCATGAAAAACCACCTGACTGGATGGCAGTTACAGCTCTACGGATGTTACCAT
This sequence comes from Lissotriton helveticus, assembly GCF_964261635.1. Taxonomy (NCBI): domain Eukaryota; kingdom Metazoa; phylum Chordata; class Amphibia; order Caudata; family Salamandridae; genus Lissotriton; species Lissotriton helveticus. The sequence continues at coordinate 438,175,688 of NC_136070.1, read as the reverse complement.
CGAAGAGGTCAGTTTTCCTTCAATAAATGTAAATGTCTAAATAGTGAAAGGAAATAGGCACACCACAATACTAGATCCTCGTTAAGGGAGTACCCCGGATCAGGAGTGGCCTCAGAGAAGGGGTAGAGGTAGGATTTCTATGTGTTGGCACAAAATCCCAATCGACTGGCAAACGATGACAGAGTAGAAGCCAGTGAGGAAGGGATAGCATGAAGATCACTCACGTACAACAGGATATCGTCTGCGTACAGTGAAATAATGTGTGTTGCATCCCCAAAGGGTATACCTGCATCAACCAGAGTGAGGATACATTCAGCAAGAGGCTCCACAGCCGAAGAGAAGAGGAGACATGCCATGTCCAACAATAATGGGACCGGATATGTAAGGGTCTGTTTTAACGCGGACAGTCGGATGTTTGTAAAGTAGCAGGACCATAGCAATGAATTGTCCCCCAAATCCAAATTTAGATAGCACTGCAAAAAGGTAATACCACTCGAGGGACTCTAAGGCCCTTTCGAGATCCAAAACGAGGCACCCCGAGCGAGGCCAATGGAGAAATGCATACTCTGCAACTCTAAAGAAAGGGGAAAGATTGAGGGAGGTGCCGGCGAGAGGGGACAAATCCGTTCTGGTCTGGGCGGACCAAGGCAAAGATGTGGGGTGCGAGCTGATTAGCAAGAACCTTCGCCAATATTTTTTAATCCGTGTTTAAGTTCGCTAGGGGTCTGTAAAAACCCAAGGCTGTGGGGTCCTTGCCCGGTTTAATAAGGAGACCACACTGGACGAGGATAAGGAGGGTGGGAATGAGGAGTTTTCCATCATGGAGAGATAGAGCGCATGCAGATGCGGGATAAGGGTATCGGTGTGTTTTGAAGAACTCAGTCGGGAGACCGTCTGGCCTTGGTGTCTTCCCTGCCACCAAGGTTGTTAATGCCTCAGGGACTTCTTCAATTGTTAAAAGAGAGTCCAACTCCAGCTGTTGTTCGAAGGATAACGTAATTCCAACGAAATCAAGAAGGTGCCAATCTGCAAGGGACTCCCATGCGCAGCAGATTTATAAAGATTAGAATAGTGGTTGGTCAAGGCTGCATGCATGTCAAGTTGCGTGTAACACATGTTCCCTAGGTCATCCCATATTGCGTGGATCCAGCAGTGAGGGTGTTCCTGTCGCACTAGATATGCGAGTAGTTTACACGCCCTGTCTGATGGGGCATGAGTGTGTGCCGCATGGGCTAAGTAATTGTGGCAACATAATCTCTCCAACAGTTCAGCGTGATTACTTCGTAGTGAGTCTAAGTGGGCATTGGCCTTGGGGAGTGTGACTGCGGTGGGAGGTGGCCGAAGACAGTCCACGCACCTGGACTCAAAGCGTGTGCTAGCCCGAAATTGGCATGACATTTGCTGTACAATTGGGCCCTGTGACACTGTTTGAACGGCGAGATCCTTCTGCCACCCCGTCGGACACGAGTTGCATGCTCCCCTCATTGAAACATATTGCCTGTAGGAAGCAGGGGAGGCTGCGTTTAATAGTGTGGCGCCCGAATTATCTGTACATTACCAAGGCTGTGCGCTGCAGCGCTTCCTGCATTGGTGGCTGGTGTGTCTGCCCGGCCGGACCAGTTACTTTTGCGGTGCCTGAATTCGTAGCGCCATGTGGAAACGAGACACACGTCAGCCCCGCATCAACTTTGAAGGGGGGAAAAAGGGTAATAAATCTGCTGATGCTGAGGAAGGAGATCGTAGTCAAGCAGATGGGGGCGCGGTGAGCCAGTTGCCTGCGGATGACGTCAGGGTAATGTTCCTGGAGCTGAAAAAACAGGCTGAAAAACGGGCTGAAAGGCATAGACTCCAAAATGGATGCCTTGCCGACCGGATGGATAAAATCACCCAGCGCATGGATAAACAGGAAGGCCGGGTGAGCGTCGTCGAGACGAGAGTAACGGAGACAGAGGAGGGACAGACGGAGTTGGAAAAGAAGGTGAGAGCTATGGATAAAGTTCTGGAGCTCATACACCAAAAGAATGAGGATTTGGAAGCGCGCTCACGCAGAAATAACATACGTATTACAGGCATGGCGGAATCTACAGACATTTCAAACATGGAGCTTTTTGTGGAAGGCATGATGAAGGATCTCTTCGGCCATGGACTATCACCCATGTTCCTTATAGAGCTAGCGCATTGAACACTGGGCCCACGGCCTAAGCCAGGCGCTCCCGCACGGCCAATCCTGGCGAGAGTATTGAATTACAGAGACCGCGATACTATACTCCGTCTTGCACGTGAAAAAGGTGCTATTCAATACAAAGGGAATGTGATTGCATTGTACCCAGATTTTACCTTACAGGTCCAGGCGCCAAGGAGGGAGTTTATTCCTGCAAAGAAGATTTTCCAATAAATCGGAACCAAATATGCTCTGATTTACCCGGCCAAGCTGAGAGTGCAGGGGCCCGGGAAACCCACCTTTTTCAACGACGCCAAAGCCGCCTTTACATTCGCGAAGCAGATGGCCAAAGATCACAAACTGCAGAAAACGCAAGCTGATGCTAATTCGCAAGACAGACTTAGTGATAATGACTAAAGTTGGACTACCAGCGGAGGCTACTAGCGGAGCTGATAGCTGATATGGTTGATTGCGGTCCAGAGCTAACAAGTTCGGGGTAAGAGGACCGCGCTAGAGCGATATGTGTGGCGAACTATATATTCTGAACCGGGGGCTGCCCTGAAAAGTTGTACGATAATATTGTTTGTGGGCGAGGGGAGCGAGCACTTATGCGCCAGCTGCAGCTTGGCCACCCTGCCAAAAGTGCAGGGGTTGATGCCGGTAACCCGACGTACCCACTGGGATGATTCCCTAGGTTTGCTTTTACATTTTGGCTTGGAGACAAGTATGGGAGGGGGGTGGGAGGGCTTCACAACCTGATTGGGGGGTTGGGGTGGGTGGGGGGAGGAGAAGAGGGATGTTCAGGAAGCAGATACTGTCGTTCAGGGGTCGGTTACAATATCGGAGGACACATGCAGGTCATTTGATATGTGAATATGTGACATGGTCATGCCGTCCTGCAATGCCACAGCGTGGATGCTTGTTAACAGGTGTTAATAACAGGAGGTGCTGCACTGTTCTACCTGAATATGCCTCACTATTGCCACTTCATTGTCTGCGATGGCTAGATCAAACACAATAACCACACTAAAATGTCTTACATGGAATGTGCGAGGTCTTAACGACCGCAGGAAAACCAGACTCATACACTCTTACCTCACGAGACATGGGGTAGATATATGCCTTTTACAGGAAACCCACCTCATTGGTTCGGCAGCGAATACACTCAGAAATAGACGGTGGGAGGTTGTAGTTGCTACTGGCTATTCCAATTATTCTAGAGGGGTCGCCATATTGATACGCAAAGGTCTGCACTGGCGCACGCACAACACGATAATCGATAGAGACGGAAGGTACATATTATTGGAAGGATCACTCTGTAATACTCCCGTAGCCCTGGTGAACACTTATGGCCCTAATACTGACAGTCGGGAATTCTTCCAACACATATGGCATGAGCTAAAAACACACCGCTATAATGTGGGGCGGGGACTTCAATGTAACCCTGTCCACTGATCTAGACAGACATGGGACTTCCCGTGCACATCATCCGAAGGCAGCAGAACTCCTCCATGAGATCATGACAGATCTCTATCTGATTGACTCATGGAGGGCCACACACCCAACTAGTAGGGAGGGGACATGTATCACGCACCATAGAAACGCCTGGTCCCGGCTCGATTATTGGTTGCTCTCTAATGATCTCCACGCCTGGCTAGAAGATGCGATGCATCTTTCCCGTACCTTGTCAGATCATGCCCAGGCACAGATAAAGATCTGTCTCTCCCCAGCGTAACGCAACCTTTTTCTTGGCGGTTCCCTTTGGGAGCTTTACGAGATCAGGTCTTTCGGGAGGAACTTCGCGGCCGTATTGAGGGTTTTTACTTCACTCGCCAGTTGTGACTGAGGGAAGCGCCGAGATGCCCCCCGGTGATTCGCGCGCGATAGAAGTACCTATAACATAACACATAACAGGGTTACTTTGCGCTAAACGAGGGCTCGGTGGACTTACCCGGGGTACTATGGGAGGCTTTCAAGGATGTAGTGAGGGGGGGACGGTATCGCACTGAAAGAAAACAAGTTACTTACCTGTAACTTTGGTTCCCCAGTATTGGTAACTTTCATAGATTCCCATGCTTTGTATCATTCCCCGTCGTCGGACTGGGAGTCTCGGTAATAACAAATATCATAGTAGTAGGTACAAAAGAGAAAGGAAGGCCTAGGCCTCATTCCCTTTTGTAACATATCAGCCTCTTTTTGTAAAAGAGACCAAACTCTAGGCGTCAGCCAATCAGAAGAGCCTCACCCTTAGAACCTTCCTGAAGGAACCTCAGAGCCTCAGATTTTCGTAGCCGTAGTGTGCTAGACACCATACTTGCTGAAGGCTGAGCTTTCCCCGGGGAGGTGGGTGGGCGCATGGGAATCTATGAAAGTTACCAATACTGGGGAACCAAAGTTACAGGTAAGTAACTTGTTTTCTTGCCCCAGTATTGGAACTTTCATAGATTCCCATGCTTTGTATCAGAATAGCAAGCAGTAAACACCATAAACACATTTTGTAAAGCAGTGTACCATAACATTAGCCAGAAAATTACAAAATGTGTCACCCATGGAAGGTGGGATAGAAAGGAAAGCTCACCCATCACTTGAAGAGGTTTCTCAGGACAGCCTGGCCCACAGCCGCATCATCCTGCTGCAATGACTCTAAGCAATAATGCTTAGTGAACGTGTGCACGCTGCTCCAGGTAGCAGCCCTGCAGATGTCCTTGACATGTACCCCCGCAAAGAGGGCCGTAGAAGAAGCCACTGATCTCGTCGAGTGAGCACGGATCTTGCCCACTAGAGGTTTTCCTGCTAACTTGTGGCAATGCAGAATGGCACTTGAAATCCATCTCGAGATTCCCTGTTTAGACAGAGGGAGACCTTTGTTTGGACCGCCGAAAGCAATGAACAATTGTGAAGATTTTCTAAAGTCTTTGGTTCGGTCCATGTAGAACTTTAGACAGCGTTGCAAATCCAGAGTGTGCAACGTCTTTTCTGCTGGAGTGACTGGGTTTGGAAAAAATGTCTTTAGTATGACCGGCTCATTTAGGTGAAAGTCAGTGGGGACCTTGGGAATGAACCTTGGGTTTGTCCTTAAGATGGTAGTGTTCTTTTTGAACTGCAAAAACGGTTCTTGGATAGTTAGGGCTTGCATCTCCCCCACTCGCCTCGCTGATGTGAGGGCCAAGAGTAAAGCTAACTTCCATGATAAGAATTTAAGGTCTGAGCGGTGAATCGGCTCAAAAGGACCCTTCATTAGTTGAGCCAGGACTAAGTTTAGATGCCATGTTGGAGGAGGAGATCGCACTGGCGGATAGACCCTGAACAGGCCTTTGAGGAATTGTTTGACAATTCTTGCAGACCACAACGAAGGACCAGAATCAGATCTTCTGAATCTCGAAATCGCCGCTAAATGAACTTTGATAGTAGAATGGGACAGATTAGACTTAGCTAGCGAGAGTAGGTAAGGTAGAAGCTGATGAGGTTTTGACGTGAAAGGATCAATCTTTTCTTTATTGCACCAGATACAGAATCTTTTCCACTTCAGTCTGTATGTTTTGTTTGTGGACGGAGCCCTTGCCTGAGAGAGGATGTCTTTGACCTCATTGGAAAGAGGAACATTCATGTATTCTCGCTGGTCAGGAGCCATGCAGTCAGGTGCAACGATCTTGGGTCTGGATGCCAAACTTGTCCTTCGGACATTGCCAGGAGATCCGGAACATCTTCCAGCTTGATCGGAGGTACTAGCGATAGCAGATGGAGCTCGGTGTACCAGAATTGTCTTGGCCATGCCGGGGCTATAAGGATGAGCTTGCATGGTTCCGTCCTCATTTTCCTGAGGAGACGAGGAAGCAGGGGAATCGGTGGAAATGCATAGAGAAACCTCCCCGTCCAGGCTATCGATAGGGCATTGCCCAATGAGCCTTGGTGATGGAACCTGCTGGCGTAGGCTAGGCACTTTTTGTTGGTCGGCGTTGCAAAAAGGTCCACCTCTGGTGTGCCCCATTTTTGAAAGAGTAGATCTATTACTTGTTGTTTCAGCTCCCACTCGTGACTGACTGAGGCGAGTCTGCTCAGCCTGTCGGCGCCCTCGTTGAGCACTCCTGGTAAGTGCTCCGCCTTTAGAGAAATTCCGTGAAGAATTGTCCATTCCAGAATCTGTTGAGCCTCTCGCGACAAGGGGAGTGACCTCGTCCCTCCTTCCTTGTTCACATAATGCATAGCCGTGGTGTTGTCTGTCCTGACTAGCACCTGTGAACCCTGGAGACGCGGAAGAAAGGCTTGAAGGGCTAGCCTGATCGCTCTCAGCGCCAACAGGTTGATGTGTAGCTTTTGATCGCTTGGAGACCAATGGCCGTTGACCTGCAGGTCCTGCATCACTGCTCCCCATCCCTCCAATGACGCATCCGTCGTCAGTATGTGAGGTGATGGAACGCTTGCGAAGGATAGACCTTGGCATAAGTTCTGTGGATTCGACCACCAAAGCACTGCCTCCTTCATCTCTCGAGTGACCATTACATTGTCGTCGAACGATCCGTGCACTTGCTGCCACTGTAGGTCCAGTTGCTCCTGCAGGGGGCGCATCCGGAGCCTGCAGTGCGGGATCAGGGGTATACAAGATGACATCACCCCCAACAGCGACTTGTAGCTGCGTACAGAAAGAAACTTTTTTCTTTGAAGGCTTCCTGCTAATCTTTGCAGTTTCTGCACCCTTTCTCGAGTAGGAAATGCCTTTGAGAGCCGCGAATCCAACATCGCTCCCAGGAACCGCGCTGTCCGTGACGGCAGAAGCGTGGATTTCTCCATGTTCAAGGTGAGACCCAGATTTTTGAACAGAGTGGTGCAAGCCTGCACCGCGTCCTGCGCTAATGCTCTGGTCGGGGCCTTTAGTAACCAATCGTCCAGGTAAGGGAAGACCTGGAAGTGGTTTTTCCGCAGAAATGCTGCTACAGGTGCCAGCACCTTCGTAAAAATCCTTTGAGCAGAGCGAAGGCCGAACGGCAAGACTCTGAACTGAAAATGGCTCTTGGCTACTGTGAAGCGTAGGAACCTTCTGTGCGCTGGGTGAATCGGGATATGGAAGTACGCATCCTCCAGATCGAGTGTGGCCATATAATCCCCCGGGTTGACCATTTTCAAAACGTCCTGTAGGGACACCATCCTGAAGGATAAGGAGATGAGATAGGCATTTAGCTCCCTGAGGTCCAGGATGGGACGCCACTTCTCCTGCGTTTTTCTCACCAGGAAGAACCTGGAATAGAAACCGTGGCCCTGTTGATTGGAGGGGACCGGCTCTATCGCTCCTTTGCGGAGCATTTGTTGTACTTCTAGCCGCAGGAGATGCAGATGTCTTGAAGGGATGGCTGATGGGGGTCTGGGTGGAGGGACTTCCGTAAACTCCAAAGTATGTCCCCGTCTGATGATGTTGAGCACCCAACTGTCCGATGTAATTTGGGACCAGTTCAGAAGGAATTTTGACACCCTGCCTCCAACTGATGATCTCTCGGAGGAGGGAGCAGTAGGCAGAGCCAGAAGGCCGCTATTGGCGTTTGGACGAGTCTCGTCCACGGGCAGCTTGCTTGCCCTTGTTGTAAGGCCGTGAATAACCAGAGGACTGGCCCTGCCTTTGTTGGTATGACTGGCGATTCGGCTGGTACCCAGAGCTGTTCGAAGAATAGCGCTGTTGTTGGTATGCGCCTCTGTAGGTGCCACCTCTGCCTCTTGTGCCCCTAAAAGGAGTTTTGCGGTACTGGAGTGTTCCCAGCGATCTAGCTGTCTCCGTGTCCTTTTTGATGTCTTGCAGCGTGTCGTCGATCAATTTGCCGAAGAGTGCCTCGCCATCAAAAGGTAGATCAAGGACCTTGTTCTGGATTTCTGGCCGAAACCAAGTCGCTTTTAGCCACCCTTGGTGTCTTAATACTGCCGCTCCCGCCAAAGCCCTAAAGGACGTTGTGGCAATGTCCATGGCACAGTCTATTATCTCCATGGAGACCGCTTCACCTTCTTGCAAGGTTTTCTTGGCTTCCAGCCCGTTTTCTGGTGTAAGCTGATCCAAATAGGGAGCTATATCGCACCATAACTGGCGATCATATCGTCCCAATATTGCCAAAGAATTGGCGGCGCGAACCAGAAGGCTAGCAATGGATGAAAATATCTCTTGCATGTGTTATCCAGCCGTCGTCCATCCTTGTCAGGAGGGGCTGTCAAGGGAGCAGAAGGGTTCCGTGACTTCCTTTGCGCCGCTTGTGAGATTACAGAGTCCGGCTAGGGATGACCTGTCAGGGCAGCCGGACCATCCTCCGGCGCTTTATACTTTTTGTCAAGGCGCGGTAGCACAGGGACCACCGTCGCTGGGTTTTTCATGGTCTTCAAACCCTCCTTCCATAGATGTTCCACAATCGGAATGGACCTCGTAGTCTTGCGGTGAGTGTCTTTAAAATCGTACAAGAAACAGTCTGTGGTTTCCGCAGGCAATACCAACTTAAACCGGCCGGCTGCACGTACCATCAGTTGGTGAAAACTGCCAATGTCAGCAGGAGGAGAATCACCTAGGTCTTGGTGGGGCGAAGCTGGATCCGGGATGATGTATTCATTGTATTCATCCCCTTCCTGATCCGAGTCCTGATTATCACCGGATGACGCATCCGTATCATTATCATGATCCCCATCCGGATCATCCGCTGTTCCAGACGCAGCCTGGGGCACTGGCCGCTGTGGTTGAGGAGGAGTCTGCACTGGGTGTACAGGAGGGACAATTGAAGAGTGGTCCCTTACTGGTGTTGACGGAGTAGACCTCCTCGGCGCTGGTCGCTCGGCCTTGGACTTGTAGTCTTGCAACATCTTGTGCAGGTCATGCAGGAAGGACGTCGGGACTGAAACCATGTCTTGTGATTCACAGTCCATGAAGTGGTCTGTTTGTGGGTAGTCACCTCCCCCTTGTTCATATGCCTCCTCTGAGTCCGTCTCTTGACTTTTAATGAGAAGCTGAGATGGGCTATTCGCATAATCAAAGCCATCCTGACCGTCTCCCTCTGAGTACTCCTGGTCTAGCAACATCGTTGGGGGTAATGAGGTCACCCTCCTTGGGGATGTCATTTCAGGCGTGATCCTTGTGAGAGATATTGTTACCCTTCTCTCTGCAGCCAGTATCGTTGGCTGGTCCGTCGACCCCGGTGAAATCCTCATCGACGAGATAGGAATAGTAGATGTCGTCGTCGACGCCACCGACGACGAGCCCGCCGTCGAGGTAGAAATTGTTGTCGTCGAAGCACTCGTCGACGACATGACCGTCGTCGACACCGTCGTCGACGTCGGTACTGCCGTCGTCGACGCCGTCGTCGACGATGATGTTTTCTTCGTCGACGTCTTCTCCTTCGTCGACGATGTCGTCGGCATACTTCCCGTCGACGCCGCAGTCGTCGAGCTCTTCTTACACGACGACGAAGCTTTCGTCGTCGACGCTCCCGCCGACGAGCCCGTCGACGGGACCAATTGGAGCTTGGGCTTCATTTTCGTCGTCGACGGAGCCACCGTCGACGAAGTCTTCGTCGTAGAGGACTTGGAACTCCTCTCTGAAGAGTGTGAAGAGGGTCTCTTGAAGGCTGGGTCAGTCTTCTCACCCTTAGGAGGCGAAACCAGTTCTGCCTTGCCCGACCCACTGCGGTGGGGGGTAACCTCCTGAACCCCGGCCATCCGACTCCCTGGGGGTCTTCTTTGAAGCCTTAGAGGGGCGCCCAATAGAGGAAGATGGGGAACCTCTACCCCTTTTCACTGACCTGCTAGAGGAAGCACAGGACGCCGATTCCTCCTCATCACTGGAAACTCCATGTTTCCTTTCCTTCTGCCTCTGCAACCATGTAAGAAGCCTTCCAGCACGATCTCTCAAGGTCTTGGTGGAGAGAGTGCGGCAAATCTTACAGTCCTCTGCCTTGTGATCTGGATACAGGCAGTAGATGCAATCCTTGTGTTTGTCTTCCACAAACAGCCTTTTCTTCCCACAGGTGGAACAGGGCTTGAAAAGGGCTTTCTTCTTCTCAACCTCAGACATTTTGAAGAAGAAAGAGTTTCCTGAAGAAATCTGAAGAAAATTCTGAAGAAATATCTGTAGAAATGAGTTTTAAAGAGTAGAAATAGAGCAGAGCTCAATGGAGACTCCCTAGCACAACGTGCGGTAGAAAATCTAAGGCTCTGAGGTTCCTTCAGGAAGGTTCTACGGGTGAGGCTCTTCTGATTGGCTGACGCCTAGAGTTTGGTCTCTTTTACAAAAAGAGGCTGATATGTTACAAAAGGGAATGAGGCCTAGGCCTTCCTTTCTCTTTTGTACCTACTACTATGATATTTTTTATTACCGAGACTCCCAGTCCGACGACGGGGAATGATACAAAGCATGGGAATCTATGAAAGTTCCAATACTGGGGCAAATGGGAGTACTGCGTGATATCCGCAACACGCTAGGGAGCCTAGAACAAGAGATTGGCGAGCTCGAGCGGCAGCAGATGGGTAGCCCATCACAAGATACGGTTGCCAATATACAGACTAAACTTACCGAATATCAAAGCGAGGTCGAGAGAGAGACAGTGTATTTACACAAATATGCACAAGCCAGGCGATATGGTGAAAGCGATAGACCTGGCAAAACTCTGGCCAGCCTGCTTGGTAAACCTAGGGGTGCCACATTTATTTCCGAACTCCACACGGCGGAGGGAACGATACTCCGTGCCCCTACTGATATTTTGGAGGAATTTGCTCATTATTATTCCGAGTTGTACACCTCCCGGGTGGCTCCGTCGCAGACAGATATAACGGACTATTTAGATGACATAGGGCTTGCATGGTTTAATGATGGCGCCCGTAAATACATGGAGCTGCCCATTACAGTTTAAGATGTAAGGCAAGTAATTGGGGCCATGCCGGGGGACAAAGCCCCGGGGGCAGATGGTCTGACGTCAGCTTTCTATAAGGAATATGTTGACTTATTGGTACCCCGGTTGCTGCAGATGTACCTGGAGGCCATGGAGACTGGGAAACTGCCACCTACATTGCGCGAAGCAACTATTATCACCCTCCTGAAGCCAGAAAAGGACCCCACCAAGGCAGACTCGTACCGCCCTCTTTCCCTCATTAATCTAGATGCGAAGATTTATGCAAAATTAATAGCGAACAGGCTGCAGCCAATGCTGCCGCAAATTGCGTTGCCGGATGTAGGAAGGTTGATCCCTGACTATGGTTGCCCCCAACTTTTTGCCTGGTGTTTTGCTGGTTTTCTGACTTAGTTGACCTGGGACCCTGCTATTCAGGGCCCCAGGCCTACTGCTCTCTCTGTAAAATGGATTCCATGTACCTTAGGTACATATCTAAATTGGATACTGAGTCACCTTATCAGTCCCTGTACAGTGTACCTTAGGTACCCAGGGCATAGGTGTACCCAGGGCCTACCAGGGGCTGCAGCATGTATTATGCCACCCCTGGCTGGCCATCCAAATCTGACACAACTGGCTGCTTGACAGCTGGGGCAAGGTGGTGTACTCACCCTTTGCTTTAGATATAGTATGCCTATATCTAACCCTAAAATGGACACACAGATCTCCTATCAGTCACTCCTATGGCAGGCCTTAACAATCCTGAAGGCAGAGTGCGTGGAATCGTGTGAGATGGTGCTCTGGCATGAGCTGAGCCTGTCTGCGGCTTTCGGGATCTATCCCTTAGCCGTTTCCATGATATCGCATACCATATACTCTTAAGTGCATTATAATCCTCGCGGTTATGTGCCAACTCTGGTATCGCTTTATCAAAACATGTCGAGTAAGGTGTCATACGAATTGGAATACTAACCCCTCGCCAATTCTGGCGACGGGGTTAGCATTCCACCCTTCTAGAGGGACACGACATGCCTGTAACCTATAACCCGGTTAAAAGTCAGACAGAGCCTTAGCATCCACAAAATGGATGCTGCCACCGAGACACAAGTCTGCCCTCCTGCTGCTGGGAGTCCTCCCAGAGCAGGAGATAAGGACAAAGGGTTTCCTGCCAGGGGCGGTGCCAGCACCGTCCCAGACAGGGTTTTGTGTATTGTAGGTAGGCAGGGCTTTAGAGGAAGGTGACTGCACGTGGCACCCCGGTGCTCACTGTGCATAGGCTGGCTGGAACCAGTTCCAGGGTCACTCCAGACCCTGTGCTGGGGAAAAGCCCGCCAAGGAAGTGGGTGTAACCACCCCCCTCCTGGTCCCACCCATAGGGCAGGACCTAGTCGCGTGCCAGCCCCTTTTTCCCAGATAAAGGTAGAGACTGGCCCCCTTCCAAATCAGATCATCTTTGAATCCTGAAACTACTTTCTGCGAAAGGAACTCAAGACTTCTTCCTAAGATTTCTCCCTTGTGACTAAGGAGTAGTCACCCTGCATCCGCAGGCACCATCTAAGAACACTGCGGTCTGCTGTAAGTCCTTCCTCCGGAATCCGACTGCCCAGCTCGACGAGAACCGGCTTCCCTGGCACCTCTGACCTCTACCCACCTCTACAGCCCAGCTGAGAACCGTGGGTGCGACGAGACCTCAAGGGACCGGCCATCTGCAAGACTGCACGACTTCTTTCCAGCAAGCCCGCCGAGTGAATTCCTGGTGAGTGCTTTGGGGTCCGAGAAGCCCCCACCCTGAGCAGCTCCAGCACCGAAGAGCAGCCCCCCAGCATCTCCACGATCTGCGTGGGGCCCTTCTGCTTTCCGCTGCTCACCGCGTTGTTTGGCTACTAGCCCGTTGGCTTGTGGCCTCCCTGACGACGCCCGACGACATTTCTGCTGCTGGTCTGGTTGCTCCAGACTGGCCCTTGCTCCCTCCCAGAAGAGGAGCACCCCGGACCCTCCTGGTCCACTCAAGACGCCATTTTGAGTCCACCGCGTGGGCTTGAATTAGCCAAGGCTTGTTGCCCAATCCTGGGTAACTTCGACGCCAACGACTTCATCCTCCGTGGGACAGCTCGCACCTCCATCCTGGTCGCCGACAACGCCTCCTGGTCCGAGAGACTGCAGAGCCCAGCAGCGCCCACTCACCTGACTGCGGTGACTTCGCCCGGTGCCATCCTGGTGCCCACTTAATCACTGGCTAGTGATTCAAGAACTTGGTCCCCTCTGCTTTCAGGTTTCTTCTTCCTTGATCCAGGCTTGGATCCATCGAACTTTCCTTCACTGGTCGCCTGCCAGCAACTTCTTCCTTCCAGGCTCCTGGTCCGGCAACGAGATCCCCGACGTCTTTTCAGACCTATGCAGCTGCAGCCCCTGGGCTAGGTAACTTCGGCACTTCGGTGTCCCAGCATAGCCTCACTATCCTAGGGTCAGGATCCACTGTCGTTTTCTTCCTACCAGGTCGGGTTCGCCCGTGAACACTAACTTTGCCTTTTCTAGCTTCCATAGACTTTGTCCCGCATCCCGCGTGAGAGTGCACACTCTGCACCCGAGTTCCCTAGGCCTCCTGCTAGTAATCTAAAGGTTCAGTAGTCCAGTCCTAGCGATCCCAAAGCCTCTGAGAATCGTTACTTACCTGCTAGTAATTCGCATTCCACTTTGAAAGTATATGGTTTTTCGTGCCCCTCGGGCATTTGTGTAACGTGCTAACTTAAAAGTATTTTCGTAAGAGTTTTGTTGTGTGCTTAGCACCCTGTCCTCATAAAGAGTACAGGGTTGTTGTGATTCTAATAAATACATTGTTTATTTTCATAACACTTGTGTGGTGTCCTTTCACTGGGTGTTCAAGGGGTAATGTGATGGTAAAACAGCTGGCTTAACACGCCCTCTAGAGTCTTAGCCTTAGACTGCTCGTATCCATGCTACTAGGATAGCTGGTCTATAAGGTTGACTTACAACCAATCATCAATAAGGGTTGATCACTAGAATAGTGAACACTGCACATCAGGCCAACTTCTCACACCGGACCAGTCAGGTTTCATACCGGGCCGCTCCACGGCACATAAGAAATGTGTTACTTACCTGTAACTGCAGTTATCCAGTATTGGTGTCTTTCATAGATTCACATGCCTGAATCATTCCCCGTCGTCGAGACGGGAGTCTCCGGTACATAGAAAAGTAATGTCCTATAGACATACATAGAGAATAGTAGGCCTAAAGGCCTCACCTTAGTAACATATCCATGTCCTTTTGTAAAAAGGACCAAACTCTAAACAAGAGCCAATCAGCTATCACCTCCCTCTAGAACCTTCCTGGCAGGAGCCTCAGTCCCTCAGATTTTCGTATGCACTAACCTAAGTAGGCATGACACAGAGAGTTAGGTGAGTCCTTCCAGGGAAGGCGGGAGGGTTGCATGTGAATCTATGAAAGACACCAATACTGGATAACTGCAGTTACAGGTAAGTAACGCATTTCTTATCCAGTATTATGGGTGTCTTTCATAGATTCACATGCCTGAATCAGAGTAGCAAGCAATGCAGAGTGCACATTTCTGATGGAACAGCATATACAAGTCCTTAGATAATACACATCATGCGAGCATGAACCATCATTAGACATCCACAATAAGTATTAGTAAAGAAATGTGCATACCAGAGTAGGATGGAGGGACGGAGGAAGGCTCACCTTACTGAAATAGATGGCATAACACTGCTTGTCCCACTGCTGCATCATTCATCAGCTCCGTATCCAGGAAGTAGTGCCTAGTGAAGGTATGCGGCGACTTCCATGTTGCCGCCCTGCAAATGCCAATGACTGGCGCCCCTGCAAAGAGAGCCATAGAAGTGGACATAGCTCTCGTGGAGTGCGCTCTCACTTTGGAATGCAATGGCTGTCCAGCTTGGTCATGGCAGAAAGTAATGGCTGCAGAAATCCATCTGGAGATGCTATGCTTGGTAAGTGGTAAACCTTTCCTAGGTCTGCTGTAAGCTACGAATAGCTGGTTAGATTTCCTGAATGTTTTCGTTTTGTCAATGTTAAAAATTAAAGCATTGTTTGAGATCCAAAGAATGCAGCGATCTTTCAGCTGCCGTGCTTGGGTTTGGAAAGAAGGAACGCAGAACCACAGGTTCATTTAGGTGGAAGTCCGACGGGACTTTTGGGATAAACCTAGGATTGGTTCTCAGGATTACTGTCGTTTTTAAAACTGTAGAAAAGGATCCTGGATTGAAAACGCCTGTAGCTCACTGACCCTCCTTGCGGATGTGAGCGCCAGGAGGAGTGCCGTTTTCCACGAGACATACTTCAGGACAGCTCTGTGTACTGGTTCGAACGGATGTTTCATGAGCTGGTTAAGAACCGCATTGAGATGCCAGGTAGGTGGCAACACACTTACTGGCGGGAAAGATCTGTATAATCCTTTTAGAAATTGCTTAATCAACCTGCTTGACCAGAGAGATTGACTTGTTGAAGTTCTTTTATAACGAGATATTGCTGCTAGGTGTACTTTAATGGAGGAGTGGGCTAGGCCCGACTGTGCCAGATGTACTAGATAAGGTAAGATTTGCCCCGCGAGGAGGAGAAAAGGCCGAATGCTTTGATCTGCACACCAAACACAAAAGCGCTTCTATTTCAGGGAATACGTTTTGGTCGTGCTATCCGCCCTTGCTCTGGCAAGAATGTCTCTACAGTCTTGTGGAATATTCAGATTGTGGAACTCTCGGAACTCAGGAGCCCGGTAGCTGAGAGACTTCAGATCCGGAAGTTGAACTTGATTGTTGTTCATTGTGAGCAGAGATGGAGACTGCCGCAGGTGGATCGGCGGCTCCAGGGATAGACGGTGGAGCTCTGTGAACTAATGTTGCCTCTGCCAAGTTGGGGCTATTAAACGTAGAGTACAAGGCTCCACCTTAATTTTCCTGAGGACTCTGGGAAGCCACTCTGCGTACGCAAAGACGTTGCACCATGCAATGGAAAATGCATTCCCTAGAGAGCCTGACTTGGGATGCCAACTTGCGAAGCGTGGGCATTTGGCGTTCATTCTCGTCGCAAATAGATCGATTTGCGGCGTGCCCCATCTAGAGAAGATCTGGTCGATAATTTGTTGATCTAGCTACCACTCGTGTGACGATTTTTTCTGCCTGCTCAATGCGTCGGCGAGCACATTGTCCGCGCATGGGACATATTCCGCCCTTAGGGTTACATTGTGGAAGTATGAGAGAATTCCACATTTTTTTGCGACTCGCGAGAGAGTGTCAGCGAGCTTGTCCCTCCCTGTTTGTTGAGGTAGTGCATAGTCGTGGTGTTTGTAGGAAGGTAGATCCCTGACTATGTTTGCCCCCAACTTTTTGCCTGGTGTTTTGCTGGTTTTCTGACTTAGTTGACCTGGGGCCCTGCTATTCAGGACCCCAGGCCTACTGCTCTCTCTGTTAAAATGGATTCCATGTGCCCTAGGTACATATCCAATTGGCACTGGGCCCTCTCTGAGTCCCTGTACCCAGGGCTGAGGTGCACCCAGGAGTCTCCCAGGGGCTGCAGCATGTATTATGCCACCCCTGGGCTGACTAACTAAACAGACACAACTGGCTGCTTGACAGCTGGGAGCAAGGTGGTGTAATCACCCTTTGCTTTAGATATAGTATACCTATATCTAAACCTAAATGGGCACACAGATCTCCTATCAGTCACTCCTATGGCAGGCCTTAACAATCCTGAAGGCAGGATGCTTGGAATCGTGTGAGACAGTGCTCTGGCATGAGCTGAGCCTGTCTGCGGCTTTCGGGGTCTATCCCTTAGCCGTTTCCATGATAGCGTCAGACCATATACTCTTAAGTGCCTTATAATCCTCGCGGTTATGGTAACTTTGGACTGACATTATCTAAACATGTCGTGTAAGGTGTCATACGCTTTGGAATACTACCCCCTCGCCAGTTCTGGCGACGGGGGTAGCATTCCACCCCTCTAGAGGGAGAAGACATGTTGGTAACCTGTAACCCCGGTTAAAGTCAGACATAGCCTCAGCTCCACAAGATGGATGCTGCCACCGAGACACAAGTCTGCCCTCCTGTTGCTGGGAGTCCTCCCAGCGCAGGAGGCAAGGACAAAGGGTTTCCTGTCAGGGGCGGTGCCAGCACCGTCCCAGACAGGATTTTGTGTATCCTAGGTAGGCAGGGCTTTAGAGGAAGGTGACTGCAAGTGGCACCCCGGTGCTCACTATGCATAGGCCGGCTTGAACCAGTTCCAGGGGCACACCAGACCCTGAGCTGGGGAAAAGCCCGCCAAAGGAGAGGGGTGTAACCACCCCCCTCCTAGTCCCACCCATAGGGCAGGACTTAGTCGCGTGCCAGCCCCCTTTTGCAGGATAAAGGTAGGAACTGGCCCCCTTCCAAATCAGATCAATCTTTGAATCCTGAACCGACTTTCTACGAGAGGAACTCAAGACTCTTCCTAAGATTTCTCCCTTGTGACTAAGGAGTAGTCACCCTGCAGCAGCAGGCACCAACCAAGCATCGCGGTCTGCTGTAAGTCTCTCCTCCGGATCAAGACTGCCCAGCTCGACGAGAACCGGCTTCCCTGGCACCTCTGACCTCAACCTACATCTTCAGCCCAGCTGAGACCCGTGGGTGCGACGAGACCTCGAGGGACCGGCCATCATCAAGACTGCACGACGCTTGTCCAGCACGACCACCGAGTGACCCTCGACTGAGTGCTTTGGGGTAAGAGAAGCCCCGACCCTGAGCAGCTCCAGCACCGAAGTTCAGCCCCCCCTGCATCCACGAGATCTGCGTGGGGCCCTTCTGCTCTTTGCTGCTCACCGCGTTGTCCAGGTCACTTGCCCGTTGGCTAGTGGCCCTTTTACGACGCTTCACGACGACAAACACCGCTGGTCTGGTTGCTCCAGACTAGCCCTTGCTCCCCTCCAACAGAGGAGCACCTTGGACCCTCCTGGTCCACTCCAGACTCCATTTTAAGTCCACCGCGTGGGCTTGCATTTGCCAAGACTTGTTGCCCCAATCCTGGGTCCAGCGACGTCGACAGCAGACACCTTCGTGGGACAGCTCGCACCTCCATCCTGGTCGCCGACAACGCCTCCTGGTCCGAGAGACTGCAGAGCCCAGCAGCGCCCACTCACCTGGTCGAGGTGACTTCGTCCGGTGCCATCCTGGTGCCCACCTAAATCACTGGCTAGTGATTCAGAACTTGGTCCCCTCTGCTTACAGGTCTTCTTCTTCCCTGATCCAGGCTTGGATCACCACGAACTTCTTCACTGGCCGCCTGCCAGCAACTTCTTTCTTCAGGCTCCTGGTTCGTCAACGAGGGTTTCCGACGCCACTTGAACCCTATGCAGCCACAGCCCCTGGGCTAGGTAAACCGAGTACTCCGGTGCTCCAGCATAGTCCAACACTCTAAGTGTTCGGATCCACTCTTGTTTTCGACCCACCTAGTCGGGTTCGCCCGAGACCAGTGACTTTGTCTTTACTAGCCTCCATAGACTTTTTCCCGCCTTACGCGTGAGAGTTCCCACTCTGCACACGACGTCCACAGGCCTCCTGCTTATAATCTAAGGGTTTAGCATTGTAGGCCCAGCGTTTCTAAAGTCTATGAGAATAGTACTTACCTGCTAGTAATTTCGCATTCCACTTCTTGTGTATATGGTTTTTCGTGCCCCTCGGGCATTTGTGTAAATTGTGCGACTAAGTATTTTCGTAAGAGTTTTGTTGTGTGCTTAGCTCCCTGTCTCATAAAGAGCCAGGGTAGTCTTGTTAGAAATAAATACACGTTTATTTTCATAACAACTTGTGTGGTGTCCTTTCACTTGGTGTTCAAGGGGTATATGTGATGGTAAAACAGCTGGCTTAACACGCCCTCTAGAGTCTTAGCCTTAGACTGCTCGTATCCATGCTACTAGGATAGCTGGTCTATAAGGTAGACTTACAACCAATCATCAATAAGGGTTGTCTGTACTGATACATAGTGATCACTAGAATAGTGAGCACTGCATATCAGGCCAACTTCTCACATTGGTGAGCAGCGGTTGGGATTTGAGCTTGCTGTTTTACCACACGTATCCTAAGAATATCATTTGAAAGATCACATAAGTACTGAGGTACATATAACTTAGCTTAGAATACTCTGAGTTCTACTGAACCAGCTGTTGTAGCTCCTAGGGCTTAGCACACCCTAAACTACAACTCTAGCAAGGGATCAGTAGGTAAACAAAATAGTGTAGGTAAGTGCACCACTTACACCTCACTAGAAAAGCATGTCTAACCATGGAGAGTCCACTGAGACTCCCCTGGTGAGCACTGACCCTCCACAGGTCACTTCAAGATATGCAGCTCTCAGTTTCCAGGAGATGAGACAAGTGTGTACCTCCAGGAAACTGAAACAGGGGTCTAACCCCACCATTCCCTTTCTGATAGGTCTCTTAGAGACACATGATGCTAGGAAAGCCTCTCATGTAGATGGGAATATGCCAGCCTTAGAGGGTACCAGTGGTGATCCAGACCTCCTTGACACTGAAAATGCAGTTGAGGAGGAGGATCAAGAGGAACTCTCTGGGGATGAGGCAGACAAGGGTCCTGAGTTAGTCAGCAGACTCACTAGGGCCAACTTAGACCTACTTGGGCAAGGATCTGGGGGACCCCCAGTACTGACCCTAATTAGGCCTAACATTGGAGTTAGAAGAGATAGATCTCTTTCTAGGGATTCCAATAGATCTCTGCACTCTAATGCCTCTTCTCAGAGGAGAAGGATTTCTCCCCAGAGGATATTTACTTCCCCTCAGAGAATAGAGCATGAAGCAAGGATGAGACAAGCTAATCTGAGGATTGAAAGGGAAGAACTTGCCCTGGCCAAAGAGAAGCTTGCCTTTGCTAGAGAACAGCAGATGAGTGGGATAGTTCCCACTGGTGGCAGCAATCTCCCAAGAGATAAAGAAAATGGTTTAGATACTAAACACCTGACAAAGATAGTGCCCCCCTTTAAACAAAGGGATGACATCCACAAGTGGATGGCTGCTTTGGAGAGGGCCTGCACTGTACAGTGCATCCCCCAAAGTCAGTGGGCAGCTATACTGTGGCTCTCCTTTGATGGCAAAGGTAGAGATAAGCTCCTCACTACTAGAGTTGAGGATGCTAACAATTACCAGGTCCTGAAAAATACACTGGTTGATGTGTTTGGCTTAACCACTGAGCAGTACAGGTTGCTGTTCAGGGATACCCAGAAAACTCAGTCTCAGGATTGGTCTGACTTTGTTGATTGTGCCACTAAGGCTTTGGAAGTCTGGCTACTGGGTAGCAAGGTTACTGACTTCACAGGATTGTATAATCTTATTATGGGAGAGCAAGTCTTAAATAATTGTCAGAACCAGTTATTACACCAGCACCTGGTAGACTCTGATCTGACCTCTCCACAAGAATTGGGTAAGAGGGCAGACAAATGGGTCAGAACCAGGATTAGGCCTAAGAACCAGGGTGGTGACCAGAAAAAGGAATCAACCAAGCCTCAAGAGAAGGGTGGGGATAAATCTACAGAGAAAACTTCCCTAGGGCCCCAAAACTCCAAGAATGGGGGTGGGTCCCAAGACACTTCCTCTACCCAGAAGAAGCCTTATTGTTATCCCTGCAAACAGGTGGGTCATTTGAAAACTGACAGCAGTTGCCCAAAGAACAACAATAAGGAGAACATACCCCCAAGTAACATTCCCAAACCTCCTGTTACTACTAGTAGTAATCCCCCAGGTGGTGGGAGTGCCCCCAAGAATTTGGGTGCATTTACTTTGGGAGTTCTTGGGGACTCTGGCCTAACCAGGTCCCCTGACTTAGATACTCTTGTCTGTGAAAATGGCATGGGGTTTGTCAACTTCACTACTTGTCCCAACACTTTGAGCAAGTACAGACAGGAGCCCCTCATCAATGGTATAAAAGTTGAGGCCTATAGAGATACAGGGGCTAGCATCACCATGGGGACTGAGAGTCTAGTCCCCTCAAGGCAACTTTTACCTGGTGCCACATAACAGGTGACCAATATTGATGGAGTACAGAGAGATCATCCCATGGCAGTGGTAAATCTCAGCTGGGGAAGTGTCACTGGCCCCAAGAGAGTGGCATTGTCATCAAACTTGCCTGTAGATTGCCTACTGGGGAACGATTTAGAGATCTCAGCCTGGGCTGAGGTACAGCAAGAAACCCATTTCAAAATGGTAAACCTCCATGGTAAGGTCAGTGGGGCAGTGATGGCCACAGCCCCAGTCCAAGATGTCCTCCCTGAACAGGTCAGGAGGGCTGTGCCAGTCACAGCTCAATCTCAGACAACTTCCTTCCCAGAACAGGTTGTCAAGGCTGTGATGGTAACAGCCCATACCCAAACTGAGCCCCCTCCTGAAAAGGCTGGGAGAGTTGTGATGGCCACAGCTCAAACTCAGACAGATAATAGTGTTGTGAAGCCTGAAACTATGAATCACTCCACTCAGACAGAGAGCATTGAGGAGGAAGAGAAATCTCCCTCCCACCAGACTTTAGGAAAGGATCAGCCTCCTCAGGGAACTGACCTGACCCCTTGTGAAGAAACTGCCCCAGAGGTAGTCAGGCCTAGCCTGGCAGAGCCTCTGATGTCAGTGGACCCTTCCAAGGTGGGACCCAGTCTGGAGCAGGTAACCTGCCCCTCTCTACCCTGCCTCAGTCAGCCCAGGGCTGTAGAGGTCAGGGAGGCCAGTGTTGGACCCCAAAAGGCCCCCTGTCCAAAAGAATTCCCCAATCAGCAGATTAAGGGCACTGAAGCTAGTAGTCCTAGCCAAGTGAAAATAAAACCAACTCCTGAGGGATCCCCCTTAAATTTAGTTAGGGACCTCCCACAGATGGACACTGTTGGGCACAGCCAAACCTGGGACCTGAGGGCCCCAAACCTGACCTGTCCCTCCAGTAAGCCAAACAGAGGGACCCAACCTCCAGCTGTAGGTAGCCAGAGGTTGACCCTGAGAGCCCAAAACAACTCAGTCTTGGAAAGAAAGGCCTCTATGGTGGATAATGATTGGAGGAAGCTGAGCCCAAAATTAGTGGAGCCTCACTTCCGTACTCCATTTCAGCACCAGCCTTTTACCTTGCCAAAACACACCACAGGTAGAGATTCCCTATGGTGGAGACCCTCAGATACCCTTAGGGTGAGGGATTGCTTAGTGGACCATGAGATAGGGGGTAACCATGCCAGTGCTGGTACTTCCTTATATGGCCACTTAGGCAATATAGGCTTACCTGTCAAGGATAGCCTTATCTCCTTTCGTTTGGGGGGGGGGGGGGGGTTATGTAGGAAGGTAGATCCCTGACTATGGTTGCCCCCAACTTTTTGCCTGGTGTTTTGCTGGTTTTCTGACTTAGTTGACCTGGGGCCCTGCTATTCAGGACCCCAGGCCTACTGCTCTCTCTGTTAAAATGGATTCCATGTGCCCTAGGTACATATCCAATTGGCACTGGGCCCTCTCTGAGTCCCTGTACCCAGGGCTGAGGTGCACCCAGGAGTCTCCCAGGGGCTGCAGCATGTATTATGCCACCCCTGGGCTGACTAACTAAACAGACACAACTGGCTGCTTGACAGCTGGGAGCAAGGTGGTGTAATCACCCTTTGCTTTAGATATAGTATACCTATATCTAAACCTAAATGGGCACACACATCTCCTATCAGTCACTCCTATGGCAGGCCTTAACAATCCTGAAGGCAGGGTGCTTGGAATCGTGTGAGATAGTGCTCTGGCATGAGCTGAGCCTGTCTGCGGCTTTCGGGATCTATCCCTTAGCCGTTTCCATGATAGCGTCAGACCATATACTCTTAAGTGCCTTATAATCCTCGCGGTTATGGTAACTTTGGACTGACATTATCTAAACATGTCATGTAAGGTGTCATACGCTTTGGAATACTACCCCCTCGCCAGTTCTGGCGACGGGGGTAGCATTCCACCCCTCTAGAGGGAGAAGACATGTTGGTAACCTGTAACCCCGGTTAAAGTCAGACATAGCCTCAGCTTAACAAGATGGATGCTGCCACCGAGACACAAGTCTGCCCTCCTGTTGCTGGGAGTCCTCCCAGCGCAGGAGGCAAGGACAAAGGGTTTCCTGTCAGGGGCGGTGCCAGCACCGTCCCAGACAGGATTTTGTGTATCCTAGGTAGGCAGGGCTTTAGAGGAAGGTGACTGCAAGTGGCACCCCGGTGCTCACTATGCATAGGCCGGCTTGAACCAGTTCCAGGGGCACACCATACCCTGAGCTGGGGAAAAGCCCGCCAAAGGAGAGGGGTGTAACCACCCCCCCTCCTAGTCCCACCCATAGGGCAGGACTTAGTCGCGTGCCAGCCCCCTTTTGCAGGATAAAGGTAGGAACTGGCCCCCTTCCAAATCAGATCAATCTTTGAATCCTGAACCGACTTTCTACGAGAGGAACTCAAGACTCTTCCTAAGATTTCTCCCTTGTGACTAAGGAGTAGTCACCATGCAGCAGCAGGCACCAACCAAGCATCGCGGTCTGCTGTAAGTCTCTCCTCCGGATCAAGACTGCCCAGCTCGACGAGAACCGGCTTCCCTGGCACCTCTGACCTCAACCAACATCTTCAGCCCAGCTGAGACCCGTGGGTGCGACGAGACCTCGAGGGACCGGCCATCATCAAGACTGCACGACGCTTGTCCAGCACGACCACCGAGTGACCCTCGACTGAGTGCTTTGGGGTAAGAGAAGCCCCGACCCTGAGCAGCTCCAGCACCGAAGTTCAGCCCCCCCTGCATCCACGAGATCTGCGTGGGGCCCTTCTGCTCTTTGCTGCTCACCGCGTTGTCCAGGTCACTTGCCCGTTGGCTAGTGGCCCTTTTACGACACTTCACGACGACAAACACCGCTGGTCTGGTTGCTCCAGACTAGCCCTTGCTCCCCTCCAACAGAGGAGCACCTTGGACCCTCCTGGTCCACTCCAGACTCCATTTTAAGTCCACCGCGTGGGCTTGCATTTGCCAAGACTTGTTGCCCCAATTCTGGGTCCAGCGACGTCGACAGCAGACACCTTGGTGGGACAGCTCGCACCTCCATCCTGGTCGCCGACAACGCCTCCTGGTCCGAGAGACTGCAGAGCCCAGCAGCGCCCACTCACCTGGTCGAGGTGACTTCGTCCGGTGCCATCCTGGTGCCCACCTAAATCACTGGCTAGTGATTCAGAACTTGGTCCCCTCTGCTTACAGGTCTTCTTCCCTGATCCAGGCTTGGATCACCAGGAACTTCTTCACTGGCCGCCTGCCAGCAACTTCTTTCTTCAGGCTCCTGATTCGTCAACGAGGGTTTCCGACGCCACTTGAACCCTATGCAGCCACAGCCCCTGGGCTAGGTAAACCGAGTACTCCGGTGCTCCAGCATAGTCCAACACTCTAAGTGTTCGGATCCACTCTTGTTTTCGACCCACCTAGTCGGGTTCGCCCGAGACCAGTGACTTTGTCTTTACTAGCCTCCATAGACTTTTTCCCACCTTACGCGTGAGAGTTCCCACTCTGCACACGACGTCCACAGGCCTCCTGCTTCTAATCTAAGGGTTTAGCATTGTAGGCCCAGCGTTTCTAAAGTCTATGAGAATAGTACTTACCTGCTAGTAATTTCGCATTCCACTTCTTGTGTATATGGTTTTTCGTGCCCCTCGGGCATTTGTGTAAATTGTGCGACTAAGTATTTTCGTAAGAGTTTTGTTGTGTGCTTAGCTCCCTGTCTCATAAAGAGCCAGGGTAGTCTTGTTAGAAATAAATACACGTTTATTTTCATAACAACTTGTGTGGTGTCCTTTCACTTGGTGTTCAAGGGGTATATGTGATGGTAAAACAGCTGGCTTAACACGCCCTCTAGAGTCTTAGCCTTAGACTGCTCGTATCCATGCTACTAGGATAGCTGGTCTATAAGGTTGACTTACAACCAATCATCAATAAGGGTTGTCTGGACTGATACATAGTGATCACTAGAATAGTGAGCACTGCATATCAGGCCAACTTCTCACAGTGTTGTCTGTCCAGACGAGCACCAGGGAATGTTTGATTCTTGGCAGGAAAGCTTGAAGGGCCAGGAAGACCGCCCACAACTCGAGCAGATTGATATGTAGTTTCTTCTCCATATGAAACCACTACCCGCTTATCTGTAGCTCTTGCAGAAAAGCTCCCCAGCCTTCCAAGGAGGCGCCTGTTGTGACAACATGAGGAGCAGCCGGAAGCAGGAATGACAAGCCTTGAGACAGGTTTTGAGATGACATGCACCATTGAAGGGCTCCGACCATCTGAGGATTCACTTTTATGTAGTCGTCGAATGACCCTGTGCATTGGACCCACTGCTTCGGGAGTGCCTCCTGTAGATTCCTCATTCGTAGTCGACAGTGAGGAATCAGAAGGATACACGCTGACATCATCCCCAGGAGGGATTTGAAGAGGCGGACTGTCAAGACTTTCTTCCAGGCTACTATAGCAGCTAGTGCAAGGGGCTTGTTCATCCTCTCTCTGGATGGGAAAGCTTTTGCTGATCGTGTGTCCAGGGTTGCACCTAGGAAACTGATGCACTGAGAAGGTTGTAGGACCGATTTTCCTGATTGAGGGTGAGACCCAAGCAATCGAAAAGCTTTAAACAGGCGCTGGAAGACCTGGACGCGTCTTCTATGGATGGAGCCTTGACCAGCCAGTCATTCAGTTACGGAAAGACTTGGTGATGGCACTGTCTGAGATATGCCACCACCGGGGTACGACATTTCGTGAATATGCGCGGTGCAGACTTGAGCCCGAAGGGCAGAACACAAAACTGCAAGTGTCTGCCCGCTACTGTAAATCGCAAGTACCTTTTTGTGATTCCTGTGAATTGGGATATGGAAGTAAGCGTCCTGTATGTCTAGGGACGCCCTAAAATCCTGCTCTTACAGTAGTTGCAAGACCTCCTGGATCGATACCATGCGAAACGACTGCTTCTTAGGAATTTGTTGAGGGCCCAGAGGTCCAAGATTGGTCTCCACTTCTTGTCTTTTTTCTGGATCAAAAGGAGGAATAAAACCCTTTTCCCTTCTGAGTTGAAGGTACTCTCTCTATTGCTTCTTTCTGCAGCATAATCGAGATTTCTCATAGAAGCAGCCATAGATTTTTGTTATTTCCGCTGTCCTTTACCTTGAAAGGACGACCTCCCAAAAGAGGATTGCTTGTTTTGACGTTGTTGGCGCTGTTGGTATTGCGGTCTACTCTGGCCTGAAGAGCAGGATGACTTGTATTGATAATTTTCTCTGTAGGAAGACTGTCCTCTTCCTCTATTTCTACTAAAGGACTGGTTCTTATACTGAAGAGTGCCCAAAGCTCTCGCAGTGTCCGCTTCGTCAATTTTTTGTGCCAAATAGTAACTGGCTATCACATGGCATGTCCAAAATCTCTGTTTGCACCTCAGGACGGAAAGAGGTTGCCTTTAGCCATCCTTGGAGCCGCAAGACTGCTGCTACAGCCAACTGATGAAACCCTGTCATAGCGATATCCATCGCGCAGTCTATAGTTTCTGACGCCGATACTTCACCATCTAGCAGAATCCTCTTTACCTCCTCTTTGGATGAATCTGGCAATTCCGACAGGTATGGGGCTATGTGTGCCCACAATTGCCTATTATAGCGTCCCCAGAGCGCTAGGGCGTTCGCGGCCTTTACAGTCATTGCCGACATTGAGGAAAACCTGTTCCCAATGTTGTCCACTCCTTATCAGGAGGACGTGACAAAGGGGCCGAAGGATTCCTGGAGGTCTTCTGGGCCGCCTGTATTACCACGGATCCGGCTTAGGATGTCCTGTTAAACACGCCGGTGCTGTATCTGGCGCCCTATACCTCTTATCCAACTGAGGGATCACTGGAGATACAGAGGAGGGGTTCTGCATGACCTTTACCCCTTCTGGCTATAGGTAATCGATAATTGGTATTGACCTTACTGCCTTCTTGAGAGGTTCTGTGAAGCAGACCTGTTCTTGAGAGACCATTGAGATCTTAAAACGTTGAGCAGCCCTCTCTACCACATTATAAGAGATTCCAGAATTGTCGAAATTTCCCTCGTCGACGAGCCCGTTGACGAGATCTGCGTCATAGACTATGCCGTCGTAGACGAGCAGTCATAGACGAGCAGTCATAGACGAGCAGTCATAGACGAGCAGTCATAGACGAGCAGTCATAGACGAGCAGTCATAGACGAGCAGTCATAGACGAGCAGTCATAGACGAGCAGTCATAGACGAGCAGTCATAGACGAGCAGTCATAGACGAGGCCATGGGAGACAAGGCCATGGGAGACAAGGCCATGGGAGACAAGGCCATGGGAGACAAGGCCATGGGAGACAAGGCCATGGGAGACAAGGCCATGGGAGACAAGGCCATGGGAGACAAGGCCATGGGAGACAAGGCCATGGGAGACAAGGCCATGGGAGACAAGGCCATGGGAGACAAGGCCATGGGAGACAAGGCCATGGGAGACAAGGCCATGGGAGACAAGGCCATGGGAGACAAGGCCATGGGAGACAAGGCCATGGGAGACAAGGCCATGGGAGACAAGGCCATGGGAGACAAGGCCATGGGAGACAAGGCCATGGGAGACAAGGCCATGGGAGACAAGGCCATGGGAGACAAGGCCATGGGAGACAAGGCCATGGGAGACTAGGCCATGGGAGACTAGGCCATGGGAGACTAGGCCATGGGAGACTAGGCCATTGTAGACTAGGCCATCGTAGACTAGGCCATCGTCGACGCCGTAGACAGGCCGTCGTAGACGAGCAGTCAGACGAGGCCGTCGATGACGATGCAGTCGTAGATGAGCCATCGAAGAGGAGCCCTCGTAGATGAGGCCATCGTAGACGAGGCCATCGTCGACGCCATAGACAGGCCGTCGTAGACAAGCAGTCATAGACGCGGCTGTCGTCGACGACGCAGTCGTAGACGAGCCATCGTAGACAAGCCATTGTAGATGAGGCAATCGTAGACGAGGCCATTGTAGACGAGGCAATCGTAGACGAGGCCATTGTAGACGAGGCCATCGTCAACGCCGTAAACAGGCCGTCATAGACAAGCAGTCGTAGACGAGCCGTTGTAGATGAGCCATCGTAGACGAGGCCATCGTAGACGAGGCCATCGTAGACGAGGCCATCGTAGACGAGGCCATCGTAGACGAGGCCATCGTAGATGAGGCCGTCGACGAGCCATCGTTGGCGAGCCGTCGTAGACGAGCCATCGTAGACGAGGCCATCGTAGACGAGGCCAGCGTAGACGAGGCCATCGTAGATGAGGCCATCGTAGACGAGGCCATCGTAGACGAAGAGGCTGTAATAGACAATGACTATGGTTTCTTCGTCGACGATCCTGTTGACGATGTTGGCTTCTTAGTCTTTACCTCAGGAGGTATAGAAGACGCCTTCCTGAAGGGTCCTATGACCAGAGGAGGTGATTTTGTCGGCTCAGAAGTCGTCTTTTTTACATGATTTTTCTCCAAAAGCAAGTCCTTTACTCTCCTTTTTCACAGAGTGAGGAGATTTTTAAGAACTGCGCCCAGAAGACCCAGGAGTGGTCTTTTTGAGGGCCTTCTCAGGACGTTCCCCTGAGGAATGAGTTTGAGGAGATTTTCTTCTCTTTTGAGATCTCCTAGATGTTGAGGTCAACGCCTCATCACTGGAGAAAATAAAAAACCTTCTTTCTGGTCTTAGTGTTCCTTATCAGACCTTCTTTAAAGAATGTATTTGGAGATAATCCATAGTAGAAAGAATCCTTAACAACAAACTTATTTATGAAGTGAAAAAACACAGAATCTGAGCAGAGCTCAGAGGAGACTCCCTTAGCACAACGTGCGGTAGAAAATCTGAGGGACTGAGGCTCCTGCCCGGAAGGTTCTAGAGGGAGGTGATAGCTGATTGGCTCTTGTTTAGAGTTTGGTCCTTTTTACAAAAGGACATGGATATGTTACTAAGGTGAGGCCTTTAGGCCTACTATTCTCTATGTATGTCTATAGGACATTACTTTTCTATGTACTGGAGACTCCCGTCTCGACGACGGGGAATGATTCAGGCATGTGAATCTATGAAAGACACCCATAATACTGGATAACCTGCGTACCATCTTCGGTTTACTCCATTATTTAGCTCCAAACGGGCAAGCCTTGGCGGCCCTGCTTGACGCCACAAAAGCATTCGACTCCTTTAGAGTGGCAGTTCCTCTTTGCGTTATTTTCTCGCATGGGCTTCAGCCCGCTCTTTATCAGGCAGATCCAGGTCCTTTACACTGGACCAACGGCTAGAGTCCGGGTCAATGGCCAGATATCACAGCCCTTCCCCATTACTAGAGGCACGAGGCAGGGATGCCCGCTGTCTCCCCTGCTATTCGCGATTGCCACTGAACCACTCGCGGCTAAGCTCCGTCAGCACCATACAAGCAAAAGCATTGGATTCACCACGCGGGGCCATCCACGTCTCAATGTATGCTGACGACATCACTATATACTTGACTAACCCCGTGAAAATTTTGATACATTAATGCGAGAATTCATAAGATATGGAGGGCTAACGGGAGTTCAGATAAATTGGGCTAAGTCCACTAAGATGCCACTGACTGATGAAACCGCACCTTTTGACTCGGAGTTTCCAATACAATGGGCGGAAAGTGAAGTGCGATATCTGGGTATTTACATCAGCAGAACGAAGCAGGACCTATGGACGGCAAACTATGGCAGAGTCATGGATTGGCTGGAGGGTAAGATAGCAAGGTGGAACCTTCTCCCCTTGTCCCTGACGGGACGCATAGCCATCACAAAGATGGCAATCCTTTCCTAATTACTTTATATGTTTGTAAACATCCCTATGCCGCTTAATCTACATTTTTTCAAGCGGTTACGCACCAACATTCTGGACCTGGTGCGGGCTGGCAAACAGCCCCGAGTCTCATGGAAGGTACTGACTACCTTTTTCGCAGGGAGGTCTGGGTGCTCCAGATTTTAACTGTATGCATACAGCGCGCAGGCTCACTTTTTACACTTTTGGCAGCACCCTACTCCGTTTCAGGCCCATGTGGCGATAGAAATTGATAGGGTTGCACCACTTCCTCTAAACACGGCCATATTCCAATCTTACAAACACCCACGACAAGACATTGATACCGTTGAGAGTGTACGTTGGGCTTGGACAAATATTGCGAAGAGGGCGCACCAGGAGGTGCTCAATGCTCCGTCCATGTCTCTGAGCGGCAACCCACTGCTCTGTCCCCTTTTAGATAAAGCTATCTCGATCTGAGCAAACGCGCACGAGCTACGCAAGGGTAGTGACCTGTACCCAGCCGGAGAATTTTTAAGGATGCAGGAAATGTGCAATTCACAGGCCCCAACTGCCTCAGATATGTTACTTTACTACCAGCTGCGGGCAGCTTGCAGAGCTACATATAAGGAATTCCCGAGTGAGACCCCTATGCTGCCTGCACTGGAAAACGTGCTGTCAAAACCATCGCCCCGAAAGCTTATCACACGCATCTACAGCATAACACAGAGGGAGACCCCCACTCACTCGCACCAGATCCCGGGAGGCATGGGAGGAAGAAGCTGATCTGACTATAACCGAAGAGCAATGGCAGTACTGTTGCACCCAGCTAGAATACTATCACCCAACTACCGGCTTAGGCTCATACATTTCAATTACCTACACCGCCTATACCGTACTACGACACAAATGCACCGTATGGGGATCCAGACAGATACCAAATGTTGACCTTGCGGGGCTCAGGATGGTACATTGACACATATGGCCTGGTACTGTCCTCCAGTGGCACGTTACTGGTTGGATATATTTAAACATATTGGGAACATAACGGGAGGCCCTGTAGATGAATCTGTGAAGCTTGCCCTGTTAGGGTATGTGCGAGACGATCCGGTGTTGCACCGCAGACTAACTGCAATGCTGCTGCTGATGGCTAAAAGGCAGCTTGCGATACACTGGAGAAAGCAACGACCACCCGCGGTGGCGGATTGGATTAGAGCTGTAACATTGTAAGGACCCGTTAGAAATCTTCTGGGAACAGATGCCAAGTAGATCCAGACATGCGGATATATGGGCCCCCTTTGCTGACTGGTTGCGGATGGGAGGAGTGGATTATCAGACCACATAGGCACTGAAATGTAGAATATCGCTGATCCAGACTGTGCTGGAAGGGGGGGGGGGTGGTAGGAGCACCATGCAGATATATTTATATAGCGGGACATTTGCACCAGAATAACACTGACCTTTAGTGATTGGGCCTCCACGATATTATGAAAATGCATCTGCATTTGGTGTACAATATGATTGGACTCTGGAACGACAAGAGGGGTGGTTACTAGGGGGGGGGGGTTGTTATTAATAAAGATCATCATGACATTTCGTTAATGTACATTGACCTATTTTTGCATCTTGATACAGGGAATGTCACGCTGCCTGCCCCAGAGGTTGTTGGTAAAAAGCTGTCAAATGATCCTCGTGAGATAGCCGATGGCCTCCGGGTTGTAGGCAAATGGCAGTGTACATTTTGTATTATCAATAAACTGCTTTTAAAAACCAAAAAAATAAAAAAAAAAAGAAGGTTAGGTATGTGAATCCGCATCTCCCTGGGATGATTCGGATCACTAGGTTATTTGGGATTTAATTCATACAATACAGCCAGATATCTGTTTCCTTGTTGAAACATGGCTAAAACCCCACACAGTTACTGCCATTGCAATGGGGATCCCCTCTGGGTACAAAATCAAACATTTAGATAGAGAAATAAAAACTGGAGGTGGTCTTGCTATCATACATAAAGATTGTATAAAAGTTACTATTAGTGAACAACACATGCACCCACAGCTAGAAATAATGATTTTTAAAATTACTCTTACTAGGGCGTGGCCAACTGCCGAGCATGGCGGCAGCTTGAAGCGGGAGCTCCGTCAGGCAAGCCGGCCTCGCTGACTATCCGCACTTCCATCCGCTTCATCGCCCGCCCGAAGGGGCTGCATCGGCTCAGGAACCCGAGCGGCATTGATTGCTGCGACCCCGGTGAAAAACGGCCGCCGGGAACGGCCCCTGTTGGAAACGCCATAACAGGGCCTGCACCAGCCTGTCAGCACCGGCCTCGAGTGGACGGCGGACCCGGCCGGAAGTTCGCCCTCCCCGGCACGGGCGCCCTGACACCACCCGGCGGCTGCTCCGCATCCAACCTGTGGTCACGCAGTCGCACCGCCCCACCAGCGCCCACACTTGAATGTACCGAGGGGTCCGGAGGTGCCGGAGATCGAGAAGTGCACCCCAAGGTGGGGTGGGACAACACAGCGGAAGCCACCCAGCGCCAGAGACTGCGCCATACTTTGTGAACCCAGATACCAGTGACGCCGACTGCGCACCGAGGTGAGGGGGACTACACTGAGCCCTGAACGCCTCCTTACACGGCCACCGGTCTGGGATACACCCTGGCTCCACGGGCGGGCTCATAGAGACACAGGTATCCTGACGCAGAGGCGGCGTGGAGCGGGGCTGTTTGCGGCACGACCGGCCCGGTGTGGGCGCCTACCAGGTGCAACCGGTCCCCCACTGTACCAGTGAACGAAGGAGGTTGGAAGCACTTTAAAGGGGGAGATCCTCAGGAACGACGTCGCACTGGGTGGCGCCGCACTGCACGAACCCTTCACACTCAGCCCCGCTGTAAACCTCACGGGCACCCTCCGAAGAGCGGCGACCTACCTATCGCCCCGGGCCCTGGGTGGAACTCAGGTGCCCCCTCAACTTAACGGGACATAGCTTTGTCAGCCGGACACCCACAGGCCTTGCGAGACCCACAGGACACATACCTCCGCCAGCAACGCGACATCATGGCCGGAAAGGGCACACGGAGCACGACGACGCAGGCGAAGCTCGACAAATTCGCATACGGCCAAAATGGACATTCCCAGAGTGGCGGCCGTCACTCCACTGGTACTCCTCCGGAAACGGGAGGCAATCCGAAAGTGACCCTTGAAGACGTCATGAAGACCCTCAACGAAGTCCGGACAACGGTGGGCTCCATCTCCTCCGAAGTCACGCTACTTCGAGCTGACTTTCACAAAATGGCGGAAAGGGTCTCGCAAGTAGAAGTAGTCGCGAAGTCTCTTGTCGAAGACACCTCAGACCTGCAGGTGGCCATGGAGCGCATGGAAAGAGTCACTAAGCAGCTGCAGGAAAAACTGGATGATCAGGAAGGGCGCTCCAGACGGAATAACGTCCGCATCCTAGGCCTGCCGGAGACAGAGGGTAAAGCTGCGATGGACTTATATGTTGAAGATCTGATCAAAACCCAGCTAAAACCTAAAGGCCTATCTCACTTCTTTTCTGTTGAAAGGGCGCACCGAGTCCCTGGTGGTACAGCCAAACCGGGTGCCACCCCACGGCCAGTGCTGGCCAGGCTCTTCAATTTTAGGGACAGAGACGCAATCCTACAAGCGGCACGGAACTCCCCACCAGTGAAAATTCAAAACTCAACGCTGGCCTTCTTTCCAGACTACACGGCGGAGGTAGCCAGGCGCAGAAAATCTTTCCTGGACGTTAAAAAAGCACTGCGAGACAGAGGCCTGCCATACTCCATGCTTTTCCCCGCCAAATTACGCATAGTAGCCGAAGGAAAGACGTGGTTCTTCGATACACCGGAGGTGGCTCAGGAGTGGCTTGATGGATGGAGGCAGGTGGGACAGCCACAGCGCCAGCACAGAGACCGACAGCACCATCGCAACGGGGGACGGTCGGCACACTCATCAGGTACACCCGCGACCGGAGGGGGTGCGACGGCAATGGATTCGGATCTTGAAAGAGACCCACTTGACTCTGGACAACCAATCAGGGGCTAATCAGAGTGTTCTGCATTGGGGGCAACATGTTTGTGAACACTTGGGACCTTGATGCTGCTGGAGCCGAGTAGGGCGGGCATCGGCCGGTGCCTGTAGGGGTATCACCAACCCCACGAGCAAGTAAGATAGACGGGGAAGGGCTTAAGCACTCTGCCAAGTTGGGGTTGCGGGCGGGTTCTCGTCCGTGGTGCAGGGGAGCAGGGAGGGGGAGGGGGGGGGAAAGTTGTATTGTTTTGGTTGATAATGTTCTCAGTCATCACCGCTTACATACGAATCATGGTCCCGCTGCAGGCCATACACTCCTGGTTCTACATCACAGCTCTTCACGCAAGCGCTGTGCTCCGCCTTCACGCTTCGGTCACACTAGTCATACCTCCACATGGCCCGAAGACATAGTGACGCACCCGCTATAGGCGACTCGCACCTAACAGCAGTACCCCCTTTAAAATTGCTCACCTGGAATGTTAGGGGCCTGGGGGACAAAATCAAGAGGGGGTTGGTTCTCCAAACTATTAAACGTCACGGGCCGGACTTGGTGATGTTGCAAGAGACGCACCTGGCCGGGTCCACCTGCAAAGCTCTTGACAGGCGCGGATATACCATGGCAGCGCATGCAGAGTTCACCACGGGATCCAGAGGCACGGGGATACTTCTCAAGAAGAACTCCTCCTTTATGATTAATAGCCACAAAACAGATGACCAGGGCAGATTTGCGGCACTGCACGGCCAATGGGAAGGGAAATCCCTCAATGTGGTATCAGTATACATTCCCCCGGCGCTACACTCCACGGCACTGCCTGCTCTGGGTCAATTTCTCATAGACCTCCCAGAGGGTGACATGATTATTGGCGGGGACTTTAACGCCATAACAGACCCGCTACTAGACACCTTTCCCTTGCGCGATCGGCAGCGAGGGGCCACCGTGCTTCCTGGTTTCCTGTCCGCAATGGGCCTCACGGATGTTTGGCGTCACATGAACCCAACGACTAAACAATACACGCACTATTCATCTGCACATAACAGTCTTTCGCGCATTGACTATCTTTTCTTCTTGGGGGTAGGGCTGGGTTCCGTGGACAAACTGGAGATCCTACCTAGGGGTATATCTGACCACTCCCCAGTGTCCCTCCACATCACATCCAGGGAGCAAAAACGTGCCAGGCTATACCCAATATACCCCAACTACTTACAGATCCCAGGTGTCCGGAAGAAGCTTAAACTGGCCTCCTCGCACTACTTTACAGAAAATACAGGGACGGTCTCCTCACCATCAATACTTTGGGAGGCGTACAAGGCGGTCCTGCGCGGCGCAGCGATAGCGACTATCACAGGGCACAAGCGAGACTCCAGAAATGAACTCGCTCAATTAGAACTGGCCCTCCACAACGCGAATGTCGCCCACATGTCCGATCCCACCCCTGACACCGCGCACACGCTCCATCTCAAACAGCAACAGCACGTGGCCCACCTCACAACGGTGACCAAGGGACACCTGGCGAGTACTGCCAGCAGGATATACGATGTGGGGGACAAAGCCGGAAAGATGCTGGCGTGGTTGGACAGACGGGGTGGTAGCAACAGAGGCATTCAGAGGCTATACAATCAAGAGGGTCAGCTGCTGACGCACCCTGAACAAATCGTACACACTTTAGCACACCACTTTCAGGAAATCTACACACCGACTAGGGCGGTCACAGAACGGGAGGCATTAGCATCACTCGCTCAAATCACTGTCCCCACACTTTCCCAGGAAGCACAACTAGAACTGGACACTGACCTAACCGAAACTGAACTCCAATTAGCAATACAGTCTTTGCAATCTGGCAAGGCACTTGGTCCGAATGGGATACCCATAGAGTGGTACAAGGAGGCAGCCCCCCTAGTGAGCAAACCCTTACTGGATATGTATAAAGAAAGTCTTGTTAAAGCCGCACTCCCTCTGGATCAGCGCACGGCCACCATAGTGGCTATCCCCAAACCTGACAAACCACAGACACTATGCTCCTCGTACAGACCTATCTCCCTGCTTAATGTTGAAGCAAAGATACTTGCGAAGCTCCTGGCTAGCCGCCTGACGGCGCACTTGCACACCCTGATACACCCAGACCAATCGGGCTTCATGCCGCATAGGAGCACAGCACTGAATTTGCGGAGGGTGCATGGGGTCCTGGCGAGAGCACATCTCCTTTCCCAACAGGCAGTCATCCTATCCCTAGACGCCAAAATGGCGTTTGATCTTGTGGAGTGGGAGTACCTATTTGCAGTCCTGGCCCGTATGGGCTTCGGACCAAAATACATGGCGTGGGTCCGGTTGCTGTACAAGTCGCCAATGGCACAAGTTGTCGCGAATGGTCACATCTCACAACCCTTTCCCTTAGGTCGTGGAACGAGACAAGGGTGCCCGCTATCGCCCCTACTTTTTGCGCTGGTGCTTGAGCCGCTGGCCATTCTACTTAGGGCAACACCACTGTTTCGGGGACTCACGTGGGAGGACGGGTGGGAAGACAAAGTATCACTGTATGCAGATGACATGTTGATCTATATGACTGATCCCAACGAAGGTATCCCTGCCCTGCTGACCCTATGCAACGAACATGGGAAGGCATCTGGCTACACCATTAACTGGTCCAAATCTATCATCTTCGTACTCAAGGGCCCGGAACCAACACTGCGAGATGACTGCCCACTACAATTGGCGTCAGGCTCATTTAAGTACCTGGGCATTATTATCACCACTAATGCGACAGACTTTTATAACGCAAATCTGGTGCCGCCTCTGGCACGTCTCCGTGCAGACGTTAAATACTGGGCCACCCTGCCATTAACCCTCCTTGGGAGAGCAGCACTATACAAAATGATGGCTCTTCCTAGATTTCTTTACGTGTTGGAGAATACTCCCTATATGGTGGACCCGCGCTACTTCAGACAGGTCGCTGCACCTGTGTCTGCGCTGCTATGGAACAATGGCCCAGCTCGTATAGCTCGAGATAAATTAGTTAAAAGCTGGTACGAGGGAGGGATTGCATTACCCAACCTTCAATTGTATTACTGGGCCTCCCAGCTTAAGATAATAAATCAGTGGATCCACGTCCCGCGGGGGGACCCCGCATACCAAGCGGACTGGTCACAATTGGGAACGGACGGCATGCTCGCGGTACTATACAATCGCGCAAGGGCCCGTAGGCTGATCGGTCCGACACTGCACACGGTGTCCCTGTGGCATGCAGCGCAGTCCCGACTCGGATGGCAGGGGAAAATTACGAATATGACGCCATTGTGGGACACGAAATCGCTAGGGAACTTAAGAGCCAGTAAGGGTTTCGCACAATGGGACCAAATAGGAATTTCAGTTGTAGGTGACCTTTGGGATAAGGGCTCAGTGGTCGCATTCACGCAACTGCGGCAACAGTATGATATGGGGCCCACTGAAACCTACAGGTATGTGCAAATCCGGCACGCCCTACTGCACGCAATCCCTCCCGACACAGTACTCCCGGAATCCTCCCCACTAGAGGACAGGTTGCTAACTGACTTCATGGAACAGAAGGCAACCTCCCTTACATACAAAAAACTAGTTAATAACCTGCCGGATCCCACACAGAAGCTCCGAGAGCGATGGGCCGAGGAACTCGGGGATATGGACGACTCGGAATGGAACGAGGCGTTGGCCTCGCCGAGGGAGGTGGGCATCTCAGCTAGGTTTAGGCTGGTACAACTCAAGATCCTACACCGCACCTACTATACCAGAACACTTTTGCACAGGATACAGAAGACACCACACCCCTTCTGTCTCAGGGGCTGCGGGGAGGAGGGGTCCCTGCTTCATACACTATGGGACTGCCCATTGCTTCAAGAGGTATGGAAACAAATTATGCGTACGGTCTCCCAGGCCCTTGAAATATCGCTCCTGCCTGAGCCCCGCAAATGTCTGTTAAACATTTGGGATCCTACTGATTTGAACAAGTATGAACAGTTGTGGGCCACATTGGCTATGACAGTGGCAAAAAGGGACATAGCACAAAAATGGGGTGCTCCGGACTTACCGACAGTGTCGGGCTGGGTCAGAAATATGGACCTCCTCATGGTGAAGGAACGGGCGGTTTATGTGTTGCGGGCTTGTCCGCGTAAATGGAACAAAGTATGGACACCTTGGAATAAATATAGGGGGGAGCCATGTGACCCGCTGCCGGAGGACGAAGAGCTGGAGTCGGAGGAAGAGGATGATTAGAGGGGCGGAATGATGTGAAGATCTCTGATTTGTGTGGGGGTGGAGGGGGCAGCGACTGTAAACTATGAACCGGTGTGTGGGCTTTATGCAGTGGAGGACACCATTTTATGACAGAGCACAATTGTATATAGTGGTGATGACATTAGTTACGTTCCTTTTTTTCTTTGTAGAGATCGTTTTCCTTCCATACGCAGAAGTCACTGAACACTAACTGCAGTATATAATAGGTGGGCAAAATGCGAACTGGAACAGACTGTGGAATGTTGACCTATATGCTGTTATAAAGAAATTCTATGTACCTCATTCTTTTTTATACATTGTGTATAGTAACCTTGTACGCCGTTCTATCCTGTCTCTTAACCATCTACACAGCCATCATAACACAATATGTACCGGATACAAGCAATGAACATGTTGAAAATAACTTCTGCACCAATTTGTCAATAAAGTTTTTTTAAAAAAAAAATTACTCTTACTAACCACATAACCTGGAAAGGTGCTTTGGTCTATCGACCCCCAGGACCCAACCCGAAATTCGCACTTACTCTCCAGGAAATTTTAGCTCCTCACATTAAATCCAAAGAAGACTCTTCTTTTGGGTGATTTTAACACACATGTAGATCTACCAACACTTTCCGAATCCACTGCCTTGATTACTGACCTTTTTAATTTAGGTCTAGAATTACAAAATCAAGGACCCACTCATAAAGGAGGGCATATGCTGGATTTACTTTTCTGTAATTGTGCCAAAGTCATCTGCTCCCCGGTACAAGAAATGTCATGGACAGATCATTCCATGTTAGAATTTTTATTAGTAACCCCATTAAGAACTGTAAAGAGTGTTTCTCTTCCCCCCACCTGGCGACGACAATGGCACAAAGTCACTGCCAACAAAATTCAGGAATTCTGGAAAAATCCAGACATTTTGGCAATAGACACAGCTGATACGGCCTTAGCTAAGCTCAACATTTCTATTAAGCAAGCCATTGACATTGTAGCTCCTTTAAAGAAGCATAAACAGTATCCTGTGTCTAAACAGGATAGCTGGTATACTTACGAATTGAGAGCAGAAAAGCAAAATTGTAGGCGAGCTGAGAAAGCTTGGAGAAAAAGGAAAACTGAGAGTAGCAGAGTAGTTTTCTTAGATGCTCAATCAAAGTATTACAAGAATATTCAATTTGCCAGAAAACAACACCTAACGCAACAGATAGCACAAGCAGGCAATTGCTCTAAGGAGCTTTTTAATATCCTGCAGAATTTCATTAAACCAACTGCATGTGAGAGCTCAGAGGACTTCTCACAGGATCTATGTGATGAAGTTTCGATATTTTTTGAGGATAAAATAAACAATATTTATGAAAAAATAGTAGCAGCCAACAGCGCTATAAATAAAACTAACAATGGCCATCTTCAGACCTCGGCTACAAATAATAAAACACCTCTAACATCCTTTCCTCCAATCACCAATACAGAGCTCCTTTCCCTCTGCAGTCATATTAAATCCGGGTCGCCTAGTGACCTCATTCCCGCTAAGATGGTTGGCCCCATGATCTCCCTCCTGGGTCCTCCCATATTGGATGTGGTCAACACCTCCCTAACAAAAGGCCAGGTCCCAGCAGACTGGAAAAGGGCGGTGGTGAACCAGATTAGAAAAAAGGCATCTTCACCATGGACAGACCTCTCCAATTTACGACCTATCTCCCTCCTACCCTATCTGGGCAAGGTTACGGAGAGGCACGTGAACACCTATCTTTCTCAACATCTTGAAGCGACGGATGGCCTGGACTATTCGCAATCTGGGTTCAGGCCAAACCACAGCACAGAATCAGCCCTTCAGACGGTGACCAATAACATCAAAATGGCACTGGATGATGGCAGCTCAATGATTCTGGTGCTGTTGGACCTTTCCGCCGCTTTTGATACGGTGTCTCACACGGTGCTTCTCAACCGCCTAGGTGAGGTGGGTGTGGAGGGAGAGGCTCTGGCATGGATGAAGAGGTTTTTGACTGGTCGTTACCAAGAAGTTAGGCTGGGCTCCCACAAATCCACTCTTAGGGAGCTCAATAAGGGAGTGCCACAAGGCTCGTGCCTAAGTCCTACACTCTTTAATGTGTATGTGGCCCCCTTGGCCAACTTAGCAAGATCTTTCGGGTTCACCCCGGTGTCGTATGCCGACGACACCCAACTCCTTTTTCCCTTCAAAAACCTTACACCTGCAATAAAAAGATCTTTTGGAGATGGCATGAGAGCCATTGCAGAATGGATGTCATCAAACTGTCTGCAGTGTAATGTGGGGAAAACGGAGGTCATGTGTTTTGGGCAAGCGGCAACACACTGGGCATCTGACTGGTGGCCCTTAGAGCTAGGCCCTGTTCCTATTCCCAAGAGTACAGTCAGGAATCTGGGAGTGCTCTTTGATCAGCAACTTACTTTCAAAGGCCACGTAAATCAAGTTGCTGGTACCTGCTTTCGGGCTATTGGCATGTTAAGACGTGTCTTCCCCTACATACCGGACCATCACAGAAAGACGCTTGTACAGGCTCTTGTCATCAGCAGGGTGGATTACTGCAATGGTTTGCTCCTCGGAGCTAACGAGGAGCAACTTAGCAAACTACAGGTAATCCAAAATACAGCAGCAAGGATTATCCTGAATGCTCCTCCAAGGACACCCTCATGTCCCCTGCTGATGAGACTCCACTGGCTTCCAGTGAGGAAACGAGTCCAGTTTAAAACTCTATGTACAATCCACAAGAGTATGATAGGGGAGGGCCCAAAATACATGACCGAAATCTTCCAGCCTTACATTCCAGGGCGCCTTTTGCGCTCTAGCCCTCAGCAGTTACTGCAGGTACCCAGAGTAAAAAAGACCAGACAAGGCGGCCGTGCACTAGCCCATGCCGGACCAGCACTCTGGAATTCTCTGCCCCCAGAACGAAGATCTCTTTCTAGTCACCTGACTTTCCGGAAAATTTTAAAAACCTATCTGTATCCTGGTAAATAATGCCCTGCTGCTTTTATCTCCTTCTTGGACACACAATCAGAATCAGAACACTTTCTTGCTGCAGCAATAGCGCGGAGATACCCCTTCGGGGGTCTAGTCTGTCGCTTTATAAGAATATAAAATAAATAAATAAATAAATGCACGTTTTCGCGTGTTTATAAGAAATGCGTTACTTACCTGTAACTGCAGTTATCCAGTATTGGTATCTTTCATAGATTCACATGCCTGAATCATTCCCTGTCGTCGGGGTGGGAGTTCCCGGTATATAAAAAAAGTAATGTCAAAGACATATACATAGAAATAGGCCAGAGGCCTCTCAGTAACATATCCATGTCCTTTTGTAAAAAGGACCAAACTTTTGCCAAGAGCCAATCAGATCTCACCACCCTCTAGAACCTTCCTGGAAGGAGCCCTAGTCCCTCAGATTTTTGTAAGCATCGTGCTAAGTAGTACTTACTGAGAGAACCAAGGTGAGCCCTTCCAGGGGAGGTGGGTGGGTTGCATGTGAATCTATGAAAGATACCAATACTGGATAACTGCAGTTACAGGTAAGTAACGCATTTCTTATCCAGTATTATGGGTATCTTTCATAGATTCACATGCCTGAATCAGAATAGCAAGCAATCACCAGCACATTTCGAATGGTACAACATACAAAATCACACGATATAAGAATACCATTTGTGAAATATAACAAGTACCAAAAACAATATAATAGAGAAATGTGCAAGTAGACAGTAGGAAGGTGGGATGAAGGAAGAAGGCTCACCTCTAGTGAAATAGATGACGGAGCACAGCTTGTCCCACTGCAGCATCTTTCATCAGTTCAGCATCCACGTAGTAGTGCCTGGTGAACGTATGTGGTGTCTTCCACGTCGCCGCTCTGCAAAGCGCGCCATTGAAGTGGAGACAGCTCTGGTTGAATGAGCCCGAACTTTAGAATGCAGAGGATGACCTGCCTGTTGATGGCAGAAAGTAATGGCTACAGAGATCCAACGAGAAATGCTCTGCTTAGTCAAAGGAAGAACTTTTCTGGGCCTGCTGAAGGCGACAAAAAGCTGGTTGGATTTCCGAAACTGTTCTGTTCGGTGAATGTAGAATTTCAGACAACGTTTGAGGTCTAAAGAGTGGAGAGACCTCTCTGCTGCGGAAAGTGGATTTGGGAAGAAAGTCCGCAAGACTATAGGTTCATTCAGGTGAAAATTAGACGGAACCTTTGGTATGAATTTAGGGTTGGTCCGTAGGATAACTCTGTCCTGTTTGAATTGCAAGACAGGATCTTGAATAGAGAAGGCTTGCAGCTCACTTACACGTCTTGCTGATGTGAGCGCTAGCAAGAGAGCGGTTTTCCAAGATAGGTATTTGATGTCGGCTCTGTGTATTGGCTCAAAGGGATGTTTCATCAGTTGAGCGAGTACAATGTTTAGTTGCCAGGTGCGTGGTAAAGCCCTCACCGGAGGGAATGTCCTGAACAGGCCCTTTAAGAATTGCTTAACCAGTCTATCAGACCAGAGGGAAGTACCAGGTGACGAACGCCTGAAGCGAGATATGGCCGCCAGATGGACTTTAATAGAAGCATGGGCCAATCCTGAGTGTGCCAAATGGAGCAGGTAAGGTAGAATTTGTCCAGGTATTGATGAAAAGGGATGTATCTTGTTTGCTTTACACCATATACAGAACCTTTTCCACTTTAGAGAATACGTTTTATTGGTACTGTCAGCCCGAGCCAAGACTGCCCTGCATTCTTGAGGAATGTCTAGGTGTTGAAATTATGTGAACTCAGGAGCCAAGCCGACAATCTGCGAGATGCTGGATCCGGATGCTGGACTTGCCCCTGGTTCATTGTAAGGAGAGTCGGGCAAGGCTTGAATAGAATCGGCGGTTCCAACGAGAGGAGATGAAGCTCTGTAAACCAGTGTTGGCGCGGCCACGCTGGTGCTATTAAGATCAGGGTGCAATGCTCTGCCTTCAGCTTCCAGGGGACCCTGGGAATCAGGGGAAATGGAGGAAATGCGTACGCAAAGATGTTGCACCATCCGATCGAAAATGCATTCCCCAGTGATCCCTTCTGGGGATGCCAGCTTGCGTAATGTTGGCATTTTGCGTTGTGCTGTGTCGGACACCAATGTTATGCACACTACGGTACAGTGTATCAACAGGGATATCGGAGTCGTGAATTATACTGAAGAACACGTCGACGCATTCTTCATTATAATTCACGACTCGGATATCCCTGTTGATACACTGTACT
The DNA here is from genome assembly GCF_964261635.1 of Lissotriton helveticus. NCBI lineage: Eukaryota > Metazoa > Chordata > Amphibia > Caudata > Salamandridae > Lissotriton > Lissotriton helveticus. The sequence goes on along the minus strand of NC_136070.1, from coordinate 438,132,309 downwards.
GTAGTGTGCATTACATTGGTGTCAGAAATTGAGTTGGAATATACACTTAGTATTGCACAAGTTCAATGTCTTACTTTTTTCTGTCTTTATGTATCAATCTTGCTGGTCAATATTGAATGTCAGGTATTTTTATTGTTATTGTTGAGGAGGTGGAGGAGGTTGGAATTCCTCCTGGTACTCCAAATCATCCTGTCCTTGCTCCTCATAATCTGAGCTTTCGTGAAGTTTTACGCGTAGTTCAGATGGGCTTGTCGCCTGCTGGAACATAGAGCCCTCATCCGAGTCCTCATTATCCAGAAGATGAGCAGGGGGGAATGGCTGGACCCTGCTCGGCGAGGTCAACTCAAATTCAGGAAACCTAGGATTGACTAAGATTTTCAGCGTTTTTGGAGGTTGGAGCAGCGCATATTTCTCTAAAAAGTTTGCTGCCAGGCTTTTGCCTTCACTTGATAACTCATATCCCAAAAATAGGAAGTTGAGGTGGGCAATTCGTGATTTCTTAAAATTGAATTTGTACCCATCAGAGGCGAACCCAAGTATTATGGTGCTCTCTTTTCAAGTGCACGTCCAAACCATTATCTGTAAGATAGATGTCATCGACATAGGACAATGCCTCATCATCGTACATTTGTAGTAACTCAGTTACTCTGGCTGAAAATAACCATGGACTATTCTTGAATCCCTGGGGGAGACGGCAAAATTGCCGTTGTGCTCCCATTATGGAGAAAGCGGTCAAATACCTGCTTTCTGGTGCAATGTTTTGACAAAAGAAACCATTTGAAATATCTAATGGAGTTTTATATTTTTTGCGCACGATGTTATTCATCAGTGCTGCACTATGTGCGTTTTGTACTGCAAAAGTTTTGCAACAGGAAATTAGAGGTCTGTAATCCAAATCTAGACGATATGAATGGTCTGGTTTGGAGACAGGAAACAAAGGATTGAGGTGCATGTTTCAATCACCCCTTGGTATTCAAGTTGATTTAACATCACCCTGACCTGTTTTTTAGCTTCCTGTTTTACAGGATATTGCCTTTGCATTGTTGGTTGAGTTTTCAACTGGATTTTATGGTGAGGGGAATCCTCATCATATCCTACATGATTTTTGTATAGTGCTGGGGCCTGGGCTACAGCCCATTTCCTAGCATATGTGTATTATTATGAATTGGAATGTGATTTGAGAAGGTTGGCATAATTATATCTTCGCCATGTGGGCACTCCCTGACAAATTCAGGTGGCCAGTCTTGTTCAGCTAGTAGGATGTCATAACCCTTAGAGAGCTTCTCCCAAAAGAGTGCTCTAATTTTTCTTGGTTTGTCCCCCACCATCTGGAGTGTTACTTCATATACCTTATTTGGTACACTAACCCTGGTATCTGCAGTTTCAACTTGGATGCTTTCATTCAAGTCCACTGTCTCCAGATGATCCTTCAGGATCCTGCGAGCTATGGTTACCTCTGCTGCGCTGTCTAGCATTGTTTGGGCCCACTCCCCATTCTTGAGTTGTGTCCTCAAGATCCTCGGCATGTCTGATCTTTAGACTTGCTACCTTCTTTTTTGGAAATTGACTTTTCTTATTTTTTGGAACGTGCTGTTCGTCTTTGGACTTCACTCGTTCTTTTTGCTCTGAACGTCCTCTTTCGGATTTCTGCAAGGAAGTCTGAAAGCTACGAGAGGAACGTGTATCATTATCTTGATATCTATCACGTTTTCTCAAATTATCCTTATTTCTAAGGTTATACCTTTTTTCGGAGGGCTCCTGCTGAGGAGACCTTCCTCTGGACTGGGAACGCTTCTCTTTAGGAAGTGTCTGTTTAGTGCTTTCCCACTTCTTTTTGGGAGTAGTGAGATTATTTTGAATAAAAACTTTTTCAGGATTTTCAGTTAGTTGGGGTTTTAATGGTTTCCCACCCAAACTATCTTTACCTAGTTTCTCATAGGATTTTTCAATAATTCTGGCAAGCTCAAACGGTTGCTCAGTAATATTTGTTTCTTTTAGTTTTTGGCGGATCGCCACTGATGCTGTTTCACCTTTCATGTTGGCTAATAGTATAGCCGAGACCTGTTTGAAATCCTTCAGTAATTTCATACCCAGATTTAAGGCCGGTTCTAGACCGTATTCATTTTGAATCTGTCTTAGAACGTCTGGTATTACCGCCATAGACGGGACACCATGTGTTTTTGTGTAGATTGAAGCAAAGACTGTACCCCAAGTGTCGCAGTCCTCTACGTGTGGTGCAATCCCCATTGGAAAACAGATTGTTAGAATCCTGTGTTTCCCATGAGGTGTACTATCAGGGAATACTGCCTCTATTTGAGTAATTTTTTGTGCCAACCAGAACGGAATTTGTTCTCGTTTTGCGGGCAATTTACCAATGACTGACTGTATAGTCTGGTGTAATTTTGTTTGTATTCCCCTGGTGAGGGGTGTGCTGTGGAATTCTTACAGCTGGTTGGACTATTAAAGTCTGCATGGCATATTGAACCAACTGCCTCTGTATTTTAATCAGCTGTTTTAGCGGAGTTAACAATTCAGGAGCTGTCATTGTTTGAATGTCAGGATGTGGGGCATAGCTAGCTAGTACCGGCCATGTTGCTCCCGGTCTAACTAGTGGACCAAGCCTGGTAATGTGATTTTCATGTTGTAGGGCGCCTTTAAACCAGAGCTGATGCTCTTGGTAAGTTAATAGAATTTCAATATCCTCGTAAGGAATGTATTCCGCTGGTGGTTCCTCTATTATTCATGTGCCTCTATAACAAAGATTACTTTACCACCTCTTGGTGATACCCCATTATTTATGAGTTTGTACGTTATAGTTTTTCTTACATTTACTGGGATGATTATAGCATCATCGTCGATTTGTTGAAGACCTGCGTTTTCTACGGCTGGTCGAGCTGCTGCTGCAGTTCTACTCCTTTCCTCTTCACTATCTGACATTTTGTCGACTGGAAGTTTTTTCAGAACGAGTTTTCAAGGAAACAAAGATTAGGTGTACAATATTTTGGAACACTTTATCCTTCAACGTTGAACAAACTAAAAACTGATACATAGGATTTTTCCGTCCTACTCAGTTTAAAGCGGATATTTTGTCCTTTAACCCACTCCAGACGTCTATTGGAGTATTTTACGGGAAAAAGGAGTCTGTGTGAAAAGCACGACTAGGTTACTATAGTATCTAGCGTTAAATTATCGCCTTACCAAACGTTGGGTGCCATGTAGTGTAGTTCCTATATTCCCAATAGGCTCTGCGCATTGGAATAGTGTATCCTGTAGTTTAGACGTAGGACTGAAGTCAACTAGGCCTCTACCGAATATACTAAACTTAATTGTGTGTGTGCCAGCTAGCTCAGAGGTCACTAGAAACTTTCTCGAATTAACAAGAAGGGATTAGTTTCTGACAACCGCTTAAAACATGACAACTTTGTTTCCTAAGAATAAGAAATATATCTCTAGAGTCGCGGAAACAATAGATAGTTTTTTCACTCAGTCAATCGTGCATGCTTCGTTTCACCAGAGGTGCAGAGAAATAGAGAGACGGGCGTTTTCAATAAAAAGGGTATTTATTGAACAGTCTTCTTTCTCAAGCATAAGAAATGAACTGCTGCAATCGTAATACTGGCTGTAAAGTACAGAGCATATAATACGAAGAGTATTATAAAATAGTACTGTAAAAGCATGATATGGTTTCTAAGCCATAAGATACCTAAAATGCATAAAATACATACAGTGATAAATAATGACTAAAAGTACTCGACTGGTGCTTCTAAAATACGCCTCCCCCGTTGTACCTAACCTAGGTCTAGTTTAGTTGCCAAGAATTCTCTTAGGGTCTAATCAGCTCCGTACCTAGGTTTAGAATGTGGAAGGTCTTGTATTTCTCCCTCAGGACTCGATTTCCCAGCAACCCGCAAGGGTAGCCTGGAAACACTGGAGCTGGATTTCTCGGCAGGACAAAGTACAGCATCTCTCAGTGCGTCAGCTGGAGGGTCGGCTTCCTTCCGCACTTGCTGCAGCAGGGCGTGTCGGGCAAGTAGATAGTCGAACTGCTCCAAACCACCGTGTGTTTGTTTGGACAAATGTGGGCATACTTATACCTTGAAGGTGCCGACTTTGACGTAAGATTGGACATAATAACGTCATCAGAGACTTAATTCTCTGAAAACTCCATGATTTCTTGGATAACTTTATATTCATGCAGGGGGAAGTCCCTTACTGCTGAAGGCGGGTTTTTCCAAGAAATCGTTGTAGATTTTTTTCGGAACTGATGGAAGTAGCCAAGCCGTATTAGGACTACTTGAGCTATGTCTTAATAGGGTTATGATTTCTATGCCTATATAAGGACACGGTATTTTCTATCTATATAAGGGCACGAATCGGGAAAATTACACTAGGGTCCTAAAACGCTACACAACAGGGGTAGCAGCATGCGCCAATGATACAGGATAATCGGGGTAGGATGTGGAGGGGACTCAAGATACATCCCCCATCTTAGGCTGCAGGCCACGCTCCCCCCACCCCCCACCCCCCAACTGTTTTCACTTTATTGCATAGCAAGCTCTAATAGTGAGTCTGCGGATTTCATTAAGAATGCCAATACACTCCTGTAGGAGACTCAAGTAACTGAATTCTGAGAACACAGGTGATAAATTGCTAGATTCAGTTGCCTGGGGTTTGGGTGTCTGATCCTGCTGTGTTCCTGTGTGAGAAGGTCCAACCTGTTGGGGACCTCTTGTGTGGCCTGGCAGACATTTCTAAAAGGGTGGAGAACCATGGTTGTCTGGCCTTTGCGGAAGCCATTACACTAAGGGTAAGTGATGTTTGACCCAGTTTCCTCGCCATGTACGAAATAAGTGGAAGAGAAGGAAAAACGTAGGTGAATATTCATGACCAATTCGTCCATAGAGCATTGTCCATGGACTGTGGGAACCTTTGAGGCGAAGATTTGCGTTTTTATGAGTGGCAAATAAGTTTATTAGCGGAACACGTTGGAAGTAGGGAGTAAGACTTCTGGGTGGAATTCCTACTCATGGAATTGTTGATGAACTTTCTTTAACACACTGACACATTTCACCTTATTACATCGGTCTGAATCTCTGCATTACAAACTATTTATTATGGTGAGTTCTTTTTTATACATGAACTGAGAAACATCCTGCTTCTGTCTGGATAACAATGTTATTAGTGAATTAAGGAGCAAGTCAGATGTCATGTGTACCCTACATGTTACCTAAATTCTTATTATAGATGGAGCAAAATTAAATCAAACACGAAAGGTTTTTGTTCAGCGCACATCCTGAAGGCTCAATGAATAACAAGGCTGCTGAAGTAAATTGTTTGCATAAGATCACACAATAGGATGAAGTACGGAAGTTGAGATTGAACACATTTTCCAGCTACATACTGCAATTCAGTCACTAGATGGGTATTTCTTTCTGGCATCAAAGGTTAATTCATTGTCTTTAGAGTGTAGGTGACATGCAGAATATGCATTTAACATTTAGCAGTTTTATAAAACACAAACCTTGCTCAGCAACGTAGGTGCACTTCCCAACAGACATACTATGGTATACAGTTATTTTTTCCCCGCACAGGGAAATTTGCCAGGATTCACAGGATGCTAAGCAGAGGTTGAGATTGAAACCTGGTTACCTGTGTTGCATGGTCGGTAGCTGGGGTCATTAGACCCCATCATTTACTGTGAAAGCGTAGCTCATTTTGATCTAAAAATTCCAAAAGGCCCCTCAAGCTTAACTAGAGCTAGCCATTTGAATTGAGCTTTCAGTGGCAGGCACATCTTTAGCTAATAAACATCTTAACCTAATCCTTAGCTGAATAGAACCAGGAGTTAAAATTCAGAAACTGCCAAAACCAAAGTATTAACGTAATACTGCCTTTTTCAAACTTATCTAATTTATAAATTGTGTGTGTGTCAATAAATTACCTTTCTGTTGCTCTGAGCACCATTTAAGTCCATCTCTTGTCATAGCAGCAAAGGTAGCAGTGCTACTTTTACTTGATAGATACAAGCTCATACCAAAAGTTGCACTGTTTACTGAGAGGTGTTATTCTCATTAACATGCCACTTTACAGCTTTCAAAGAATTTCCACTTCTATATCAAAGTCAAAATGAGCTTTATTCTATTTTATTCATTTAAAATCACAAAAGCATACAAATTCATGAAAGCAGGTAAAAACATTTGATATATACATTACATTTAAAAGGTACATTAAGTTCCACAAAGTGCGTAAAGTGCATTCAAGAAAAGGCAGTTAACCTACAAGGTTAATACAATCCAGTCTATGTTCAAATTGAGTGAATCCATTTACACTTCTCCTAGCTCTCAATATATTTTTCAGAAATACACCAATTACCCTACAGGACAGCCTGCAGACAAAACAAAATGTTTTCCTCACTAAAACAGTTGGCTTATAAATCAGTACATTGCAGGACTTATTTTCAGAGTGGAAATTGAAAAATTATTTCTGGTGCAGCTGGTATCAGCAAAACAGAGCATGGCTCTGGAAGACCAGTCTCAACCAAGCAGGTCTATCTAATTTCTGATGTAGGAACAGTACTCACTTCAGTGGGAAAATAAGATGAAATATAGCATACTGTTTTATCCTACCAGGACCCGCTTGGCCCGATGCTTTCATATATATTTTCTTTACAACTTAATTAATAAAGTATAATTATGTTACACATTATGCATTCTCTTGAAGCAGTAATGGCATTTCTAAATCTATATTTAACTTTTACATTACCTCTAGTGTGCCTCTCTTTGTTGGGTTTAACACCAGGAACCGTTTGAGAAGATTTTCACAGTCTGTAGACATGTAGAAAGGAATTCTGTACTTCCCTCTTAATACTCTTTCCCTTAGTTCCTTGGAATAGGAAGAACATGCATTTTAAAACATATCAATGCACATAATCAAAATAAACAGTTGCTGTAAAAAAAATATGAAGACCGTGCATTTTCCAAAAGTTAATCAGATACCTTTAGGTTTTGTCCATCAAAGGGTAGAGACCCACTCACTAGAGTGTAAAGGATGACCCCTAAACTCCACACATCAACTTCGGGACCATCATATTTCTTGCCTTGGAATAGTTCTGGAGCAGCATAGGGTGGGCTGCCACAAAATGTATCCAGCTTGTTGCCAACAGTAAACTCATTGCTAAAACCAAAGTCTGCAATTTTTATGTTCATGTCGGAATCCAACAGGAGATTTTCTGCCTATTAAAACAAATCATCATGGTAAGACACAGGCTACAATGAAAAGGCGTACTGCAGAAAATAAAATTACAAAACAGATGTTATTCAATTAAGGTATTAGTTTATCACATTTTTGCTAACTAAAATTTTTAAATACAGTTTATTTGGCCATTACTTTGTGAAGGAGCACAAGATGTACAATTCTCCATCAAAAAAGCGTTATAAACATGCTTGTGGCATGTAATATACTCGGTTAACAATTCTCTTCTTCGTCTCACCTGTGTACAACTACCTGCTCCTCATCAGATGCTCAGCAATGCAGGCCATCCGTGGTTTGCCTTGAATTGATTTGTTTTGCTTCTTTGTAAGCTCTTATATTGATTTGTCCGTTATGTAATAATTTATATGATTAGTACTACAAATTTGGTCGTCTGTTTGCAAACGTTCCCCTAAAATGTAAGTGCGAACATTGAACCACCTCCGGATTCATTAATAATGATGTACAAAGTCACCTCTTTACAAACAGTCAACTATTATATCTTGTTTTATTTTAAAAGAAATGCCTAATAAAAATCATTTGAACTTAAAAAAGCTTTATGTATGTAACAAACCATAGGTGCACACATGGCAGGAGTAGGACAGTGCCTCTTTTTGACATTGTCACCCCATTTGTTGCCTGATTTTCGATGCAATTTTGACTGGAGTGCACGGGGTTCCAGCTAACCAGGTCCCCAGTGCCAGTGTTCTTTCCCAAAAACAATTCAACTGTGCAATTGTTCCACAATTAACAATCCCGCTAGCACCCATATAAGTCGCTAGTAAATGGTACCCCTGGTACCTAGGGCATGGTTACTAAAGAGGGTCCCTAATGGCTGTAGCATGTATTGTGCCACCCTAAGGGACCCACCACCAAACCCATGTAGAATGTCATTGAAGGCTGTGTGGAATGGTGCAGACAAAAGTGAAAATGTAACATGGCACATACCCTGTGTGCCATGTCCCCAACCACTGCATGAAATATATGTAAGTCGCCCTTACAGCAGGCCTTTTAGCTTTAAGGCAGGGTGTATCATACTGCATGTGAAATAATATCTGCTTGAGCAGATATGACCCTGAGCTGTCTAGTCCAATTACTAGATAGTACAAGTGAACAGGGAAACCAACTTGAGTAAATGTACTGGGCACTAGTCATTAAGAGTCTTAATAAATCCATGCTGATGCCAGTAGTATTAAAACATTCACTGAGAGGGCACTTTAGAGGTGCACCCTGAAAACCTACCAACCTCTAGTGACTGGCTGACTGCTGTAAACCAGCCGGCCACCACAGACAGGTTTCTGACCCCCTGCAGGTGAGAGCCCACGTTCTCGGAGGTCCGAAACAATGCCGGCTCCGGCCTGAGGAGTGGTCACCTTCTCTAGGCAGGATAGCTAGTAATCAGCATATCAAGGCAGGAAGCTTCAATGGCTCCTTGATATGTGACCCCGGCTTCCCCCAAACAGGGGAAATGCCCAGGGCCCATTTGGCACCATGACAGGAGGGAAAATTAACTAGTTAGGAAGCATGTTCACTATCAGGCTAGTTAACCCCCTAAGATGGGCTACCTAAAGTGAACACCAAAAACAGAATTCCATCATCTTGGTTTTTGGTGAAATTAGATACACTGGGTCAGAGTATGCCCACTCCCCGGAGGAAGTAGTCATATAGGGGGGTTTCAGGCACGGCAAAGGTAATTAGTCCATTGGCTACTACCTTACACTCCCCTTAGCACCCCATAATTGAGTATTTAGATTGCACCCTTGAAACCAGGAAATCAGATTTGACACACACAAGAAGGAGAGGGCAAAGCATAGCAAAGAAAGGGAGAACTAAGGTCCAACTGCGGACTTTTCGGCACCAAACCCTGCCTGCCTGCACCTGTCCCGACAATCACAACAAACCAACTCGTCCTGCCGCAGTACATCTGCCAAGAACCCCGGTGATCTGCCAGCACTTCAAAAATTGTCACCAATCTCCCTTGGAGTAGAGGAGCTACTCCCCTGCAGCTTGCAGGCACCAAACAGCTATTTGTTGTCCACCATTCTGCCACGCCCCAGTCTCACTGGCACAGCAGCCACCAAGAAGAGGTCACCATGCTTCAAGAGGTCAGATTCATCTCCCCACCAAGTGAGAAGACGCACAGCACCAATACCTGGGGTACTGGACCACTTGCAGCAACCAAAGCCTGTTTGAGTCCAATCCAAACTCTCAACAACTCCAAGACCGAACAGCTGTCAAGGGACATTAGCACGATAGAGACCCGCTTCAAGAGTGGCCCAGCCATCCTGTTTTGTCACCCAGACCGAAAAAATTGAGTGACTGTGATACTCAAGTCCAGCCGGCCTACAGTCTGCACCGGAGTGCCGAAAACTGACTGTACTTCCTCACTCCCAGGGCCTTCATGAACCAACCCCCGTTGGGAGTTCCCGGCCTTGTCCCCCTACCTTCTCTGCAGCCTTTTGCTAGGTGCCCCTCCCCCACCCCTCTTGGTACGCAAAGCTACCAAGCCGACCGGCACCTCTGCACCTGGCCGCTCTAGAGCAGGTAAAGACTAACTGCTGGTGGTTCTTTGGACCATGGCCCCCTATCACCTCAAGCCCTGAAAGGGACCTCGGAAACCTTTCGCAAGTAACTGTATGCAGTATAAGCCTTTTTTCTGAAAGGAAAGCATTACTGAATAAAGATGCATTTAAGTGAACATTTGATTTACGTGTAAAAATCAAATATCTCAAAAAGTACTTACTGGATCCCTGAAAATCTTGGGTGTTGAAATTTATATACAAATTTGTTTTTTTCTAAATTGGTCTCAGATTTATTCTTGAGTGTGTCTCTCATTTATCGCCTCTGTGAGTAAAAACAAATGCTTAGCACTACCCTCGGATAAGCCTATATTGCTTGCCCACACTACCACAAAAGAGAGCATATGGGTTTGTTACTTGTGCCTCTGTAAACCAATAAGGGTCGTGTGGACCCTCTAGAACATGAATACTCACAAACTTTCTCTCTGGGGCCACATTTACAGCGTGGTGTGTGGCGCGTGGCGCGACCAGACCAGACCAGACCAGACCGAGACAGCTTCCCCGGCATGCGCACACAGCCGTACCAGAGTACTTCCCAGGTTTTTAAAAGACCATTTACATGTTAATTAAGCTTTGTTGTATTTCGCCTCATAGTACCCCTGCATCTCCACGCTGACAATCACTGGAATCCCCCGGCCCCCACAGAGCTGAGTCTCTGAGAGTCCGGGCGTTTGCTGACACAATTAAATTATTTTTTTTAAAACACAGCTACCATGTCTGAAAGGTCCGCAGGCCGCCATGGAAGGCTTGCTGGGCCACTGGCGGCCCGCGGGCCGTACTATGAGTACCCGTGCTCTAGACAGTGCACCTCGTTTTGGTGCACTATATAGAGAGCAAGCTACCTACATTGGTGATTTAGATGTGCGATACATTTGCGGATACCACTTGGTCAATAGGTGACTCCACGACATAAATCTACAATGGACATTAGGAAAAAAAATATTTTTAGCATTTTCAAGATTTTTTCTACATTTCTAATTTGAACTGTCAGGGATTTAGTTAAGTCTCCCAGTCCTATTTGTATTAGAATTTTAAAAAGAGTACTAGTCAATTAGGCCTTAAAAAGTCTTAAGAATTTTTCCTAATTTTCTAATAAGACCCCAACTGTTTTAAAAACATGTCTGATACAGAGGATACTAGCAAGGAGCTCAACCTGGCTAGAACAAAAACCGTAAGTCAGGACAACGTAAGAACCTTTGTAAAGCTTGCAACATTGCCATGGGGACTAGACCCACAAGGGCACATCTCCAGTAGTTGCTAGTCAAACGCGATAGAGCCCCGACAATGGGTGAAAACCCTACAGGCGATGGCGCTGTCAGTGAGGATGATCATGATTCCTCTGATACTCCTACTGATAGTACCCCTACTGGGAGTACTCCTAACAGTACCCCGAGGGAAGCAGAAGATAAAGAACCTAATCTTCAAAAACTAGCTGGAAGTGTAGCCCTTGAGGCCAAAATCTTGGCCATTGAAAAGGAAAAGTCTGAGATGGGCATAGGACTCTCTCTTGTGGCAGCAAAATCTTAAATAGGGAGAAAGATGAAGCTTTTGACTCTAAAATCCCCAGAGGGATTGTCCCTAAATATGTAGACGGTGATTATATCACCAAATGGTTTACAGCCTTTAAGATGGTGTGGAAGATGAGGAAACTCAGCCAAAAGTATTGGGGTTCTCTACTCTCAGGGATTTCTCAGGCAAGTGCAGGGATAGACTACAGACACTTAATGAGGCAGATGCTGAGTTCTATGAAGTCAAGAAGGGAACCCGGACTGAGGGCTTTAGACTCCCCACTGAGGAGTACACAAATAAGTTCAGGGAGACTCAGTTCTGGGTTGATTTTGTAGACTTTTCAGTCAAGAGACTAGGTGGTTGGTTAAAGGGAAGTCAGGTGCAAATTTATAATTTAATTATGATAGAGCATCTGTTGAGTAACGGTACTTCTGAAAAGTTGCATCAATACTTCATGAAACTAAGTTGGATTTCTCCCCAGGTATTGGGAAAGAAAGCGGACCACTAAGTCAAGACTAGGGTGTCCAAAAGGCTTATGGTGGGGGTGACCAAAAAGAAGGGGTTGCTAATTACCCCCAAGGGAAAGATGTGGTACAGTCTAAAGAAAAAGGTAGAGTCTTCTAAAGACCCCCAAAACCTGTTCAGGAGGGTGGGAACTGAGACACTTCACAATCCAAGGGTGGGTACCAGGGTAAGAACCGGTATCCCAAAAAGGCTTGGCGTTTTAATTGTAAAGCCAATGGACACCAAACTGGGGACTTCCTGTCCCAAAAAGGCTTCCTCTAATGCACCCCCAGTGACCACTAGGTGAGAGTCTTCTGATTGGATCCTTGGTATGCCCTGACCAGGTCAGAGAGCACACTAAAGCCACCTAAGTATCAGAGAGTGGGGTGGATATAGCTGCCCTGGCTGTCTGGCCCAGTAATCTGAAGAAATACAGACAACAGCTACATATGAATAGGGTTAGAGTGGAAGCACTAAGGGATACATGTGCAAGTGTCACTATAGCGATTGAGAAACCGATACCCCAGAGCCGTATTTGACTGGAGAGGCCAATCCAGTCTTCAATGCTGATAACCAAAGTAAGGGTCATCCCGTGGCTATGGTGCCCTGAGAGTGGGGAGGCGTTACTGCCCAAAAGAAGGTGGATGTGTCCTCGAAATCCCAGAAGAATGTCTGCTAGGGAATGATCTGGAGACCTCAGGATGGGCTGAGGTAGAGCCCAAGTCCCCATGCAGCAATGCTGGAAATTCCTAAATGGGTGTGCACAAAGATTATACAGAGCACAAAGCACAGCCCAGGGTGAAAAAGAGAAGTTGGAGTCTGGAATAGTGGCCCAAACCTCTAAGGGAAAAAGTAAGACATCTGGGAAACCAACTTCTAAACATCCACAAGCTCAGGTTCCTCTCCTCAGGGAGAAGACACAGCAGAGCTCCTAGGCCCAAGGGGACCCTCCAGTGAAGAACTGTCACAGGGACAGAAGACCTGTCCCACTCTTCAGAGCCTGAGCCAGCAAACTGCTGACCAGGAAAAGGGAGTAGTTAATGGCTCCCACAGATACTATTGGGAGGAGGGGTTCCTGTCTACTGAGGCCAGAGACCCCACACCTGGTGACACTAGGAGACTGGTGGTGCCTCAGCAGCATAGAGAGTTCTTACTCTCTCTAGCTCATGACATCCCTGTAGATGGGCATCTTTGCCAGACAAAAAACTGGAGTAGGTTAGACACCAACTTCTTATGGCCAGGTATGTCCCAAAAGGTGAAGGAGTTTTGAAACTCCTGTGTTACCTGTCAAGCCAGTGGTAAAACGTACATCACCCAAAGGACCCCTTAATTCCACTTCCACTATTTGGAGTTCCCTTTGAAAGGGTAGGGATTGACACAGACTATCCCCTTGACCCTCCAACAGTGCCAAGAAACAGATTTATACTGCTGGTAGTGGATCATGCCACCAGGTACCTGAAGCAATTCCCCTAAAGATTGTCACAGCTGTTGTAGTTGCCAGATCCCTCCTCAGTATCTTTACTGAAGTGGGCTTCCCTAAGGTGGTGGTGTCAGGTGTTCAAACGGCATGTCTGGCTGAAAGCCATTTGGGCGGAGTGTGGGGTGACATACAAGTTTACCAACCCCATATCACCCAAAAACCAATGGTCTAGTTGAAAGATTCAACAAAAACCAACGGTCTAGTTGAGAGATTCAACAAGACCATGAAAAATATGATCATGGGATTCACTGAAAAACTCAGAAGATAGAATGTCCTTTTGCCGTGCCTGTTTTTAGCCTACTGAGAAGTGTCACAGAAGGAATTGGGTTTTAGTCCCTTTGAACTTCTGTTTGGTCATCCTGTAAGGGGACCACTGTCTAGTGAAGGAGGAATGGGAGAGACCACTCAAAGAGCCTAAGCCAGACATTGTGTATTATGTACTTGGCCTGCGTTCAAGGATGAAGGAGTACATGGGTAAAACAACAAAAACCTTGAGGCCAGCAAAAGAGCTCCAGAAGCTCTGCTCTGACCAAAAGGCTGCACTAGGGGAGTTCTAACCAGGGCAGAAGGTGTGGGTGTTGGAGCCTGTGGCACCTGGGGCCCTCCAAGACAAATGGAGTGGTCCCTATCCTGTCCTTGAGAGGAAAGGCGAGGTCACCTACACCTGGTTGACCTAGGCACTTGCTGGAGCCCTCACAGGGCCATCGTGTAAACTGCCTGAAACCTTTCTATGACAGGGCAGATGTGGCGATGCTGATGGACACTGATGAGGATCAGGAAGCAGAGTGAACCTTCCCCTGACCACCTCTCTTACCTTGTCCTGGAGCAGTATGCTGGGCTCTTCTCCTTAAGCCACTGGGGCATTCATGGTGTGGACAGTGGAGACAGCACTCCTGTCAAAAACAAAATCTAGAGACAGTATGACCACATTAAGGAAAGCAACAGTGCTGATGTCAGCAAGTTGTTGAAGTTAGGGGTGATTGAACCCTCTGACAGACCCAGGGCTAGCCCAGTGGTATTTGTCCCCAAGTCTCATTCCAAGGGTGGTAAACCATAGCTGAGGTTACTATAAACTATAGAGGTCTCAATCCTGTCACTAAAGCAGATGCACAACTTATACCAGGAGCTGATTAACTCATTTACTGATTGGGGGCAGACACATTTGTCAGTACTTTGGATTTGACATCTGGGTACTGGCAGATTGGTCAGACTACAGGAGCAAAAGAAGATGGCATTCTCTGCATCAAATGGAATATTCCAGTTCATTGTTATGCTATTTGGGTTACTGAATGCCCCTGCCACCTTCCAAAGGTTGGTGAATAAAGTCAGTGTTTGGTTGGCATCTTTCATTGTAGCATATCTCAAGGATAATGCTGTCTATTGCTCCATTTGGTAGGAACAAGTGATCCACATTGGAAAGGTCCTTGAGGCTCTGCATACTGCAGGCCTCACTATCAAGCAAGTACCAGATAGGGCAGGGCTCTGTTGTATACTTGGGCCACCTCATAGGCGGAGGCCAAGAGCAACCCTTTTTTCCCCAAAGTTTTATATAATGCGAACTTGACCGCAAGGTATCGGAGCGCTTTACAGGAGTACCAATTGCATTACAGACGGACACATTCATTTTTTGTTAGGCACGGGGAGAATAAGTGATTTGCCCAGAATCACAGGATGTTAAGCGTCCCTGTTGAGACTCGAACCCGGTTCCCCAGATTGAAGGTTGACTGATCTGACGATAAGGCTCCTTACAATCTAAGATAAAGAAAATTGTGGACAAGGTAGCTCCAACCACCCAGACTCAAGTCAGGGCATTCCTTGGCTTGACTGGATACTACAGGAGGTTTGTGAAAGGGTATGGTACCACTGTGGCACCCCTCACAGAACTTACCTCTAAGAAGCAACCAAAGAAGGTAAACTGGACAGTGACCTGTCAAAAGGCTTTTGGCACCCTGAAGTAGGCAATGTGCTCAGCACCCATTCTCAAAGCTCTAGATAACACCAAGCAATTCATAGTACAGACTTCTGCCTCTGAACATGGGATAGGAGCAGTCCTATCCCAGTCCAAAGATGATAGACCGGACCAGCCTGTTCCTTTCATTAGCAGTAGGTTGGTTCCCACAGAACAGTGTTGTAGTGCCATTGAGAGGGAAGTCTTTGCTGTGGTTTGGTCCCTGAAGAAGCCGAGATAATATTGGTTTAGTACTCACTTCCTTGTACAAACTGCCTCCCACAGATCTCTCAGCTGGCTGATGCAAAAGAAAGGTGAACACCCAAACTGTTGAGGTGGTCCACCTGCCTACAGGGAATTGACTTTACAGTGGCGTGCATACACCTGGGACTAGCCATGTTGATTCAGATAGCCTATCCAGGTTTATCCACCTAGACAATGAAGACTCTCTTGGGAAACGTTAGTGTCATCCTCTTTCATTTGGGGGGGGGGGGGGTTGTTTAGGAAAGCACCCCTTTTTGACAGTGTCACCCCCATTTTTTGCCTGGTATTTAATGCAACTTTGACAGAAGTGCACTGGGTCCCTGCTAAGAACACACATTTAGTTCCTATCCGATATGGAATTAATGGTTCTTTCTTTCTGGTTTGTTGCACGACCATTGCTATAGTGTTCGCTCTGCCGGATGGCCCGCGAGGCGTTGCTACCCCCCAAGGTGTACGCCTGCTTGTTCACTTGCTTTAAGGGTTTGGTTTTTTTTTTTTTTCCGAATCTGTATTTCTTGCAATTGTGGTTTTCATACATGTCAATTTTTGCTGTGTTTTTCCCTTTGATGGGGGTCTGCCTTCCTGGGGATGTCGGGAGGCTGGGTGGCGGGTGGGGGATGGGTTGTGTGTTGTATTTGTTTTTTTTTTTTTGGTTGCATCTTCTTGCGAGACTCATTGGCCGGGCTTGCCGAATACGCAGTTTTCTTGATCATTCTTGATGTGATGCCATGGCCGGGATAGGTCTTAGGGCTGGCCCCTCCATGCTAACGATGATGACTTGGAATGTCCGTGGTCTGAACACCACACGGAAGCGCAGACAGGTTCTGAACTATGCTGTGCGCCACAGGGTAGATGTGCTGTTCCTGCAGGAAACCCATTTGTTGCCTTCGGACACTCAGTCTCTGGCTAAGGGTTGGGGTGCGCATAGGGTGTTTTCATGTTATAGTAGATACGCAAGAGGGGTGGCGATACTGGTTCATAATCGTGTTCCCTTTGTTTTGCTCGATAGCATGACTGACGAAGAGGGTAGGTTTGTGCTTGTCTCTGGAATGCTGCATGGGTATAAAATAGCCTTGGCGTGTGTGTACGGCCCTAATGTCGACTCCCCTGCCTTTTTTCGACACATACAGCTTCTGCTACTTCGCTCTGACATTGACTTACTGGCGTTGGGGGGTGACTTTAACCTCTTGATGACCCCTGACAGGGACAGCACCTCCCTCTCCCCTGATTGCAAACCTCTTTCCCGCGCAGTGATGGCGGACATCTGCTCCCACTTTTCCCTAATTGACGTCGAGGCCAGGGCGCACCCTCAATCCCCTGCGTACACACACCACTCAGGCTACCATAACACCAGCACCAGAATAGACTACTGGCTGCTCTCTCCAGGAGTGGCCGGTTGGATGCGCTCCCTTTCCACGCCCCCGCGCACTCTGTCCGATCACTCACCGGTGGTGCTGACACTGGCAGTCCCGAGACTGGGAGGGTATGAGAGGCAGTGGCGTTTCCCAAGCAAGGCCTTGCTTGACCCGACTTTCACGGAGGAGGTCCGCACAGCCATTGATGACTACTTTGACATTAACACGGGTTTGGTGGCCTCCTGGGCAACACTGTGGGAGGGTTTTAAGGCTACCATCAGAGGGGTCTGTATCGCCAAACACGTTGGGGCCCTTCGAGACACTCGCACCACTCTAACCCGCCTAGAGGCCGACCTCTCAGCACTGGATAGGGAGATACTTGGGGATCCCTCCCCGGACCGGGAGGCCAGGCGCCTAGAACTCCTGCTAGACTTTAGGGACGCTGCGGATAGAGAGCTCCGATTTCTGGGTAAGCACTACACAGCGCGACAGTATGGGGAGGGGGAAAGACCGGGCAAGTTGCTAGCGCAGATGCTCCGCCCGCCATATCAAGCGGCGTACATAACCGACATCTACGACGCTCAGGGCACTAGACACTACTCCACTCCCGATGTTTGCGATGCCTTTCTAGCCTACTACACCCGTCTTTACACTTCATCGCTAACGGATTCCAACTGCGACCCAGGGCCCTACCTTAACGAAATAGCCATGGTCTACCTCGAGAAACATATGCAAGACTTTCTGGCGGATCCCATCACCCCGGACTACATAATTGAGGCTATAGACTCGATGAGGAGCTCCTCTGCACCTGGCCTGGATGGGTTTACTGCCGATTTTTATAAGGAGTACAAAGAAGAGCTGGTGCCACGCTTGATGGAGGTCTATGCGGAGGCGTTGGAGACGGGCGTGCTCCCCCCCACCCTCCGTGAGGCAGTCATAGTTCTGCTTCCCAAGTCGGGCCGTGATCCCTCCCACTGTAGCTCTTACCGCCCCCTGTCCCTCCTCAACCTTGACTATAAAATCCTAGCGAAAGCCCTAGCTATCCGTTTGGCGCTTCTTGTAGATTCCCTGGTCGCGCCGGCTCAATCCGGCTTTGTCCCCCACAGGTCCACCTCCCTCAACCTCCGTACGCTGTTCTCGGTTCTACATAAAATTGACCCCTCCGTCCCGGCTGCTGCGGTCTTCCTAGACGCTGAGAAAGCGTTCGATACACTGGAATGGCCTTTTTTTTATCCATCATGCGCAGAATGGGAATGCCTGCGATGTATGTGGCCACGGTAGAATTGCTATACACTGCTCCCACGGCACGTATCCGTTTAAACGGCACCATAACTAAAAACTTTGCGCTCTCCCGAGGTACCAGGCAGGGCTGTCCGCTGTCCCCACTCCTTTATATTCTGGCAATGGACCCTTTAGTCCGTCATTTTCAGGAGAAGCACCTCCACAGAGGTCCACAATTCCGCACGGGTCCTCTACTTGTCTCTTTATATGCGGACGACACAGTCCTGTATGTCCGCACCCCTAGTACGAACTTGGAACCCTTGATCCATGAGATCGCACGGTTCGGCTCATACTCTGGCCTGAAGATTAATTGGCACAAGTCGCTCATTTTTCCCTTAACACCCTCCACGGCGCGATGGGATTGCCCCTTCCCTTTGGAGTGGTGCACCGATTCGGTCAAATACCTTGGAATACACATCCACCTGGATGCGGTATCCATTGTGAGACTGAATTATGGGCGCGCCCTGGATTTTTTGGAGGAGAGTACGGAGCGTTGGCTCCGTCTTCCGCTGTCCATGGCTGGAAAGATTGCCATTGTCAAGATGGTTGTCCTCCCTCGATTCTTATACTTGTTCACTAATATCCCGATCCCTCTGACCAAGGTTTTCTTTGCACAGCTTCGCTCTGCCCTGCTGCGCCTGGTATGGGGCGGCAAAAACCCTCGTGTGGCTTGGCGCACATTGACCTTACCTTATGAACGAGGAGGGTTCGGGATGCCGGACTTTCACCTTTACTACCTGGTGGCGCAATGCTCGTACGCGCACTCCTGGTTCCACCCGGATGCCAGGATCCCCTTCTTGCGACCTGAGGCCGATACGGCTCTTCCGGTGCCGCTTTGTTCCATACTTCCCAAGGGACTTCCCCGCGATCCACAGGACATTCAGCCGGTCTCCATGACTAGCTGGGCCTGGGATAAGTTACGGAGACTACTCCGCTTGGACAAGTTGTACTCTCCCTCGCTCCCTCTCCCCAACCCTCACTGGCTCCCCATCACGGGTGAGGCGATAGTTGACCGCACACTGTCCAAGTTCCAACTGCACACTATTGGCGATCTGTTCCCTGAGGGACATGCCTTTTCGTTGACGGAGGACCCCCGCTTCGAGGACCGCTCGTTTATGGATGCGTTCACCCTGGCCAGGCTCCGCTCCATGCTGCGCGCTGAATTCCCAACGTTCCCACTGTCACCGCCCGAAGACCCGGCACTCATGTTCATCATACAATCCCAAACGAGCGCTCACGTAGTGTCGCGACTATACAAGCTGTGTATGACATCTCTTCCCTCTTTTGACACCGCGGTGCGCGCTGCGTGGGAGAGGGACTTGGGCAACCAGATTACTGATGACCAGTGGGAGGCATGCTGCGCTGTTACCAAGACAGTGTCCATGAATAGTAGGCACAAGCTTCTTCATTTCAAGTTTCTACGAAGGATGTATCACACCCCCGCGCTTGCCCATAAAATAGACGCTGCCAGACCACACAGTTGCTCTAGGTGCGCCTCTCCTCATGCTGACTTTGCCCACCTGTCTTGGACGTGCCCGAAGATACACGCCTACTGGCTGGATGTCCACCGGGTCTTGGGTGAAATACTGGGCTTGACACTACATCCCACCCCCGAAATTGCTTTATTGGGCTATGTGACTAACTTCCCACAACCTCTCCGTAGGCTTGCTTCCTTGTGCTTCCTTCTTGCCAAGAGGGAGGTTGCGCTGCTCTGGGGCGCGCGCCGCGCTCCGACGGTTGCCGCATGGCTGAGGAGTGTGGCCCACTGCAATGTTAACAGCGTGGAGTTTTCGGCCTTGCTCCCCTCGGCCTCCCGTCCGACAGACATATGGGGGCCGTACCGCAGCTATGTCGAAAAATTGACCCAGAAGGCGCAGTCCCAATCCCTTCATTCCATTGTCCCGGAAGGGGTGGGTTAGGCTGTGAGCGGCCCCTCCGCCCGCCCGCTGCCATCGGATGTCACACTCACCACTTTTGGCTCGGCGCTGTGGTTTGACTTAGATGGGAGGGTGGGGTGTGGGCATGAGATCTGATGTGTTTCAATGTATGATGCTTGTCACCGGTGGAGTTTCGCTCCTTACTGTGGAGAGACCTGCGATGGTGGACCTGTAGCGAGATGCGTGAGCTATGTCCTAGGCCACCACGGCGTTCTCACTACTTACCTGTAATTGTGCTGCCCGACTTGCCTTCTTGACTCTCGCATGCTTGTTGATTTATTTTCCTTTGCTGTATTATGTATTTCTTGTTTTTATTGCTCTTTGTTCATTTTTTTTGACTTTATAATTCTCCTATATTGGAAAATGGCACTCTGTATTTCTGATCAACCATGCCTGAACTATCCCGCTCCTGCATTGCCCTTCTTCCATTGACGTGTATGGCATCGTCCAATAATACGCATCTATTGTTCTGGTTTGTTGTAACCTACTGTGCATTCTATTTGGTGCCGAATAAAAGTCTTTAAAAAAAAAAAAAACACACATTTAGTTTCAGTAATGCGTTATCTGGTTGAGACAAAATCTAGCCGCATATTCCTTCCTAGGTGGCAGACTGGATCCGGGAGATTTTTGTGTGAGCAGTAACCCTGCGCTCCAGTAGGTGGTGTTGATCGGCTCAGAGTGTTGTCCGTGCCTGAAGTGAAGTCCGCGACATCTACATAGGTGCCACTTCGGCATGCTGACATCAGTTACTTTCCACGACTTTCTACGCCAGGAGCGCGGAGCCATGAAGTGCCCAGACACTTGTGTGTCCAAACTAGGGGCCTGATTTTTTTTTTTACCCTAACCCTAGAAATATGTCTGCAGAGAGGATGAGTGGGTCGGTAAGTAATCTGCTGCTAGATATTGTCTCTACCAGATAATGCGTTACCAAAGGTAAGTAACTTGTTCATTTGATAGAGCCATCTAGCCACAGATTCCCTACCTTTGAATAGATACCCAAGGAACAGTCACCAGTGGAAGGCTGCGGACAAATTCTAAACTAAAAAGTCATGCAGGACCAAACAGGGGAAATGCCCATCCCTGCGAATGTGACTGTCCGGGCAGTAATGTTTGGTGAACGTGTGCAGAAACGCCCATGTTACTGCCTGGCAGATGTTCAGGACTGGGACTTGCTTGCTAACGCAGTGGTTTCAGCTTTAGTTTTGGTGTAATGAGCCCATAATCCCTCCGGGGGACTGCTTCTTGGCCAGTGAATAGCAGATTTTAATACAAGAACGAAATCGTTGGGAAATGGTTTGTTTCTGTACCGCCCGACCCGACTGCAACATACCCCACAAAAAGTTGCTCATCCATCCGGAACTCTTGTGTGCGGTCAAGGTGGAACGACGTTCTTTTTTGGGTCCAGACAGTAGAGTTGCCCCTCTTCTTTTGAAGGATGTGGAGGAGCGCAGAAATTGGGCAGGTGATGGACTGGCCCACATGGAATAGTGTTACCATGTTCGGCAAGAAAGAAGCTGTAGTGAGAAGCACCAGTGTGTCTGGAATAACATACAGGAATGGAAGCTTGGATGAGAAAACCTGCAGCTCACTCACCCCCCTGGCAGATATTGTTGCCACGAGAAAGGCTGTTTTGATGGAGAGCAGCTGGAGGGGACAATTATGAAGAGGCTTGAAAGGAGCACATACCAAGAAAGTGAGAAATAAATTTAGGTAAATGCAAGGAGATGATGGATGGAGCGCTGAAACTTTTCAGACACTCACCTCAAGTCACAGATCTGGGTTAAATCCATCATCGTTCTTTAGCTCACTTCGCCACCCCATTCAGACACAGCTATATGCAAATCAGTCATGACCCTATGAGTCATGGAAGCAGTCCAGCCCGAACTGCTAAGTCATGTCTTCCCTGGACCTGAAACAAGCATCCAGGGACCGGTTTCGGGGTAACACCCCTCACCCGCCAGGCTAGCTTGAATCCAGTGGCAAAGTGAGCAAGGGACCCACGTCTGGGCATACCCTGCCAACTTAAGGAGAACAAAGCAAACACAAGGAGATGATGGAAGGAGCGCTGAAACTTTTCAGACACTCACCCCCAGTAACACCCCTCACCAGCAAGGCTAGCTTGAATCCAGTGGCTTGGCAGTTCGTGCTGGACTGTTCCCATGAGGCACAGGGTCAAGACTGATTTGCATATAGCTGTGTCTGAACCGGGGTGGCAAAGTGATCTAAAGAACGATGATGATTCAACCCAGATCTGTGACTTGGGGTGAGTGTCTGAAAAGTTTCAGCGCTCCATCCATCATCTCCTAGTGTTTGCTAAATAAATTAAGGTTCCACTGAAGCATAGTGAAAGGAGAAGGGGGAAACATGTACAAGACCTTTAAGAAACATATTTACAATAGGGGAGTTAGAGGGTTGGTCAGGCAGCCACAAAAAAAGGTAGACAGAGGAGAAAGATAACCTTTTTGAGTGCCAAGAGCAGTGCCCTGCTGGGAAAGGGTAAGAATAAAAAGGACAGCAGAAAGGGAAGCAGAAAAAGGGTCAAAAGACTCTTTTATAAAAATATAATACAAATGTATTCCATCAGCAGGGGTACAGCGTCTTGGTGGAGGGACGCCTGCGTGACTGACAAGATAACATTGCAGACTTTGGGACGAAGGTCGAAATCTGTCAACTGCCACTGCTCAATCTCCACGCAAGAAGGCACAGAGTGGACAAGTTCAGTTGAAGGACCCTCCCTCACCTGCTGCTGCAACAGAAGATCCTCCCAAAAGGACAGCCTGATTGGAGGATCGATGCTCATGCTGAGAAGCTCGGGATACCAGACTCTCCGTGCCCAGTCCAGAGCACAAGACTTGGTCCTGGTCATGCCTGATCTTTTTGAGAACTCTGGGCAGCAGTGGTGTGGGCAGAAAGGCGGCATAGAGGAGGCCTGGGTTCCACTTTAGATAAAAAGCATCTCCGAGCAAGTGCCGCCTTGGAAACTCCAGAGCACAAAACTGCTGTTATTGAGCATTCTCAGCGGAGGCAAACTGATCTACCCAAGGCTCTCCCCACTGCTAAAAGAGACTTTGTGCCACCTCTAGTTGGAGAAGCCATTCATGTTCCACTAAGCATCATCGGCTGACTTAGTCCGCCCTGGCGTGCAGAGATCCTGCCAGGGGTTCAATCACCAGGGATATGCCTTGATGTTGCAGTCATGTCCAGAGACGCAGGGCCTCCTGACAAAGGGTCCATGACCTCACACCGCCCTGTTTGTTGCAATACCACATGGCAGCAGTGTTGTTCGTGAACACCTGCACCAGCCTTCCCTTGATAGAGGATAGAAAGGCTTTCAATGCCAGTCGGAATATTTTGGCGCTCCAGCATGCTTATGTGGAGTCCAGATGACGCCAGAGAACAGAGTCCTCTGATCGCCACCTCTCCCAGATGTCCGCCCTATTCCAGGAGTGACGCATCCGTCACTTCTGTGAAATCTGGTTGGGGAAGGTTCTGCTTCTGTTCAAATTGAGGTTCGTTAGCCACCAATGCAGGTCTTTTGCAATTCCCTCAGAGAGCTGGACCCTATCAGAGAGATTCCCCTGGTGCTGCGCCCACTAGAACTTCAGGTCCCACTGCAGAGCCTGCATTTATCATCTGGCATGTGTCACAAGCAGGAAGCAGGAGGCCTAGCATCCTTGGAGTCATTTTCACTGAAAACCCAAGAAAGAGTCTGAAACATCGGTACCACAGCCTGATTATACCGGACTCACTGCTACGGAAGATAAACCTGAAACTGCACTATACCCAGAACAGCTCCGATGAAAGGGAGTGTCTGACAGGGAGTCAGGTGTGACTTCGGTACCTGGTAGGTGAACCCTCAGCAAATGCAGGAGGCCCGCCATAGTATGAAGGTGGGCGACGACAGCCTTGGGTGAGCCCGCCTTAAGCAGCCAGTCGCCGAGATGGGGGAAGACTGGCACCCTTCAGCAACGCAGATATGCTGTGAAAATCTTGTAGGAAGCTGGCTCTGTATATACTATACCAAAGTAAGGTATAGTGGGCATAGAGTCCAGTGGATGCCCAGAGATATTGCAGAGACTAAAGTAGATAATACCTTACTCTCTTTTGTGGTAGTGTGGTTGGGCAGTTAGGCTTATCAGGAGGATAATGCTAAGCATTTGTTCTACATATTCAGGCAAGAAATGATGTCACACACTAAAAGACTGAATGGAGACCAATTGTTTGCATAAAAAATTATTATTTAATTTCTAGAACAAAGACTTACTTAGTAACAGGTAAGTTAAACGCTTTCTACAAGACAGTGAATACTGGATTGAAGGAACGCTCAGAATACTTTTTGCCGTTTAGAAAACAGTTAAAAAATGCAGGTAAGTTCTTTTCGATTACTTTTAGATTACAGTTCTGGTTTGGTGTGAAACATACTCCGAACAGTTTACAACACACAAGACATTTGTAAGCAGGTTAACTCTTGTGGAAGCAATAGATTCCTGTTTGTGCAGTACAAGACAGTTCAACACTTAGAAGACTTTTTAGAGAACAACCCACAATTCAGTCCAATGGGTAAAACAAAGTGTTATGTTACATGTGAGTGAATTGGTTTTGGAATTGGAGTTTTGGGAGGTAGAATCAAAGCTCCCAAAGGTTCAGGTTGGCACGCAAGAGGCACCACCAGCGGCACAAGGGCGACCGGGTGCAAATGTTAGCCAATGGGGTTAGGGGGCACCTTGGTTGGGGACTGCTCAGGTGCAGGGAGCTTAGGAGGTGTAGGGAGCCCAACGCAATTCAATGGAGGGCGTTGGTCATGGAAAAGAACCGCAGGCTGGAGCCCAAAGATTGGATGAAGGGAACCAACGAAGGGAACCACTTGGACTTCGGCTGTGGGCATCTGGTGCAGAGGTGGTTGGGTTTGCGGTTCCACAGGCAGAGCTTTGGTCTTTAAACTTGGATTTCTTTTGGGCAGGAACACTGTCCACAGGAGATCTGGGGAAGGCAGGCAGTCCTCCCAGGGTTCTGAAGGTCGCTGGACTGCAGGACGAGTCACTATTCTTCAGGAGGGTCTTTGAGAGCTGCAGACAGGCTGGTAGGGCTGAGGCCGAGTTAGATGGGGTCATTAGACTTCGCTGCTGCACGGCTCTTCTTTGTCCTCTTCTTCGTAGCTCATCAGTAATCTGAGGATTAATGTTCAAGGGTGTTGCTAAATACTCCATTTAGGAGCCTTACAGGAGTTAGAAGGTAATAGTCAATGAGCTACATACCTTTAGGGTGCTTACACACTTAGTACGTCCACTGCCTCTGGGAAGGGGGCATATTCCTAACCCTATTTGCTAGAATCCTCCAAAACAATATGGAGGATTCTCAAAGGAGGGGATCACTTCAGCTCAGGGAACCTTAGGGGTGGTCCTGGCTGAGAGGGGACACCTCTCCTGCTTACTAATGTTCCAGCTGACTGTGCTACTAAAAGTGTGGCTTTGTCAGGGAGGAGGGTAGCTCCTCTAGCTGGAGAGGCCCTGATCAGCATAACAGAGGACGGGAGCCTTTGAGGTTCACCGCCTTTCAATCCAGTTTCTGCTTCGGCTTAAGCGTGAAGCACCCTCACCTAGAGCAGGCTTTGTTCAGACTAATGAGAGCAAAGGGCTCCCACCTCAGAGGGTCAGACACATGTCTAAAGGTAAAAAAAAACAAAAACTAAACCAACGATACAAATGCCAGTACTGAGCTAACTTCGTTTGCAATAGCAAAAAGACCTGTTATGAATAAAGCATAGCAGTCTATTTAAACATATACTATTAATTTTATTCAAACAAGTTTTCAACGATTTTGTTTGTATTATTCAAACAGAATTTCTTGTGCATATTCACAAATATATACAAAATATACAAGTAGATACAAAATTCAACAATTATGTACAAGACAATCCTATAAATCACTCACACTGAAACTTTCGCACCTCATACATACAACTTGTATCCCTACAACAAAAACAAATACCACTGAGGTATGGGTCCGTGTCAATATTCCATTAAATTGTATGATACAGAGTACATTTATCATTTGTAACCAAAAAAAATCATTTTATTTTTTTGGCTCACTACTTTCAATTTTAGCGGACCTATAAGGTCGACGCGTTTCGAACCCCCTAATAGCGGGGTTCTCCTCAGGACCAAGGTGATTTCTACAAAACAAAAAACAAATACACTAAGTTAACTGATAAATGCAAAAATCTGCGTTTCAAGAACAGCCACCAACCGGCTTAACAACGCCTACCTTAATTCTCCTGCTAATGGAGCCACAATCAGGTGTGAGCAAGTCTACATAAAAAGACAAAAAACCACAAGGAATGACATTTAGGACAATCTGTAGTTGAGTGACTTACAGTGGATGTTATGGCTTGAACGGTAAGGGGGCTCACCTTCACTCTCTGTAAAATTGGCCTTAAAAACCTAAATGAAAGGATTCAATCAGTAGTGCCTTGTCAGGTTAAAAACACGCGTTAGTTCCAACTGTGATTGCTCCTAACTTACAAGTGCTTACCCGGTTTTAGCTTGGCGGGTGTTAGCCTGGGATTCAACATGGCGTTGTCTAAAAGCGATCCGTTTTCTTGTCGGCAGGTTCTGCAATTAAACTGCACGAGGTGCCGAAATTAGTGACGGTGTCTACACCATGCGTTTTCAGTACAGGAATAGCGCGGTTTTGGAAAGAGAAACTCACTTGTGCTGCCGAGCATCTGCTGCATGAATGGAGCCAGCGCGTCCTCAGTCCGACTACAAGCTTACTTCCTGAAACTGGTCACACGATGTCTTAAAGGGCCCGCACCTCTTTGAGACGTGAGGCCTAAACGTATGTGGTAATTTCTTGATGTCCATTCTGAATTGACCTGATTATATTGTTAGTGATTAAAAATCAAAAAATCAAAAAATCATGGCGAAGACATAAATGAGCTAGTCCCCAGGACAAAGTATTGTGGGCAATGTAGTCCCCTACAAAATTATATTCAATTGCGTTGGTACAACGCCATCTATGTATTTTACTTGATGGCTGGTGTGTACATTCTATATGTACCTGGTGGTGTTATTTCAGGATTGGACCAAGACGACGGCTTGGAGATACATAGTCACATGTTGGAGGCATTATGGTTGATGTAGTCTCCTGCAAAACCTGTACTCGATTGCATTTATGCAACCTCATTATGAATCAAGATCAGTGACTATAAGAATCTTAACCAGGGGTCCCCCTGTAAATCTCAGAGATTTCGTTAAGTCCTGTAATCGCTGTGTTATACTTCATTATTAGGAATGCTTCTCGTTGCGCTAGTTTCAAATCCATATCGCCTCCACGTGGATCATATTCAATTTTGGAGATGATCGTCCAGCGTAAATCGCATTCTTTGTGTTCGTGTGTGGACCAATGATAGACTAAAGGTGCAGGGGCGTGGCCACGGCGGCAACCTTAATGGCCGCACCGCTGTGAGGCTCCTCCGGGCGGGCGCCCGAAGCGGACGAAAAGGAATGTAACCCGCATCCCCGCTGCCACCGACGGCTGTGTCCGGCCTACAGATGATCAGAGGCAGCCCGCGAGAGATGGCCGAGCCGCGGGGACGGCTGGCTGCGTCAACCACAGCGGAGGGGATCTGAGGCCTCCGGACCTCGGCGCCATCTTCCCTGCAGCACTGGTGCACCGGGTAAGTGCCGCTCGGCCGATCGCGGCCGCGGCTTCGTTCCTTTTGCTCCTACCCCTTGCGGCCTCGTGCATTGGCTCGCCGCTGCTGCTCGTTCCCGTCTTTTCCCTGTTTCTCCGGGCACTTGGGTGAGGCTGCGGCCGTGGGTCTGCTGGAGCTCGGGAGCCGGGGACTGGATTTTGGACTCGGGCGGAGCTGGGGGACTTGCTGCGCGCGTGAGCGGGGGGCGGGGGTGGGGCGATCCGCGTGCCTGCTGGGCGGCACTCCCTGGCACCACGCAGCAGCCCCGCCGTGTGTTTGGAAGGCGTGCCACCCTACCTTGCATTCACAAGGCCTCTACCTGCTACGCTACGATAGGGGTGGCTCCCGCCTGCAACCCGGAGCGCCATATTGCGCTGCCTGCCACTGACTGGTCGCCCCTGCTTCTGCTACTTTGGCTACGGCCTGAACACTTACCTGTCGTGCTGCCCACGATCTCTGGCCTTGGTGGTCTATAGCTCGGCCTGCTTTACAATTGATCCCTGCTCACCGCCTTTGTCGCAGCGACTGCGACCTCGCCAAGCGTCATCCACAATGGGGAAGAAGGATCCTGCTCAGAGAACTCTTAATTTCGACAAGCCTCCTCTCCCGGCTGCCGACCCCCCTCCGGGTGCTGCATCGGGAGCTCCAGTGGCACTGGATAATGGTGACGCAGCGTCCATGATGGCCGCCATGATGGGGGAGATGCGTGCAGGCTTCAGAGCACTGGACACCAGGTTCGACAGTCTGGAGCAGAAACTGTCTGCCATCAACTCCACGGTGCAAGCCCATGATAGACGCCTGGACCTGGTGGAGTCTAGAATATCCGACTTGGAGGACGGGTCCTCCAAAGCTCTAAAGCGCCTGGAGAGGGTGTAAAAGATTCTTAAGGATGTCGCCATTAAGAACGAGGATTTGGAAGCGCGCAGCCGGAGGAATAACATCAGGATCCTTGGCGTGGCGGAGACTACAGCCACTGGCCGATTCGACACCTTCGTGGAGAACCTCCTTATTGAACTGTTTGGAAAGGAAACTTTTACGGCTGGTTTTGTTTTGGAAAGAGCACACAGGTCCTTGGGACCCAAGCCGCGTTCTGGTCAGCTGCCCCGACCCATCATTGCCAGAATAATGAACTTTCGTGACCGTGACGCCGCGCTCCGGGCGGCGCGTGAGATGGGTGAGGTAAGATGGCAGGGGTGCAAGTTGTCCTTTTTTCCGGATTATACTGTTATGGTGCAGGAGGCTCAGAGGAAGTACATCAGCGTCATGGCGGCACTCCGAAACCTGGGCCTCAAATACAGCATGCTCTACCCAGCCCGGCTGAAGGTGGACGTTCATGGTCGGTTTTGCATCTTTGACTCTCCAGCTGAGGTCCAGGACTTCTGCCACTCATACCAAAAAGGTCCGGGATCGGCCTCTGGCTCCAGACCCACCTCTCCCCCGCTGCCGGACACGCAAGCCAGCGCTGACTTATTTACTGACGCTGGTAGAGGCTGATTGCACATAACGCTCTGCTTCTGGTTCGTTTTTCTCATTGCGGGGATGACTAACAGTCCTTTAATTCCTGTTGTTCATGACATTCTCATCGTTCCGTTGGGTTGCCCGCTCGGGGGTTAGCGTTGCTTCCCCCCCAGGCGCGGGCCGATATGTCCTGTTCCCTTTCCTTGGGTTTCCTGGATTGCATTATGCAGCGTCTTTCGTATGCTTTGCCTATGTTGCACTTGTTGTTTTGCATTGCTGATTTGCATCTAGTGGGGTTCTGCCTCTCAAGGGGTTCTGGGAGGCTGGGTGGTGGGTGGGGGTGGGGGGGTTCGTATTTTCCATGTTTTTTCTTTTTTTGGGTATCTGATTGCATGACACATGGCACTGGTATGTACAATGACCGCTTCTTGCCCACACTTCTTGATTTAACTCTATGGCCCGGATAGGTTTGCAGACTGGCCCATCTAGTCTAACATTGATGACAAGGAATGTCCGCGGCTTGAACTCCACCCGGAAACGGAAACAGGTTTTACAGTATGCAGTGAGACATAATGTTGATATACTTGTTTTACAGGAGACGCACATGGTTCCAACTGACACGCCTTCCTTTGCACGGGGTTGGGGTGCTCACAGAGTGTTTTCATGCTACAGTAGATATGCACGTGGCGTGGCGGTTTTAGTACACAAGCGCATACCCTTTGTCTTGACGGGTAGCAAAGTTGATGGGGAGGGGCGATTTGTGATTCTCCATGGTCTGCTGTTTGGTTATAAGATTACCTTTGTAGGGGTATATGGTCCTAATGTCGACTCCCCGGCCTGCCTCGAGGAGCTACACCTGTCCCTACTACACGCTGACATTGACCTGCTGGCGATGGGAGGCGACTGACTTACTGATGAACCGCGGCAGAGACAGCACATCCCCCTCCCCTGATCGCAAACCGCTATTCCGCACTGCGCTGGCGGATATTTGCTCCCACTTTTCACTTCAAGACATAGAGGCTACACGTCACACTGCCTCCCCCTCCTTCACGCACCATTCCAGCTACCACAACACGAGCACCAGGATCGACTACTGGCTCCTTTCTCCGGGCCTGGCGGGTTGGGTCTCTGATTTGCGCACCCTACCGCGCACCATCTCGGATCATTCTCCTGTGGTTCTGGCGCTTGCGATTCCCAGGTTGGGTAGGTTTGAGCGGCAATGGCGATTCCCCGGGCGCGCACTCGCGGATCCCGTTTTCACTGAGGAGATCCGTTCGGCGATCGAAGACTATTTCGACCTTAATACTGGCTCGGTGACCGCCTGGGCTACACTGTGGGAGGGGTTCAAGGCAACCATAAGGGGGGTATGCATTACCAAACATGTCGGAGCGCTGCGCGAGCTTCGAGCTTCCCTGTCCCGCCTAGAAAATGACCTGTTGGCTATTGACTCCCAGATCCTAGTTGACCCCTCCCCGGCTAACGAAACACGGCATATTAAGCTCCTTTTGGAGTTAAGGGACGCGGCGGACAGGGAGCTTAAGTATCCTGGCAAGTACCAATCTGCGCGCCAATATGGCGAGGGAGATAGACCGGGCAGACTATTGGCTCAGTTGCTGCGCCCACCTAGGCAGGCTGCGTACATTACGGAAATAGTTGCTGCCGACGGCACGCCACACTTCGACACTCCCACCATTTGCAACACATTCTTGTCTTACTATAAGCACCTTTACAAGTCTGCCCTTACGGACGAGCACCGCGACCCTGGCCCTTACATTGACGAGATAGCTATGGTCTTTTTGGAGAAGTATATGCAAGATTTCTTGGCGCATCCCATCACGCCCGAGTCGATCGCGGAAGCGATAGACTCGCTGAAGGGGTCTTCGGCTCCGTGCCTGGATGGTTTCACGGCCGATTTCTATCAAACATACAAGGAGGAACTGATACCCATTCTGGTCGAGGTCTACGCCGAGGCCCTGGAGTCCGGTATTCTCCCTCCTACGCTCCGCGAGGCGGTTATAGTCTTGTTACCCAAGCCAGGCCGCGACCCAACGGTTTGCGGCTCTTACCGCCCACTGTCACTCCTGAACCTGGACTATAGAATCCTGGCTACGGTGCTTGCAATGCGGCTTGCACTACTTGTGAACTCTATTATTTCGCCAGTACAATCTGGTTTCGTCCCGCAGAGGTCGACGTCCCTGAACCTTCGCGCTGTCTTCTCGGTCCTGCACAGAATTGACCCCGACATACCGGCTGCTGCGGTCTTTTTGGACACCGAAAAGGCTTTTGACACTCTGGAGTGGCCCTTTTTTTGGATGTGATGCGTAGGATGGGCATGCCCGCTATGTTTGTGGCGACTGTTGCATTGCTGTACACGGCTCCCACGGCACGTATTCGCCTCAATGGCACTATCACAGACAGGTTTACCCTTTCCAGAGGTACGCGACAAGGGTGCCCCCTATCCCCCTTACTTTTCATTCTGGCTATGGACCCTCTGGTCCGACATTTTCAAGAGAAGCATCTGCATAGGGGGCTCCAGTTCCGCACCGGGCCTCTTCTGATGTCACTCTATGCGGACGACATGGTTCTGTACGTCCGCACCCCCGAGACCAACCTGCAGCCTCTACTGTCTGAGATTACGCGCTTTGGTGAATATTCCGGCCTTAAGGTTAATTGGCATAAATCACAACTGTTACCTCTCACCCTCGCCACTGCGAAGTGGCCTTGCTCCCTCCCGTTGGAGTGGTGCGAAGACTCCATTAAATATCTTGGGATACATATCCACTTGGATACCGTGTCCATTGTCCGCCTGAACTATGGACGTGCCCTTGACTTTTTGTAAGACAACACGGATCGATGGCTCCGCCTCCCTTTATCGATGGCTGGGCGCATTGCTATCGTGAAGATGGTGGTCCTGCCCCGTTTTTTATATCTTTTCCACAACATTCCCATCCCTCTCACAAAGGTTTTTTTCATCCAACTGCGCACTGCCCTGCTTAGACTGGTTTGGGGAGGGAAGCGCCCTCGCCTTGCCTGGAACACACTGACGCTGCCTTACGAGAGGGGTGGTTTTGCGGTCCCGGACTTCCACCTTTACTACCTGGTGGCCCAATGCTCGTATGCCCACCCCTGGTACCATCCTGACGCCAGGATCCAACATTTAAAACCCGAAGCAGACGCCGCGCTCCCAGTGTCCCTAGATGCCGTGCTTCCCAGAGGCCTCCCTCGCGACCCACACGACATACTCCCTCTCACCACAACGACTTGGGCTTGGGACAAACTCAGACGCCTCCTGCGCGTAGACTCTATACTCTCCGGCCCTTCCGCTCCCCAATCCACATTGGCTCCCCATAACAGGCGAAACATTGATTAGTCAAACACTCTCTAAATATCAACTGACCACGGTGGGCGACTTATTCCCAAATGGCCATGCTCTTTCTATCACTGAAGACCCCCGCTTCACCGAGCGCACTTTCATGGATACTTTTGTGTTTGCAAGACTTAGGGCACTGATGCGAGCTACATTTCCTACCTTCCCACTACCACCTGAGGGCATGCTGGCACTCACGTCCATAATCCAGAACTCTTCGGGGGCTCATGTTGTGTCCAAACTCTACAAACTCTGCCTGTCCTCACTCCCATCGGCTGACGTGGCGGTGCGCACCGCCTGGGAAATGGATCTGGGTGCCCAGATCTCGGACGAGCAACGGGAAGCATGCTGTGCCATGACCAGGGAGGTTTCAATGAATAGCAGGCACAAACTTATACACTTTAAATTCCTTCGACGGCTGTACCACACCCCAGCGTTGGCCCACAGAATAGACCCGACCCGACCTCACACTTGTCCTAAATGCAATGCCCCTCAGGCCGATTTTGACCATCTTTCCTGGACCTGCCCGAAATTACACTCCTATTGGGTTGAAATTCACGACACACTGGGTGCGATATTGGGCCTATCACTATCGGTCCTACCAGAGATTGCCCTGCTGGGATATATGTCCAATTTTCCCCGCAAGATTCGCAAGTTGGCATCGGTCTGCTTCCTTCATGCCAAGAGAGAGGTCGCGCTACACTGGTGCTCGCGCCGTGCTCCCTCTGTTGCCGCTTGGCTAAGGAGTGTGGCTTACTGCAATGTAAACAGAGTGGAATATTCTGATCAACTCCCAGCCTCTTCCCGCCCTACCGATATTTGGGGTCCGTACCGCCAGTACATTTCAGGGAAGGCACAGGAAGCACCCTCTCAGTCCCTGCATCCCAATACACCGACCGGGGTGGGTTAGTCCCCCGGGCCCCCCCATTACACACTCCCACTTTGGCTCTGCATCTGCTGTTGCTTGCCGCTGTCCTTGGATGAGGATGCGGGGCCTGGTAAGCGGGGGCCCCGATGCTGTACCTTCAGGCTGTTGGCATGTTTGAAGTATTCCTCCTTATTGGAACAATTCCGCCGAATCCTTAAAAATTGGCCAAAAGGTAGATTTTGCTTAAGGCTCCTTGGGTGATGGCTGGTAAAATGTAGTGCCTTATTCCTATCAGTGGGTTTACGAAATAAGGTTGTTCCCAGTGTGCCTTCTGTAGAGTATACTTGAACGTCCAAGAATGTAATGCTTTTGTTCAATGAAGTATGGCTGAATTTTATGTCTTCTGTCCTCATATTGAGCCATGTCAGAAATTCAGTCAGCGTATCTTGTGAGCCAGACCAAATAAAGAAGACGTCATCTATATAACGCATATATGCTGTGATATATTCAGCAAAAGGGTTATTGTTGTATATAAATTTGTCTTCATATAAGCCCATAAACAGGACTGCCAGCTCCGGCGCAAAGGGGCAGCCCATTGCTACCCCTTTGATTTGAAAGTAAAAGTCTGTGTCAAATTGGAAATAGTTCTTTTGCAACGCAAATTTTGCTAATTTCAGTATAAAGTTAGTTGGCACTCAACTAGGTTGCTCTCGTTTGTCCAAAAAGAATTCCAAAGTTTCTAGTGCTTGTTCTTGGGGAATTTGTGTATACAATAATACGACGTCCATTGTGACCATAAGTTGGTGTTCCTCGTCGAATTTGATTGAAGTTATCCGATTAATGAACGCCGTAGTATCTTTGAGATGAGCAGGAACTTGATCTATCATAGGCTTCAGAAAATGGTCAATATATTTAGATGTAGGCTCTGTGAGAGATTGGCAACCTGAAATTATTGGGCGGCCGGGTGGGTTATTTGGATCCTTATGAATCTTGGGTAAGACATAAAATATTGGAGTCCTAGGATTTTTATTCTGAAGGAACGCCAGCTCCTTTGGTCCGAAATCCTAGGACTCCCAATATTTTATGTCTTACCCAAGATTCATAAGGATCCAAATAACCCACCCCGCCGCCCAATAATTTCAGGTTGCCAATCTCTCACAGAGCCTACATCTAAATATATTGACCATTTTCTGAAGCCTATGATAGATCAAGTTCCTGCTCATCTCAAAGATACTACGGCGTTCATTAATCGGATAACTTCAATCAAATTCGACGAGGAACACCAACTTATGGTCACAATGGACGTCGTATCATTGTATACACAAATTCCCCAAGAACAAGCACTAGAAACTTTGGAATTCTTTTTGGACAAACGAGAGCAACCTAGTTGAGTGCCAACTAACTTTATACTGAAATTAGCAAAATTTGCGTTGCAAAAGAACTATTTCCAATTTGACACAGACTTTTACTTTCAAATCAAAGGGGTAGCAATGGGCTGCCCCTTTGCGCCGGAGCTGGCAGTCCTGTTTATGGGCCTATATGAAGACAAATTTATATATAACAATAACCCTTTTGCTGAATATATCACAGCATATATGCGTTATATAGATGACTTCTACTTTATTGGGTCTGGCTCACACGATACGCTGACTGAATTTCTGACATGGCTCAATATGAGGACAGAAGACATAAAATTCAGCCATACTTCATCGAACAAAAGCATTACATTCTTGGACGTTCAAGTATACTCTACAGAAGGCACACTGGGAACAACCTTATTTCGTAAACCCACTGATAGGAATAAGGCATTACATTTTACCAGCCATCACCCAAGGAGCCTTAAGCAAAATCTACCTTTTGGCCAATTTTTAAGGATTTGGCGGAATTGTTCCAATAAGGAGGAATACTTCAAACATGCCAACAGCCTGAAGGTACGTTTACTAGATAGGGGTTACCCTAAAAAGCTTTTAAAACATTCTTTAAAAAGGGCTTGGTGGGTTCCCAGAGAGACACTGCTCCAAAAGAAAACGCGAAATGAGTTGAAAAGGATTGTATGCGTCACAACCTTTGGCCCCAATACACATCAATTACGTAAACTGGTATTACAAAATTGGCACTTGGTGAAAGACCTCCACTGCGAATTATCGGACCCCCCTCTTTTGCTTACAAAAAAGAAAAAAGTGTGGCCAATCACATTGTAAGGGCAGCGTTGCCAAAAGATCCAAAACCGTCATTAAGAAGCATGATGGGGTTACCTCCTGTAACCGGACATCATAAATGTGGGAATTGCACCTGTTGTGACTCAACGGAAGAAGGCACTGTCTTCTGTTTTGAAAGAATTTATTGGAAACAAACAACTTTCACAAATTGCCGGCCAAAAAATGTAGTGTATGGCATCTGGTGCCCATGCCCCAAACTTTATATTGGAAAGACGACACAGGAGGCAAGACAGAGAATTACACAGCACAAGTCAAGGATTAGAAAGCAAGTACCGAATGCACCTTTAGTCTATCATTGGTCCACACACGAACACAAAGAATGCGATTTACGCTGGACGATCATCTCCAAAATTGAATATGATCCACGTGGAGGCGATATGGATTTGAAACTAGCGCAACGAGAAGCATTCCTAATAATGAAGTATAACACAGCGATTACAGGACTTAACGAAATCTCTGAGATTTACAGGGGGACCCCTGGTTAAGATTCTTATAGTCACTGATCTTGATTCATAATGAGGTTGCATAGATGCAATCGAGTACCGGTTTTGCAGGAGACTACATCAACCATAATGCCTCCAACATGTGACTATGTATCTCCAAGCCGTCGTCTTGGTCCAATCCTGAAATAACACCACCAGGTACATATAGAATGTACACACCAGCCATCAAGTAAAATACATAGATGGCGTTGTACCAACGCAATTGAATATAATTTTGTAGGGGACTAAATTGCCCACAATGCTTTGTCCTGGGGACTAGCTCATTTATGTCTTCGCCATGATTTTTTGATTTTTAATCACTAACAATATGATCAGGTCAATTCAGAATGGACATCAAGAAATTACCACATACGTTTAGGCCTCACGTCTCAAAGAGGTGCGGGCCCTTTAAGACATCGCGTGACCAGTTTCAGGAAGTAAGCTTGTAGCCGGACTGAGGACGCGCTGGCTCCATTCATGCAGCAGATGCTTGGCAGCACAAGTGAGTTTCTCTTTCCAAAACCGCGCTATTCCTACACTGAAAACGCATGGTGTAGACACCGTCACTAATTTCAGCATCTCGTGCAGTTTAATTGCAGAACCTGCCGACAAGAAAACGGATCGCTTTTAGACAACGCCATGTTGAATCCCGGGCTAACACCCGCCACGCTAAAACCGGGTAAGCACTTGTAAGTTAGGAGCAATCACAGTTGGAACGAACTCGTGTTTTTAACCAAACAAGGCACTACTGATTGAATCCTTTCATTTAGGTTTTTAAGGCCAATTCTACAGAGAGTGAAGGTGAGCCCCCTTACCGTTCAAGCCATAACATCCACTGTAAGTCACTCAACTACAGATTGTCCTAAATGTCATTCCTTGTGGGTTTTTGTCTTTTTATGTAGACTTGCTCACACCTGATTGTGGCTCCATTAGCAGGAGAATTAAGGTAGGCGTTGTTAAGCCGGTTGGTGGCTGTTCTTGAAACTCAGATTTTTGCATTTATCAGTTAACTTAGTATATTTGTTTTTTGTTTTGTAGAAATCACTTTGGTCCTGAGGAGAACCCCGCTATTAGGGGGTTCGAAACGCGTCGACCTTATAGGTCCGCTGTCAGTCTAAAATTGAAAGTAGTGAGCCAAAAAAATAAAATGATTTGTTTTGGTTACAAATGATAAATGTACTCTGTATCATACAATTTAATGGAATATTGACACGGACCCATACCTCAGTGGTATTTGTTTTTGTTGTAGGGATATAAGTTGTATGTATGAGGTGCGAAAGTTTCAGTGTGAGTGATTTATAGGATTGTCTTGTACATAATTGTTGAATTTTGTATCTACTTGTATATTTTGTATATATTTGTGAATATGCACAAGAAATTCTGTTTGAATAATACAAACAAAATCGTTGAAAACTTGTTTGAATAAAATTAATAGTATATGTTTAAATAGACTGCTATGCTTTATTCATAACAGGTCTTTTTGCTATTGCAAACGAAGTTAGCTCAGTACTGGCATTTGTATCGTTGGTTTAGTTTAGATTTGACTTAGCCTTGCTGATTAGGAGTCAAGACCCAGTTTTGTTTACATGTCTAAAGGTGGCATGGTGGTGCAGACCAGTCTGACACACACTAGTGGGTTGATAGGTGTTAAGAGGGCACCTCTGAGGTGCCCTCTGAGTGCATTTATTAATGGATCCAACACTGGCATCAGTAATGGCTCATTAATCCGAGATGCTTGGTACCAAACATCTTGGAATTTGCTGAACCCTTTATCAAGCTGTGGAACTCGTAGTGACAAGCTCCCATCCCATGTACTTAGTATGGTTTCACTGTGCACTTATGTCTAAGAATGGTCTCAGACAATATAGGGGTATATCTGTTCATGCAGTTATGCCCTTCCATGAGGTATAATGCACCCTGCCCTAGAGCTGTAAGGTCGGCTGTAGGGGTGACTTACCTATGCCTCTTACAGTGCTGGTAGGCGGACTCATCACTTATTTGCACCAAAACACACAGGATGCAGTGGCAGTGTGCGTGTGTTTGGCGAGGGGTCTCTCAGGGTGTACAATGCATGCTGCAGCCCTTAGAGACCTTCTCTGGTCCCAATGCCCTTGTTACCACTGGTACATTGTACAAGTGATTTATTTATATTTGGACCAGAGGTATGCAAATTGTGGAAACAAAGGTAAAGTTTTGGGAACGAACACGGGCACTGGGACCCTGGTTAGCAGGAACCCAGTGCACATTCAGTCAAAGATGCATCAGTCAGGCAAAAGGTGGGGGGTAACCATGCCAAAGGGGTAATTTCCTACACAGTCCCACTAATAATGCTAAAGAATTCATCCACAAGAGACTCAAACAGCCTAAGGAGTTACCCGAATTGTAACTCCAGCAGTCATTTATGCTCTCCATGTCCCTATAACATTAACTATATCGGGCAGACTACAGAGATGATCAAAACATAACTAAGTAGACATTGCAGTTGCATTAGATATAACGTCATTTCAGCACCCCTTGTCCAACACTTCACTGAAAACTATTATACAGAAAATTAAATACTCTGGCAAGTCATTGAACTTTTCAGCAAACTTCAAACAGGAGGGGACTTACAAGTTCTACTAAACCGAGATGAATTTTGTTGGATCCTTAACTGTAACAGCATTGAAAATGGTTTGAAGCCTATAGAAGAGTTTAATTCAGCTATATATACACATGAAGCATTTTCATTGATTAACAGCTGGACCCACAATACTACTGGTTTTCTGTACCTGCTCATTGTACATTTCTGTAGCAATTTACTTATGTTTTTAAGAGGATTTAACTTTAGAAAAAGTACCATGGGGATAGCACTGCCTTGTTATTGAGCTGCATATTTGAACATTTTGTTGATACCACAAACAGCTTCTTGAACACTATTGTGTCTCACTTGTTTCTACATATCCACGCTGTTTAACCATTACTGCTACAATGCAGGCTACGACGAGATGAGATGCCTCATACCAGACACAGCTAAATGCTGCTAGTTGGACATCTGGGGAGATCATTTCCCATCTAGGTACACCAAACTGTGGCTGTCCTTAGGCTTAGGATTAGCAAAACAAAACATAGCACAAAAGTGTGGGGCAGCAAACACCCCGGAGATGAATGACTGAAAGAATGATATGGACTGGTGCTATCAAACCAGAGGTTGCCCAAAAAATGGGAATAGATATGGTACCATTGGCTGACCTATAGAGGGTTTGTGTGTGAGGGAAAGAGCCCAAACTAACCGCCATGATGGGAGGGTACACTAAATTGTGCAACATACATATCTATTGTTTTCAATTGATTTAAATGATAATATACCTTCTAGAGAATATGATGACATACCTCTATTATGTCTGCTGTTTAAGTTTTTGATATTTATGTTTAAAATCAAGAATATGAAAAAAAACATTTACTGCTACCGTTACAGTTAGCCTACATTATGGAACTTCATCCTATTGCAACGGTTCACAAGTGCTTCGTATGAATGGTTTCAGTGTTACGCACAGAATAATAAAGGATCCAGAATCCGTGTGGTATATTGCTATGTTCTCTGAATACTACACATTTAAATCATAATTAACTGTATTCCTATTTGATGCTCTATTCACAGCCTATGACGTTATTATTGTCTATATGCCCCTGAATCAAGATGGTTTTGGGCTGCCCTGGTCATACATAATTATACCAGAGAGAGAAGCAAGGAGCAACCTGTGCTGCAACCTGGTGTCTTAGACAGTTCCTGGCAGGAACATAGAATAGCGCAGATGAATGGAAGTCTGGGCTACAAGTGACATTGTGATCTGTCCACCCAGCCATGGCTGCAACTGCCTAAGTGAATATAATCGCCACGGGCAAGGCTGCAAATGCTGCTGCATTTGTATCGGCCCAGTAGGTGACAGTACACACTTTTACATCGGCCAACAGCCCAAGGGTGGCTGTATCCATCCCACCAGCCGAGGGCCAAGGCAGCTGATCAAT
This sequence comes from Lissotriton helveticus, assembly GCF_964261635.1. Taxonomy (NCBI): domain Eukaryota; kingdom Metazoa; phylum Chordata; class Amphibia; order Caudata; family Salamandridae; genus Lissotriton; species Lissotriton helveticus. The sequence goes on along the minus strand of NC_136070.1, from coordinate 438,092,109 downwards.
GCTGGACTGAACCTGGGCACCCATGTGGCTTCCCGGCAGCTGCCTCCAAGAACCACAGGCCTTTGTCTGCAGGGTAAAGATTATGCATCTTGAAGTACGAGAGTCAAATAGATACTCATTCTATCCACTACATCACTGGTGGGCGGTCAGGGGGCTGAACAAGCGATATACTTGAACCAATCTGACTTGTGGGGAAGCAGAATCTCCACACAAAACAAGTTCTTGCTTCTTACATAATTATTTTTGGTACGGGGCAGCTTATTAAGGGCCACTTGGGTGGGAGTTAGCAAAAGGAGGAGTCAGCAGGTGTTATGCAAAAGAGGGAATCTTGTACCCTCTATAGTTGATTTAACTGTGCAGTATTGAATTGCTGTGAGTAGTTTGTTTTCTAAAATGACAAGCACTGGGCTGGACTTTGAGGTTATTACGGCTGTTGATTGTTGAGTTCTGAGCTCATGTCCCCAAATACAACTTTCATGAGAAGCCTTTGATGGTTCACCCTAGTCACCCTGAGGTTAGAGTGAAACCAGCATTGGCATAGCCAATGGGTCTCGCTTTTGGGACCTTATAAGTATTTAGTTATGCAGCAAAATATCCTTGGTGTAACGATATCAACTGTTGTATGGCTAAATACTTAGAAGGTCCCAAAGACTAGACCTATTGGCTATGCACATGCACTCTGCTCAACTTACACCATGTTTCCCGGGTTTTACATGCCTTTGTGCTCACTGCAGGGGACTGGGATCGACCTCATGGTCACACGTCCAAATCCCGGCAAATTCACTCAGCCTTTCATCTTTTCGGAGGCCGAGAAAATGAGTATTATTAAGTTGGGTAACCAATAAACGTCTGTTATTCAGCGCCAAGATGCCCCTTTGCGGGTGAAAGTGCGCTTTACAAATACACGTTATGTTATGTTACTATGATGAACTGCCCCCACCTAACAAAACAAAACTATAAAACAGCATTAGAACAGGTAGTGAAAAATGTACAGAACAGCATAAACAAAAAAACTCCGAACACATTTTTGGTGTTAATTCTGGTTTTTATTAGGTTACTTCAGTTGTATATAATGTTTTTTAGGTTATGTATATGGTGACAAATGGTTATAACACTTTTGTATTATAACTTATAACTTTTAAACATGCTGCACAACATTCACAATGCTCTGCAACACATATTGAAAATGCTAAAGCCAATAGCTCTCTCTAAACACTTATAAGGCCCCAAAGGCGAGACCTATTGGCTATGCCATTGATGGTTTCACCTAGGTGCCACAAAACCTTCTGACATGCCTCACTAAACACGCTTACATTTCATAGCCCTGGATTAAAATTAATGCACAAGTTACTTACCTTCGGTAACGATATATCTGTAAGAAACAGTAGTTAGTGTTAGATTCCTTACCTAAGAATATCCCCAGGCGTCAGGCTGGATCCGGAAAGTTTTAATCAGCAGTACCCTTGCGTGTCGGTAGGCATCGTCTGCGGCTCCGCGTCCGTCGTCCGCGTCGTGATCGCCGGGATGACGTCGTCTGAGTACTTAGACGCCGCCCTCATGCGCGGACGACAGTTCTGTACATAGCTGGCCACGACAGGAACGCAGAGACATGATATAAACCGACACTGGTGCCATGAAACTAGGGCCCTCAAAGGGAGATACCTTAACCCTAGATATCGGTTCGCAGAATGGGGATGATGAGTGGGGCAGTAAGGAATCTAACACGAACTACTGTTTCTTACAGATATATAGTTACCGAAGGTAAGTAACTTGTGCATCTGAAAGAAACCGGTTAGTGTTAGATTCCTTAACTTAGAATAGATACCCCAGCAATACAAACCCCGGTGGTGGGTCTGCAAACCAAGATCACACCAGAAAGTCCTGGAGAACGGAACGGCCGAAAAAGCCATCTCTCCGGACTTGGCTGTCCAGGCAGTAGTGCTTAGCAAACGTGTGCCGCGAGGCCCACGTAGCTGCCTGACAGATGTCCTGCAAGGGGACTCCCTGACCCAGGGCAGTAGTAGCCGCCGTGGCCCGAGTGGAATGGGTGCGCAACCTTGATGCACAACACGACCCACCGAGAGATGGTCCGCTTGTGCACCGCCCGTCCCTTCTTAGAGCCCACGTAACCAACAAAGAGCTGGTCGTCCACCCGGAACTGGCGTGTGCGGTCTAGATAGAAGGAGAGCGCACGTTTTGGGTCCAGGCGGTGGAGCCTCTCTTTCGAGGGATGCGGAGGTGGAAAGAAGGTGGGCAAGGTAATGGACTGCCCGATATGAAAGGCTGTGACCACCTTGGACAGAAAAGAAGGACGAGTCCTCAAGACAACTTTGTCTGGATGGACAGAGAGGAAAGGAGGCTCAGAAGATAGAAACTGGAGCTCACTCACTCTCCTGGCAGAGGTGATGGCAACCAGGAATGCAGTCTTAAGAGTCAGAAGACGAAGAGGACAGTTATGAAGTGGCTCAAAGGGAGCGCACATCAGATAAGTGAGTACAAGGTTAAAGTGCCACTGAGGCATCACAAAGGGGACAGGAGGAAACATGTGTGTGATGCCTTTCAAGAATCTATTTACAACAGTTGACTTGAAAAGAGACGGCTGATCTGGAAGCCTTAAGAAGGCTGAAATGGCTGAGAGGTAGCCTTTGATAGTGCCAGAGCAGAGCCCTGCTGGGCAAGAGAAAGAAGGAAGAGGAGAACCTCTTAAAGGGGGGCAGAGAGTGGATCAACAGCCTTTGCTATGCACCATGCCACAAATTTGTTCCACCTGCAGGCATATACCGATTTCGTGCAGGGACGCCTGGCTGCCAGAATCACATCAACTGATGACATTGCGCATTCTCTTCGGTGGCGAATAGATCTAACCAAGGATCTCCCCACTGCCAAAAGAGACCTTGCGCCACGTCAGAGTTCAGACGCCATTCGTGATCCATCATGCACCGACGGCTGAGTTTGTCCGCCCTTAAGTTCAGGGAACCTTCCAGGTGTTGAACCACCAGGGTGACGCCCCGGTGTTCCAGCCATGTCCAGAGACGCAGAGCCTCCTGACAAAGGGTCCACGACCCCACCCCGCCCTGTTTGTTGCAGTACATGGCAGTGGTGTTTGTTGTCCGTGAACACCTGCATTACACTTCCCCGGACAGAGGGAAGGAATGCCTTCAGTGCAAGTCTGCCCGCAGCTCCAGAGGTTGATATGGAGGCGGAACGCCGCCGGAGACCAGAGGCCTCTGATCTCCCCCTCTCCCATGTGGCCCCCCCATCCCAGGAGGGACGCATCCGTCACTACTACGTGCTCAGTTTGGGGTAGGGAGAGGGATCTGCTGCTGATCCAATCGCGGTCCGTGAACCACCACTGCAACTGACTCGCAGAGATCAGGACGTGGTTGGACAGGTTGCCCTGATGCTGTGCCCGCTGAAACTTCAGGTCCCACTGCAGAGCCCGCACCTGCCACCTGGCGTGATGCACCAGAAGGTTGCAGGAGGCTATCAGCCCCAGGAGCCGCAGCGTCAACCTGACCGAAACTCGGGATAAAGGCTAAAAGATCGGAATCAGAGCATGAATATCCCGAACCCGCTGTTCGGGGGGATAAACCTGAAACTGCGCAGAGTCCAGAACCGCTCCGATGAAAAGGAGCTTCTGAGAGGGGCACAGGTGTGACTTCGGCACGTTGATGGAGAACCCCAGCGAGTGCAGGGGGTCGGCCGTAGTCTGGAGGTGGGAGACTACTGTCTGGGGCGAGCCCGCCTTCAATAACCAGTCATCGAGATAGGGGAAGACTGAAACCCATGATCTGCGCAGATGAGTTGCGACCACCGCCACCACTTTCGTGAACACCCGAGCAGCGCTTGTAAGGCCGAAGGGGAGCACGGTAAACTGAAAGTGCTCGTGGCCTACCGTGAACAGCAGGTAGCGCCGGTGGGAGGCAGGACGGGGATGTGGAAATATGCGTCCTGAAAGTCCAACGCTACCATCCAGTCTCCAGGGTCTAGGGCAGCTAGGACCGGAGCTAAAGTCAGCATCTTGAACTTCTCCTTCCGGAGGTTGCCGTTTACGCTCCGTAGGCCTCCTTTGCCCTTCTTGGGTACCAGAAAGTAGTGGGAGTAGCAACCACGGCCTACTTCTGGCCCAGGAACGCGCTTGATGGCCCCCTTGGCCAAGAGGGCCATTACTTTCTCCTGCAGAAATTGCAAGTGATCCCCCGACATGCAGTGGTACTGCGGTGGCCTGGCTGGAGGGGTCGCCTCGAAGGGGAGGGAGTAGCCCCTTCGGACGATTTGCAGCGCCCACATGTTCGACGTGATGGAGCGCCAATGAAGGAGGTGATGGCAGACCCTGCCCCCCACTGGTGTCGAATGGGCCTGAAAGCTCGGACTAGGTAGACTTTGAGGCAGATGCTGAGGGAGCGGATGTGGGCTGACCTTGCAGTTGTCCCTCGGCACCGCCACAGCGGTTACCACGTCCGCGTCGAGGCTGGTACTGCGGCCTGTGGCTGGCAGGACGTGGGGGGTGCCCCTTCCTTGGCCACGAAATGGGCAAAAAGCAAAAGTTTGCTGGCTCTGGCCAGACAGGCCCATGGACTTGGCCATAGCCCTAGAGTCCTTGAAACACTCAAGCGCACTGTCTGCTTTGTCGCCAAAGAGGCGAAGGGCATGTCCATGAGCGTGGCCTGGACATTGCCCAAAAAATTGGCGGACCTCAGCCAGGCGCGGCGGCGAATTGACACCGTCGTGGAAATTGCCCTTCCCAGTGAGTTTGTGGTATCCAGTCCACACCTGATGGCATAACGTGCCACATCCCGCCCCTCTGCAAGGGTTTGGGCGAGTCGGGCTCGGGCCTCCTCCGGGCACTGGGGCAGTATGTCCGCAACCGTGTCCCACAAAGAGTGGGTATAACGGCCCAAAAGGCAAGCTGGGTTGATAGACCGCAACCCCAAACTCAATGAGGAGAACGGTTTCTTCCCAAACTGATCAAACCTTTTGGATTCCCGATCCGGGGGAGCGGTCGGGAATGCGGTCTGGGACGTAGAAGCCTGGATCACCAGGCTCTCGGGGATGGAGTGCACAGACAGAAAGCTAGGGTCGCCCGGAGCCGGGCGGTGGCGTCGGGCCACGTACCGATCCACAGGTGGCACTGTGGAGGGCTTGGACTAGGTGCCCAGCAGAACGTCCGTGAGGGCCTCCTTGAACGGCAGTAGATGCTCCGAGGAGCTTACTGGTAGCTGAAGCACCTCAGTGAGGAGGTTACTCCTCACTGCCGCAGCAGGGAGTTTAAGAGCCAAGGCCTTGGCTGCCCTGCGCAACACCACACCATACGTAGCCCCCTCCCCCGTAGCCACGGAGGGAGGTGAGTTGAATCCAGTGGCGGGCGATGTGTCCAAACCACTGGCCTCCCCTACCTCATCTGCCCAATGCTGGCTCAACTGGCACTTCTGTGCCAGAGGGTCCTCAGACCCCTCTCAGTCCTCCCCTTCATCTGTGTCCTGGTAAACAGGCTGGAATGACAGAGCCGGGTCGTAGATGAAGGCCTCACCCATCGACGCCGGAGACGGCGCTGAGCGGCGCCCTTCTGACACTGGACCTAGACCGGGGCTGAAACTGGGGCCGACGTTGTCCGAGGACGGCGCCAGGAGCGACACCAAGGGGGTTGGCGCCAGCGGAGTCGTAACGTCAACTGGCGTCGACCGGGATCCAGGCACGGATCCCACGGGGGCTGGGTTTGCAGAGCCCGAAGGCGCGCCGTCAGGCCTCAGCAGAGGGAAGTGAGTCTTCATGGCAATGAGGAAATCACGAATCACCTCCGGCGTCGCTCGCAGGCCAGGGACCGGAGAGTATGGGCCTGGAGGCAGCGCCTGCGGCTCCAATGGAGCCGCGCGGGCGGTGTCCCCCGAACCTTCAGCCGCGTCGCGCAAGAGGCGAGGGGAGTCTGAAGAGCGATGTCGACTCTTTAACTTCTTCTTGGAGTGCCTTGACTTACCGGAGGACTAGGAGCCCGAGGAGTGCTGGCGATAACTTGACGAGCGACGACTGTGGCTCCGCGACCGGTCCCTCGACTTCCTCCTCGACCGGTGCGGAGCCGAATGCCGCATCTCGAGTAGCTTGCGGGACTGCTCCAGCCTAGCTTTCAAAGTCAAGGCGTGGCAGTCGGGGCACAACTTGTCGTCGTGGTCGGCCCCGAGGCAGGAGAGACACCGATGGTGGGGGTCGGTCACCGACATCAGGCGGTGACAGGCGTCGCAAGGCTTGAAGACAGGAATCCCTATGGCACCAGGAGTCGAAGTCGACAAAAAAGAGCCAAAATAGATCAAAAACTGTGTCAAAAAATGACAGAGTACTGCTCTTCCCAGATCTGCGCTAGCTGGCGCAGAAAAAAAGAACTGACGTCAGCGCGCGAGGGTGGCTTCTAAGTACTCCGACGATATCATCCCGGCGATCACGACGCTGACGACGGACGCGGAGTCGCAGACGACGCCTATTGACTCGCAAGGGTACTGCTGATGAAAACTTTTCCTGATCCAGCCTGACGCCTGGGGATATTCTAAGGTAAGGAATCGAACACTAACATGTTTCTTTCAGATGTTTATATCTGAAAGAATAGTCTTCGTGTTTTCCAAGGTGCTAAAAAGTGAATCAGAGCATACCCTTATGAATGCAGGTTTGTTGGACTCCGTGGTGTCAGCCAATGACGGGTCGAAATCACAAATATTACGTTTTAATACATTTAATACACTAAATTAAGTCTGAGACACATGCCGTAGCTTATTGTAGTGTAATACCTGACTTTCCGGTCAATTGCAAATATATATTGAGTTCTCAACAGAAGCTGCCAGCAAGGGTTACTTATTGCGTGATCTATTCAATTACCGGACGTTCTTTGCAAGGTCTACAATAACTTGTAACGAGCACCGGAAAATCCCAAAGGTTTGGCAAGTATTTGAACTTATAAGACAGGCCTATTGAATTTGCCAGTACTTTCAGGCAAATACGATAACTCGTCCCAGGACAGGTGGCATGGGCTGTCTGTGTCATGAGTGCTGGTGGGCTCTAAAAGAGCTCCTGGACTTGGTGCATAATCTGCGCATGCGCTAGCCATGCATGCAAGTGCTGACATCGGAAGCCCTCACCCAGAGCATGCTGTTAAGAGATGAGAAGGGGACATCACAAGTGTCTCTTCAGCACCTGGAGGCTGGTAAGCCATAGGGGAGGGTGCAGAGAGCAGTGTTCATGATATGTGTGAATACGAGGAGAAAGACGAGGTAGGTGAAGAAAGGCTGGTATTGTATAATCCTACTTGTTTACTTCTGGAAACTAAAAACCTGTAGTATTGCATCAAGATATCAGAGTGGTTGGCTGTGCTACTGACCAACGGACGGATGCTATTTTAGACCCAGTTCGTTCCCAACATTTCCTAATTCTAAGGCCCTTGTATACCAATGGTGCCTAGGACAGTGTCTCACGCTGCAAAAACAGTCTGTTCTGGGGACAACTAGATGGGAAAATGAGGAATACCGATAAGACTGCGGAGGCAGACGGAGTGGCCAATCGCTGTTCAGAGTGTGGGAAAAGAAGGAGTTGGGGAAAAGTAAGGATGAATCCCGTGAATCTGCTACATGCCAAGGGAAGTCTGCACCTGGCAAAGCTGTATCAATGGATTTCTTCTATGCAGATTCTGTAAAAACCGGAGACACTCTTTGTGCGCTGAACTGCAGTAGCGACAACTTTTCACATTGCTGCCAGGCTCATTGCCATGACCAACTGCAAGTGGCAGGGTGAATGACAAAAACTTGGCATTCCTGGCCGTGATGGACATCTGGCTGCATGACCCCATGATGCACGGCAGAAGTCTCACAAGATCACGTATTTTGTAAGTGAACTTGCAAACCGTTTTTCAACTTTGAGTGACAGTTGTCCCTATGTAAAAAGAGTCTTGCCAGTGGGGTGGCCGTTGAATGGTAGGGCTCACACGCGTGCTTAAAAAATGCCAGAAATAGTAATGAAGTGAAAAGGCTGAATAGCTTTATGAAGAATATGCATGTTTGACACAATTAACCAAAAATGACGAAAACGGGGGCGCTTGAACGTACATCTGAGATATAAAATAGTTCCAGATGGGGCCTAAAGGATAACCCCCCCAAAATGCCAACAGAACAGTGAGAACTAAATACTCCTATGATAAGATTTAAGATGTGATTGACACCGGCTGACGACAGTGGCTGAAAGAGCTGGAGTAAAATATTCCAGTGGCTGAATGAAGAGGACCCAAAGCCCTCTGTATGTGTACATAATATTTTCTTTAAAAAAAATAAAAGGGTTTAGCACATGCTACTCATAACAAGCGTTTAAGAGGAGCGAAGTGACTGAGAAAGGGAGATCGCAATAACAGCAAGCGAACGAAAGTGAAAGCGCCAGGATGTGTAGCCTTGCGCTGATAGCTCGTGCTGAAAGTAAAAAAGGCGAGCAGGCTGCAGCAGCGCGGGAGAGCAGTCTTCACTTTTTCAAGCACTGCACTTGTGCTTGTGGCGCTCCCGCAAGATGGATGCCGCCACAAGCACGAGTGTGCTTGAAAAGTGAAGAGTGACGGCTAAAGGCCCTCCTAAGCAGCGCATGCGCGCTGCGTAGGCGAGACCTGAAGGGTTGTACTAGGTCCAGTTTGCTTAGCCACAGTGAGACGGACGCCAGGACACACAGTGACAAACTACCTCATGCACCAAGGGTGGGACCCTGAAGTTCTTGCTTGCCCCTTTGCCCCCATGAATGAGGTCAGACTGAATGTGTCGCACCAGAAAAGGGAACAGAGATTTTAACCAGCAATATACACAGATTCTCAGGAGTATGACTAGTTCAACCAGTTATGGAATCAGGGTGACCTCTAGTATAATAGATTGGTCCCCATGCCAGGGTTTGAACACAGTTTGTCTCCTGGTCCTTTAGGGTTAAAGCAGGCCATGTTTATTTAAAGGGGAAGAGACTCTGCAGGCTCACCCTCTTGAAGATGAAGGGGGAGAAGCTGGCCCTCAACCCCCTTAATCTTTTTTCATCCAGGTTCATTGGGCACAGTCAACCACATGGATCCTAGATAGGCTCAGTTCAACGGGCTAGCCGCATGACCGTCCTTCCAGCTACCTGGAACGTGTGACTGTCTACCTCAGATTCTGGTCAACTCATCATAGCAAGTGCAGTCAATCTTTTCCTGAAGGCCGATAGGTCAAGTATGTTCCCAGGTCATTATTGCAGGACGACTCCACGTGTTTTCATGGACCGACATCTAGCCTCAAGAAGAATGGCAACTAAACAGGGGTTCCACTTTTGGTCAGTTGTCTTTCTTCCTATAAAGAAGTGTAAGTTCCGTGGAGAATGGGCAACAAAGATAAACCTAGTTCTAGCTGAGTGGGTCAGTGCATGTTTAGGAGAGGTGCCAAAGTCAACCAGAAGGTGTGCTTCTTTCAAAAGCCTCCCTGTCTATTGTCCACAACATTAGTTTGGGCTGGTGGTATGTACATTGACCTCAGTCTGGATAGTCCTTGAAAAGGGAGATGGCCAAAATATAAGAAAAGGGGAAAGGGTTGAGTTTTGTACCTAAAGGGTAAATCTACATGAAAGCTAAGGAAAAGGCGAGATAACTCGCATATCTACCAGATACACCGGTTGTGGGAACAGGCGCCAGTTTATGGGCATTAAGGAAAAGAGTGGGTTGACAGAGATGGACATCACTAGTTGAACACAAATGAAAATACCATTTTGTGCAGGTGGGGTTCAAAAGACCTTTATTCAACCATGAACACCACTGATGGCCCTTTGACTTTTTCATGCAAGTAGGCTAATGCTACAGGCCTGAGGAGACCTTTTATATGCGCAAACTGGTGCTTGGTCCCACTACAGAAGTACAGTTAAACAAAGCCTCAACCACAGATTAGAAATCCACTATTACCACCATCAAGTCATCACATAGCTTGTGCTGCTAGAGAGGAAGACATGCTTACTCAGAAAAAAAGGGGTACACAGCCATCATTCAGGAGGGCATCCATACAGCTCAGATAGCAACCAAAACACATGGAACCCTTTCAGTGGCCATGCATGATTGCAATCCCAAAACTGTTGAAAACAATGAAAACCAGAAAACAAACAGGGGTAGGGCAGCATAGGTTTTCACAGCCATGCAGAAATAAAGTATGGTCCACTGATAACACACAGGTGACTCAAAATTTGCCAGGTGGCTGAAGAGAACATAGGCCGCAGCAGAATTGGGGCTAGGAAGTAATGGAAGTAAAATACCAAACTTAATACATCAGATGGGACTTGAAGAGTTTATAAAGCAGTTATATAAAGGGCATTTGTACATACTTTGAACCTTAGCTCTTGAGTGGCTTGACAACAAACACGGGTTAAAGTTCCCAAGGGTAACCCCATCTATCACCTACCCTATCTACCTAAAGCAAGCGGGTCCTGTTTACTTTACTTCAAACAGTACCAAAATGCTGTGTCGGGGCATTTTCAAGATGGTAAAATTCTTCTGCCACACTCAACTTGGGCTCTGAAGGCTGGGTGTATGGGAGGGCAGTGTACAATGGCAATCCTAGTGTTCTCCTAGATTTAGCACTAAAATCCAGTTGCACACAACAAATCCAGACAGTATTCCAGTAGGACAAAAGCACGGTCCTTCAGCAAAAAGAAAAGGAATCCATAAAAATTGTCTTAGCATCATGGTCTGTCCTTTTCAAGTGTGTCTCACATGTAACATGGAGCTCAACATACCTGTCCAGCAGGATGTGTGTCACTGAAGTGTCAAAAATGATGCCCACATACCCAACCATCTATACCAGGTTTCTCCAACTAGTAGCTCATGAGCTACTGGTATCTCTCCAACTGGTGCTTGGTTGAATTAATATATGTGTACAAAATTGAAAAGCAGGTATTTGAGTTGAAATGTGTGTATTTTCAGAACTCATATGCTGATGTATGGAGAAAAATGATTGAATTCCTACAATATATTTAAAGCTGATATTTGAGGGAGATAACTTAAATGGTGTTGGGTAGATGTTTTACTAATATTAACTTGGTGGCAGGCCATTGCATGTATGGCTGATATGTATTACCAATGTAGAGAGATTCCACATTGACAAAGCATTTTCGCATTATTGCTAGTAACCGTGGCCGACGCGCAGAGGTAATTGCTGCTGGGAAACGTGCATAAGATGGCCACAAATGTAATCCTGTCTGATTTGGTCTAGAACATCTCAAATAGTTTTAGTAGCTTGGGAGAATTTTTATTTACCATAAGTAGCTCTTATTACAGAAAAGGTTGGAGACTCCTGATCTATACTCTGCGTAGTTCAGCGGAGGAAGCTCTGTCCATTCAGGTCAGCCTATTCTTTACTCTTTGGCAGCATTTCACACATATTCATGGCGGAGTATAGGCTGATGGCTGACAGAGGCATATGTTAAGTGGTCTTCCGAAAGGTCAGGCTAGTAAAGAATAACTTTCTGAAAGTTATTTTACCTTAATGTTTATTAAATAAACTAGACTTCACAACCAAATTAGATTTTTAATAACAATTAAAAAATTGTGGTTTACTTATTTTTCTAGCTGGTTCCATTCCCAAGATACATTTAGCATTTTAATATGTACTTTGGTTTTCGATTTTCAAATGTCCCACTTTTAAATATCATGCGCCCTTGTGGGCTAAAATGCTCACATACAGTCGACTTAATATTTAAAAGGGATTATTAACAGGTTACACTGCAGCAGTCAAGCTACAGAGGATATGCCTGAAACCATGTTTACTTCGATAAAGTAGTGGGTGGTATAAAAGGTGCTGCAGTCCACTAGTAATAACACCACTGGGTTCAGGCCAAGCCACTGACCTGTATTTAACAAAACAAACGCCAATACTGTTTTTTATATATTTATATAATCTATTCAATACAGCCATATTGAAAGACAAAAGAACATGCGCTACAGACTCCTAATACTGTACAGTGCAGAGTTTGTTTGTTTTTTTAATATGAGGAGAAAGTCCAGTCATTAATTTCCCGGGTGCAACTGATTGAGTCTGGTACCTTCTATTTTTCAATGAGTATTATCTGAGCATGCAAGGTAAACAAAATATACTTTGTTGTTGAAGAAAACATAAGCAAGTTAAAAGTGAACCTGCCCAGTGAGGAAAACCATAGACAAGGAAACTATCATTATGGTATGGCAGAATATTGATGGGAGCCTTTTTGTGATGTTTCACAAGTTATATGCAATTTCGGCGAGCATTTTGAATCATGTGTTCGTTTGAAAGGGACAGAAGACCTGGCTCTTCTACTGAAACCAGCTAGAACCTAGCGCCGGGATACCTCAGCCTTGCTCTAAAAAAACGAGTTAATTGATTTGTATGCTCTGTATCTTTTATAAACAATTATATCATTGGGTTTGAGCAAAACTTAATTAAAAATACAACAGTTGCGAAACACAACCAGAAATGAGCAAACTGATCTAAAAATCATTTGCGTAGATTCCAGTCACAATAAATTAGCGTACACTTTAGCTCTATGATTGGGTTACAGCCTACTGCTATTACTCTACCCTTATTTTGTTATTCTATGATTCTAATTTGATTACATTAGTATTTCACCTGAAGAATGTCATGAGTCTCATACTTTATCTTCCATTACAGATATAAAAGTAAAGCTTTCAGATAATATTAAATGGATATAGAAGATGAACACACTGTACACAAAATACTTTTACCTATAAAACAGGGTTACTTTGAAGGGTACAGGTATGGAGAGAAAAAATCGCATTTTACCTACCTTGAGATCCCTATGAACAATACGTTTTTGATGGCAATACTGCACTGCAGATACAATCTAGATGGAAAACAGTGTACATTAAGGATGTTAACATGAATCTGATAAATAGCATGCACTTTTACTCAGTTTATCATGCATTTAGAAACAAATTAATCTTAAACATTGTTTAATCTTTAAAAAAACATATTTTTGCCATCTGCACGGTCTTTAAGCACCATTCGAAGTCGATCATGCTACTGAAGTTTATATTGCACCCAATATTATGTCGCGTCACCCTCATGCTATCGTCACCCCCTGTTTCTGTGAAGCGCTCTGATATCTGTAAAGATCTTGTTCGCGCTATATAAAACTCTGAATAAATAAATAAATAAATAACAACTGCAGAGCATCGTTATCCTTTTGTGTGTTTCACAAAAGAGGGGGGTGGTGGCTGACGCAAATCAGACTTTCACCTTGCTCCACCCCCTGTGTCAGTTATTAAGGGCTAGATGTATGAAACTTCTGAATAGCGATTTCTATGTTGCGATTTCCTGCAAATCACAATTAAGAAATCGCAATTTCTGGGTCGCATATAGACCTACCTCATGAATATTAAGGAGGTAGGCTGCACTTTGTAACCCATTAGGAATCGCAGCTAACACTGGGATGGTGTTACACTAGACAGAAAGCTGTTACAGCACACCCATTAATATGTTTGACAATCCAAGTACAGTATTGGACAGGTAATGAACCAGTTCTTAATACAAATATAATTCTTTGACGGGTATTGATGAGGACAATCCAGTGAGACAACAGGTGTGCAAAATATGTAAATATGGGTGTGCTGTAACAGCTTTTTCTCTAGTGTACTTGCATGCATGTTAGTTTCTAATGTGCTATCAGCACCTCCAGGTAGTAGGTGTATGAAGCTACTTTAGCACCCCTGTCTAATTATAGCGACATAATTGTTCACACTTATTATTGTCAGTTACAAATACATAGCCTATATTGATGTGCGGTTCTTTCCCTCATAGGGACCACTACTACCTAACATTTTTTGTACAACACATTGATGGTGGCCTGCTGGTATCAGCAGACAACCATGTCTGCGATCACTTTTAAAAAATGCATTTTTTTTGTTTAAACGCCTGTTTTTCTTAAAAGAAAACAGGATGCGTTAAAAAAGAAAAAAACAATGAAACTTGGAAGTTTGATTTTTTAAAGAGTAGGCAGTAGTCCCACATGCTTAAAAATATTTTACCAACCATTCTCAAAGGGGAAGGGTCACTTTGGGGACCCCTTACCATTCGTGAATGGGTTACCATCAGTTTCCAAATGGCAATAAATTGTGAATGCTTGCAACCGGTTTTCTGTCGCAAAACATTCATGGATACCATTACAATTCGAGATTAGGAAGAGACTACCTCAACGCACCCCTACCAAATACTGAATCACAAAACTCAAACTGGGATTCGGTGACAAGTTACCGAATCGTAATTTGGGCTTTGTACATCCCAAAAAGTATTTGTGTGGTCACAAACAGCCCGATTCTACCAACTCTTTGTACATCTTGCCCTAAGTTATGAAACATGCCAAGTTAAATCAGTAAAATATTTTTACTTTTGAGTGATCAATACAATAAAGCATGGTTCAAAGTGTGATTGGAATCATATATGTGAGTTCCAAGTCACCAATGAGCAACTGGTGGGTTAATAACAGGGAGGTTGAGGTCCTATCTCTCTGTGAATCTGTGTGAGGAAAATTGAATTTTGCCCGGTCATGTGTCCCTACGTGTTCCCCATCATATGTTATATGTGCATGATCAATATGCATATTTACCCCCTTGACCGAATAAAGACGCAATTATAGTTGTGTCCAACGTTAGTATGTTAGTTATCCAGTCCCTCCTGAAAGCAACAAGTATCAGGCCTATGTTGCCAACGTCTCTACATTGTGCACGTTAAATTATCGAGTTGCACCCGTTTCTAGGCCTCACAGGGCCCGGACACCAGATTCAAGCCTCAAGTCTCCTGAAACCACTCCGAGGAGCTATGCAGCCCCTCCCGCATCCCTGACCCTTCACTTACTTTCTGCCAAGCAGCGCGGGGCCCGGCCTAGCCTGCCTGCCTGTCTACCAAGAATATGTTATGCCTCTAGTTATCAGTTCAGCTCCCCGGCTTCACATTCCTAGCTAACGAACCGCATAAACATCTTCATCTATAGTCTAGCCTTTCTGTCTCCATGCAAGAGAATTACTGAATTAATGTCCATAGAAGATTCATAGCACACACAATACATTAAGAAATATATGCATGCACCAGCCTTAGTGACAAGTAGCCTTTACCCTGATGACTTTTAGATTCTATCAACATGTTCTCCAAACAGAAGATATCAGATATGCTATAGGTACAGGTCGTTCTGACATCCCAGACTTTAGTCTCCTCTTCTAGTGCCAGAAGTCAGAGCCCCAGCTCTCCCCAGTTACACGTCATGGCTCGTTTGCGCGCACCAGTAGGTTAAAGGTTCCAGCTGCCCAGGTAGCCCCCTCCATGTATCCACCCATTTATGACACTTCTGTGACGTTTACATCACATGTCTTCGTGCACGCCCTGTGCACGCCTTCTTTTTACGCCCATATGTTCTTATCTTTCGTTTGTCACTTGTTACGCCTACTGTATTCAATGTAATTGTACTGTTTTACTATATATACTGTATGATGTTAATAAGATAGGAGACTGTCATTCCTGTCCCTTCCTGAACCTTTGCAGGTAATGGAACCCGATGGTCCATTGGCTCGAGCCATCTAATTAAAGCCAATATGACTCAGATACCCCGGATTCTGCCTCTTATTTATTGAGCTATCCTTTTTAGTTAATGCATAGAAAAATAGTACCGGTAATTATTTATTTATTTACCACATAAATGGCGCCCGAACAGGTACGAGCTCCTTCCCCACGCGCCGGCGATGTAACGCAGGCCCCCTGACCCTTCTACAGCCGTGACGGACCCCTACTGTGCACGTGCAGATATTTCTGCTTCAAGTCTCCCTCAGGCCCACGGAGGAGACGGAGACTGCGGTCCGGCATCCAGACGAGGCGGTGAGGAAGGCGGATCGTCCCGACCAGAGCCCAAGCCGAGAGAGCAAGGTCCGAGGTATCCGGAGGCCCACCTGTTTCCGAAGCCCGAAGCGCATGCGTAGTGCGTAGCAGTAACCAGACGTCGTAGCTGTCCAGTCCAGTCCGAGGCCTTCAGTTTTGCTTCCCGGTGAGTACCGTTGCTGGGACGTATCTAGACGGGTTCATTAATTTGTGCCCGGTCCGACGGGTTTGGGTACACAGATCCGGTCCGACGTGTTCACCTAGGTGGATACGGTATGACGTGTCTCTTTAGGAGACCGGTATGTTCTGTACTGTTTTAGCAGTGCATCCAGTAATTCTAGTAAGTCTGTTCTCGAGAAGTTCAGGTATTATGTTTTCAATGTATCAGGTATTATCTGTTCGAACTGTTATTAATGTATTTTTGATGTCGTGGTATGAATGATTGTTTTGCTGTTCATTACTGTGTTCATTGTGTATTGTGTTCAAGTTCAAGTACGGTTCAAATATGCCGCTGTTTTCTAAGTTACGTCAGATAAAAACCAGAAAAGGGTTACTCGAAGAATCAGTTCCTGTCCCTCCTAGGGACAGTCCTGGACATTTCATGTACCATAAGCATGGCTTAGATGCCATACTGTATCTAGATTTATGGGTGGACTACACCAAGCATCTCGAAGAGAAATATAGATGGCCTGTTTCAGGAACATGGGATGCCGAGTGCATCATGAGAGTAGAAGAAGCATTATGGAAAAAGAAAGCCAGACAATCCCAGAAAGATGCCATAGAATTGTGGCGTAAAGAATCGCATAAAAGAACAGAAAAGGAATTCAGAAAAGCAGAATTAAGTAGGGAATCCTCCGAAAAAGCCCAAGAAAGGGAATTACTAGAAGAAGGTGAACGAGTTAGAGCAGAACAGTCAGACCGACAAAGGAATGCCCTTATTAGAGGTATGTATCCCCTTCTCGCCGAGGGTTTGCCGAAGGCAACCCCGGAAACACTCTGTAATTTACCGCCACCATTGGTCCCGACTAAGCTACGTCATAAACCGACCGCAGCTGAAATCTTCCTTTCTTCCTATTTAGATGACACTGTCCCAGAATATGCAAATACTAATCCTACTCCGCCAGTTCAGGTCCAGCACCCTATTAATAATGTAATTACTGTGCCTCCAGCCGTGGGTCCCGGGAATCCGGTCCATATGCCAGTACCCCAGGACCAACCCACATTACGTACACCTGCTTTACCAGTCACGTTACCAGCAGCCGCACATTCAGTATTAATTGACGATTCTAGTTCAGGAGGAGCAGGGGGAGGTATTCCTATCACCCCGCCTCAAACAAAGCGCCTGACGCTGAGAGACGCAGCATTACAGCGTACGCCAAAAGTGGCCACGTACGAAGCCCTCAAAAAGTACCTTACTGATTGTAGATATGATCCAGTGCCAGGTGAAGATCACATGATATTGCATTCCGTACGTTTACGACGAGTTGTAGACTTCTTGATTACCATATCAG
Source organism: Lissotriton helveticus (assembly GCF_964261635.1). Classification (NCBI taxonomy): domain Eukaryota; kingdom Metazoa; phylum Chordata; class Amphibia; order Caudata; family Salamandridae; genus Lissotriton; species Lissotriton helveticus. Next base: position 438,074,729 of record NC_136070.1, on the reverse strand, counting down.
ATATGAAAGAACATTTAGACAGAATATATCATTTTATCCGAACAGGGGAGAAACCAGAAAGTATTCACGAAGCCATGGCACACAGGAAAGTCGAGACTCAAGGCATGATTTTGCAATTTTTAATAAATTGTTTAATAAGAGAACAGGATCGTCCTGATAAAGACAAAGAAGAGATGAAAGTCCTGACAAGATGGAGTGACAATATAGCAGACGGAAAACACAAGACACAGAATAGTATAGAATCGATGTACAGAAAGATTCGTAAAGAAATCATAGGCATACACGAGAGGGAGAAAGCAAGAATAGTAGCAGAGAAAGAGAATGACTCTTCAGACGAAGATGTAGACAACGAGAATCCCACCAGAATAGCGTATGTAGGTAGGACAAGACCTTCTGATAGACACACACGCCTAGACTACAAGAAAGCTTTTCCTCCTCCCGTACCAGAACAGTGTTCTCTTGAACAATTATTCCAGGCTACCGATAAAGTTCTGAAACTACGAATAGGTTACAGTGAGCTTAATACCATGCATGAACAAGAACTAGCCCGATCAGCAGTTCGATGGACTAGTGATTCTACCACGTATTCAGACGAAGTAGTGGCTCAAATGTTTCTGAAGCTGCCCCCAGCCGAGCAGCGACTGGTGGGTATGTACATGATCCAGCACCTCATTACACTGTACGAAAATCAGCATTCTGATCCAGGTCCTTTATATAATATATTGAACGAGTTACTCCTAAACCGATGGAAAGGTCTAGGTACCGATTTAATTAGTGTCATTTTAGAACAGCGCTACAAATACAGAACGTTCCTGACTCAGCATTTTGTTCCTGTTTCGCCCCCATTCTACATAGACAGACAGAATCCGTTGCGAGAAGTGCATCCTGTTAAGGGAACGGGGGGTGAGCTCGAACGAGTATTTGTTTACACCCCTATAACGAAAATAGAACTACTCGAAATGAAGAAGTTAGTGCCCTGTCACGATAAAGATCCAGCAGGGTTCCACCGGGAGTTAAAAGACATGCTCCGTATGGGAGAATACACGTATCCTGATATTATCAAAATGTTAAAGGTCCTGTTGCCTGCGGGCATATATGAAAAACTCAAAGAGAAAGAATGGGAGGTGGGAGAGAAAAAGATTGACTGGACAGCATTAGAGAATGAAGATAACACACGAGTTCCTGGTACCGGTCTCGGGGAAAAAGCCAAAGCACTGCCCGAGTTGTTAATACAAGTCTTGCCAAGATTACTAGCCACGAAAAAGGAAGACTGGGATGCCATCTCAGCCTGTAAACAGAAACAAGACGAAGATACTAGTGATTTTTATTCCAGATTTGAGAAATGTTTCATTATAAATAGCGGTTTGAAGACAAGTAGTGAGTCGTATCCACATCTTTTTGTTACTAAACTAGTTGAGAATTCTTTACCACAAGTTAAGAATCGAGTACTAAAGGTCGAGAGTACATGGCAAGCTAATACCCCGTCCCAAATGCTACAGATGTTACAGTATCACCAGAACAGAATCAGGGAAGAGCAAGAACACGAAAGGAGACGTATGAAAGACACGAAAATGAAAGTACTAGTTGCACAGTCTGTTCCAGCAGATGGTCAGAAGAGGGGTACGAATCAAACTAGTCATTCTGCAGCTCCCGTTAAAGGGACATGCAATTACTGTAAACAGCCAGGTCATTACATAAATGAATGTGCAGTTCTGAAACACAACATAGCTACAGGTAAGACGAAAGAGAGACCGCGTCCTCCTAGACAGGAACATGTTCCGCAAAATTCGCAAACACCGCAGAACGCACAACAGACAGTTACAGTACCGCAGCCTATAGCTGCCACACAACACGTTACACAACAGATGTACCAGTACGCACAGTCAGATTATCCAGAATATCAGCAGTATTCATGAAACAGCCTAGAGAGGGAGGTTGGCTTGCCTCTCATCGAGGTTCCTGTAGATCAAGAGGGTCCCTACGTACACAGTCAAGTATTAGGGAAAGACAGAAAGTTTCTGATTGATACAGGGGCAAGTAGGACTACCATCAGTCATGACGAGGTTCCAGGGGCTCCACTCTCTGGCTCAAGAAATGTTTCCCTGGGATTTTCAGGAAAGCCTATTGTTAACGAAATATCGAAACCAGTTTCTCTAGAAGTTGGTCCATTGTCCCGAACTACAGACTTGTTACTTACGAAATCATGTCCTGAAAATTTACTTGGTATTAAAACATTGAAAGAATTAGGAGCTGTTATATGCTGTTCTCCGGAAAGAGTGAGATTGTTTTTACGTGATTTTAAAGGTCATTATGTGTTACGAGATTTTGATCCAAGATTACTGAATGTACCACAGCATTTATGGGCGCAAGGTCCAACTGATGTAGGTTGTATGCATATTACACCATATCGTGTCACTCTGAAACAAGGAGTTGTATTACCCCGAATCCGACAGTACAAATTGCCACCTGAGGCTGTAGCAGCCTTATCGAAAATTATTGACGAGCTCATTGCTCAAGGAGTAGTTGTAGAAACTGACTCCAATGTATGTAATTCTCCTATCATTCCGATTCTTAAACGTACTGATCCAAATGCACCTCCGGTGTATCGATTAGTGATTGACCTCCGAGAACTTAATAAATGTATCATACCCCAGTACCCAGTGGTTCCAGATATCTCTTCCCTATTGACTGCCATTGATTCTGAAGCTACGTTCTTTACTGTTATTGACCTCAAGAACGCATTCTTTAGTGTCCCCATTCATCCAGACAGCCAGTTCCTTTTCGGATTCTGTTTAAATGGAAGAAGCTATAAATTCACACGTGCACCTCAAGGTTTCACAGAAAGTCCTAGTATTTACAGTCAAGCACTTAAAAGACAACTAGACAGTATTCACATGCCAACTGACACTGCCCTGCTCCAGTATGTCGATGATCTATTGATCACAGCCCGTACAGAACGTGACTGCGAACGTGCGTCGCTGACAGTCTTGTATTTCCTGGCAGAAATGGGGCACAAGGTGTCCCCTTCGAAACTGCAATTCTGTGTCCAACAAGTGGTATACCTTGGACACTTGTTGTCCAAGAGGGGTAGACAGTTGACACCTGACCGTATTCAGTTAATAGCACATCTTCCACAGCCCAAGACACAGAAGGAGGTACGAGCTTTTATCGGCCTCACTTCTTATTGCAGACAATGGATTCCTCAGTACGCATATCTAGCCAAGCCACTGATACAGTTAACGACACAGGAGGCAGCCACATCGACTGTCCTCCCTTGGACCCAGGAACATACACTTGTTTTCAATGAGTTAAAGAAAGCTTTATGCCAAGCACCTGTCTTAGCGACACCAAACTATAGTAAGCCTTTTACACTTTTTGTTACTGAACGTAATGGCACAGCGTTATCTGTTCTCACACAAGACCAAGCAGGACAACACAAGCCTTGTGCTTATTTTTCTAGCACATTAGATCCAGTAGCCCAGGCTCTGCCTGCGTGCCTTAAGTCAGTTGCAGCCACAGCTCTAGCTATCAGACAAAGTGATTCCATAGTGTTAGGACACTCCCTGACAGTACAAGTTCCACACTCCGTGGAGGTTCTTTTAAACCGAACACAGACTCAACACTTGACAATTGCACGATTAACAGGATATGAACTGACACTGTTTCAGCCACACATAGAAATCAGACGCTGCAACGTATTAAATCCTGCTACACTGTTACCCTCGACTGTTTCAAATCCTGCCACACATGACTGTGTGGAAGTTATTAACACCATGACAAAGCCAAGACAAGACTTGACGGACATTGCATTACCTGACCCAGACCTGACACTTTACGTGGATGGTTCATGTATGAGAACAAGTACAGGAGAATTAGTAGCCGCGTATGCAGTGACTACTGAAACTGAAGTTATTGAAACACATCGTATTGACACCCTGTCTGCTCAAGCAGCAGAGCTCATCGCTCTGACCCAAGCCTGCATACGAGCTAAGAACCTGAAAGTAAACATATATACAGATTCACGTTATGCATTCGGAGTCGTACACGACTTTGGAGTACTATGGCAAGAAAGAGGTTTCATGACCTCTCATGGAGCCAAGATTCAGCATGGACCCCTCATTCAAGCTCTGTTAGAAGCAATACATTTACCGTAAGCCATTGCCATTATGAAGTGCAAAGCACATACGAAAGCCACTGACACCATTTCCCAAGGTAACGATCTAGCAGATCGAACAGCCAAGCTTACAGCTCAGACTCCAGACATTCCAGTTAACATGACAAAGATAAATGTTCCAGATCAGACGACTTGTATGACAGTTAAGGACCCTACACAAGACGTACTAGACATCCAGACACATGCTACCCCAGACGAAATCAAGAAATGGTCTGAACAAGGAGGGGTCCAGACAGATCAGGGATGGTTGACGAAGGGAAAAGCCACATGGTTTCTCCCCGACTCTATGGTTCAAGTCATTATTAATACAGTACATAGTCCAGCACATTTAGGAGAAAAAGCCATGTTAGACAGCATCCAGAACCTTTGGTTTAATAAGCATTTACGAGCAGCAGCGAAGCAGAAAGTGCGTACCTGCATGATCTGTTGTCAGTTCAATCCAGGTAAAGGTGTTCCGGTGGAACAAGGTGGATTCCATCCTCCTGACCACCCTTTTGAAGTCCTCCAGATGGATTATATCCAGATGGATCGATGTCGAGGTTTCAAGTATGTCCTCGTAGTCGTATGCGCTTTGTCCAGATGGACAGAAGCATATCCAGTTCCAGATTACACTGCCGCGACCACTGCCAGGCAGTTGGTTCGTGAGTTTTTCCCCCGTTATGGTTTGCCCAGGGTCGTGTATTCAGACAATGGCCAGCCATTCTCATCCGAACTCATGAAACAAATATCTCTTCTGTTAGGGTACCAGTGGAAGTTCCACTGCGTACGACACCCCGAGGCAGCTGGCCTCGTCGAGAGACACAATCAAACTCTGAAAATCCGTATTGCAAAGGTCTGTGCCGAGAAAGGTGTAGATTGGATGGTAGCACTGCCAGTCGCCCTTTTCTACATGAGAATGGTCGCTCACTCCCGATCAGGTTTGTCACCTTATGAAGTAGTATTCGGTCGTCCCCCGAACATGTGGGGTACACCTATGCCACGTAAAATTACCGATGTGTACAGTAATATGCTGACAGATTACCTAGCTTCCTTGATGTCTGCACTACTCTCTTGTCGTTCACAGGTCGCGGCTGCCTTTCCAGACAACACCCAAGTGAAACCGCACAAGGTCATTCCAGGCAACCTCGTTCTCGTTAGGAATTTTGATCGTTCAAGCCCGCTGGAAAGAGCCGAAACTTGTTCTGATGACCACAAGGACCGCTGTGAAACTGGAGGGCCGGAAGGGCTGGCTACACTCCAGCCACATCAAGCGTTTTCATGGACTCCGTCCAAAGACTTTTCTCAAGGACTACCCCGATACTGACTCTAAACTTCCCCTGTTAGAAAAAACTCCGCAGCAGGAGTATAAAATCAAACTAAGGTCTAGCAAGTCGGACAGTTTAATTGTTTAAGTCCCTCTCGGGTGAAGCGGTTAGACAGGTTCCTGACATGTATGAGACAGACCCCCATAGTGAGAGAGTTAGACGAAACTCCAAGAAAATACGTTATTGTAAGAATCTGCGCAGCAGATGCGTTATTACGTTATTGTTTATGTTATTTCTGAGTCTTACGATCACATGCATAAGTTATGTTTTACATGTATTTTTTCCTCCTCTTGATTCGCATGTACATCTTTCCTCTAATGATACAGTAGAGCACACTTTTAGTGAACTACCTCCTCACGAGTTATCCTACCGACTTGCCATGCGCAACAATACTTTTATCCGTATGCTACACTATTCACACCAGACCAGCAATGCCACTAATTGTTGGGTGTGTGGTCGACTCCCCCCTTTTCAGACACCGAAGGGAGTTCTGCCACTTTTTTCCCTATCCGTTTTCACACAATGGTTCGTGTGGAGCATGGTTTACGTTAACATCATCCTTAGACGATAAGTCCCTTTTGAATAGAACATGTTTTCCAGACAAGGAGGGTCTTTCCCATAGGACAGGGTTAGATCTAGAAAATGAAGTATATGATCTAGGTAATTTCTCCTCCAATTTCATGGTTTTGAATGTTCAGTCCGAGACTACTCCAGATTTGCCTGCTATAACAGTTCTACCAGTGAAAGGCGAGTTATGTGTCAGAAAGAATGGTTCAGTACACCTAGGACACAGTGATTGTAATACTGTGGTCGAGTATAGTGACAGTGGGAAATCTACTTTCAAAACCTCACGTCATTCGTATTTTGTATGTGGTCAGACCGCATATGTACGTCTGCCCCTAGATTGGGATGGAACATGTTACATTGCCTTCCTACTGCCACCAGTTTTCCTAGCCCCATCCGATTATCACAGAAATACACATCTAGTACACATCAGACATAGAAGGGATATCGAGTCCCCAATTGTCGACCAGACTGAAACTGCCTTAGAACAGTATACAGATTTCAATAAAGGTTTCTTTTTCTTCATAGGTCCTATCCAGAATAGTAAATTAATACGTAGGTTAACCAGAACCCTTGAAGCAGTAGTGAATGAGACTACTTCCGCCCTAGGTAACTTAACAGAAGAGCAATCTGCTATGAGATTTGTCGTTCTTCAAAACCGCCTTGTTCTTGACGTCATCCTGGCCGATAGGGGCGGAGCTTGTAGAGTCATCAGATCTAGTTGTTGCGTTTTCATTCCTAATAACGCACCGTCTGTATATTCAGCTATAACAAAACTTCATAAAATAGCCCATCAGTTACACCAGAATCCAGGCACCTGGACATGGTCCGGTTGGCTCTGGAATAGAATATCTGCCTGGGGATGGAAAGTACTGTCATTCCTAGGAATAGTAGTAATGATCCTATTCAGTTGTTGTCTCTGTTTACAATGTGGCCCTGCGATTTGCGGCTTGTGCGCTACCTCTTGTATTCCAAGTCCAAAGTCCCATTCCCAGAAGATAAGAGACGAGCAAATGATGCTATATGAACAGATAGATGGTCTTATGAATATTGATGTTTCCTGAAGGAAACGTAGGGAACAAGGAGGGAATGAGGAAAATTTAATTTTGCCCTGTCATGTGTCCCTACGTGTTCCCCATCATATGTTATATGTGCATGATCAATATGCATATTTACCCCCTTGACCGAATAAAGACGCAATTATAGTTGTGTCCAACGTTAGTATGTTAGTTATCCAGTCCCTCCTGAAAGCAACAAGTATCAGGCCTATGTTGCCAATGTCTCTACATTGTGCACGTTAAATCATCGAGTTGCACCCGTTTCTAGGCCTCACAGGGCCTGGACACCAGATTCAAGCCTCAAGTCTCCTGAAACCACTCCGAGGAGCTATGCAGCCCCTCCCGCATCCCTGACCCTTCACTTACTTTCTGCCAAGCAGCGCGGGGCCCGGCCTGGCCTGCCTGCCTGTCTACCAAGAATATGTTATGCCTCTAGTTATCAGTTCAGCTCCCCGGCTTCACATTCCTAGCTAACGAACCGCATAAACATCTTCATCTATAGTCTAGCCTTTCTGTCTCCATGCAAGAGAATTACTGAATTAATGTCCATAGAAGATTCATAGCACACACAATACATTAAGAAATATATGCATGCACCAGCCTTAGTGACAAGTAGCCTTTACCCTCATGACTTTTAGATTCTATCAACATGTTCTCCAAACACAAGATATCAGATATGCTATAGGTACAGGTCGTTCTGACATCCCAGACTTTAGTCTCCTCTTCTAGTGCCAGAAGTCAGAGCCCCAGCTCTCCCCAGTTACACGTCATGGCTCGTTTGCGCGCACCAGTAGGTTAAAGGTTCCAGCTGCCCAGGTAGCCTCCTCCATGTATCCACCCATTTATGACACTTCTGTGACGTTTACATCACATGTCTTCGTGCACGCCCTGTGCACGCCTTCTTTTTACGCCCATATGTTCTTATCTTTCGTTTGTCACTTGTTACGCCTACTGTATTCAATGTAATTGTACTGTTTTACTATATATACTGTATGATGTTAATAAGATAGGAGACTGTCATTCCTGTCCCTTCCTGAACCTTTGCAGGTGATGGAACCCGATGGTCCATTGGCTCGAGCCATCTAATTAAAGCCAATATGACTCAGATACCCCGGATTCTGCCTCTTATTTATTGAGCTATCCTTTTTAGTTAATGCATAGAAAAATAGTACCGGTAATTATTTATTTATTTACCACATGTGAGTGCCGTTTAAATTTGGCTCTTATTGATATATTTGTTAATTTACATTCTTTTTTTAACAAAGTGCTCTAATTGACAAGAAATGTGGATAAAAAGCACTCTATTCACAATCATTATCACAAGTGTATCACCTTTTATACTCTAGGTCGTAGCAACATCTCACCCTAGTGGATATGAATGCCCAAAAGACAGGCTCCACAACATCACAAAGACAGCAACTTGTGCAATAGAGTGTAACTGCAGTTGTGAAAAATGGCTGGAATAGGAAGGAGGACAGAGGTACTCCAGGTTAGTGCTCACAGACTGAACCAAAGACCTATAGAAGTGTTGCATGTACTAAGTGCACAGCTGTTCTTCTGCCCAACACACTTGATGCATCTTTTGTACACTCATATACATGAAGGTGCTACACTAATTGTCTGCAAATTCCCACTGTACTGCTAAAGACCTGTATTCACTACTCAGATGATCGAAAAGTCGAATAACCTGGAATGTCAATAAAAAGTGTATCTGGATTTATTTCTACAAAATATGATGTAAAAATCTAGACGTCTGCTCTCTAGGTTCCTTGCAATAAGGTGAGGAACGCAACTGGGCCACTGTCGGCAGTAGAAGAAACTCTCCCTCGAGGTCCTCCTGCGCATAAGCAGGTGTTGCCTAGAGAAATTTGTGTGTTAATATCACAAATGTTACAATCAATGTTGCTATGTAACATATCTGGATTTATTTCTACAAAATATGAAGTAAAAATCTTGATGTCGGCTCTCTAGGTGCCTTGCAATAAGGTGAGGAACGCATCTGGGCCACTGTTGGCAGTAGAAGAAACTCTTTCCCCAGGTCCTACTGCACACAAGGGGTTTTCTAGAAAAATGTGTGTTAATATCTTGAATGCTACAATCAATGTTGCTTTGTAACAGTGGACTTTGGCCAAAGGGTTTTTGCTTCCTCCTCCTCCACCGTGGTTGACAAACGTATAGGTGAAGATCGTAGGAAGCTGGCTCTGTATATACTATACGACAATGAGGAGGAAGTTTCACAGAGTCCAGTGTAACCCCAACGGTAGACAGGGGTAAAAGTAGATAGCACCATTCTATCTGTGGTAGTGTGGGTGAACAGTAAGGCTTAATAAGAGGATAGTGTTTAGCATTGGTAGTACACACTCAATCAGCAAATGATGTCACACACGCAAAGACTGAACTCAGACCAATTTTGTTTGTATAAAAATATTATTAAGTTATTTTTTTCTAGAACCAAGCCAGGCACAGGTAAGTGTAATAAATGCTTTGCAACATCTTATGCAGGGTTTACAACTGAATGCAGATTCAAATGCAGTTTGATTGAAATACAGGTAAGTCAAAATATCGAAATGACTGTTCAGATTACTTTTTAGTTTACTTTTCAGATAACTTTTTCTACTCAAGTGTGATATGCCTAGATATCACACTGGGATATTTCCTAGAGAAAGGGTAAGTAAAATCAGTTTTGCACAGTTGTAGTTTTTCAGGTTTCCATACAAATCAACTTCACACAAAACATTTTTCAGAGAAAAACAGTCAATGTATCCATATGGAGAGAAATTAAGTTATCGGTTACCCGGTAAGTACTCAGTCTTTGGGGTTGAGTTTCTGGGGTTAGAACACGGGTTCCCCCAGGGTCAAAGATGCACTAGGGCGCCGAGTGCAGAGTGCAAAGGCCCAATGTTATCCAAAGGGGGAATAGGGTGCCTCCAGTTGGTGGCTGCTTACGAGCAGGCCACTGGGTTGTGGGAGCAAAGCTCTTGGCGTTAGGCTCAGGGTAAAGGGGGATACTCTTTAGCACACAAAGGGCACCCGCAGTGGTGCAGGGGCGGCTGGGTGCAGGGTGCTGGTTTGGGGGGTTGGGTGCTCTGTTGATTTCAATGTGGATTCTCCGATCTCAACAAAGACTGCAGGCTCGGGGACGAAGATCTTCTGGAGGTGACCACCTGTTGGAGAAGTAAGTTAGGATGCCATTGGTTGGGCTACCCAACAGCTGCGGTACATCGGGTGCAGGAGTGTCCTTAGGCGTCGGGTTTCTCGTACCAGCTCCGGGTGTGGTCAGGGGGATCCCCCAGGAAGAGACTGAGTTGGCTTTCACCTTGCCTCCCCCACCTGAAGGGTGGGGTTGGCGAAGGTGGCACACCTCCCTTACTCACTTGGTTTTCCCGACGATTCACCCGCACAAAGTGGGGGTCAGAACCGGTGGGGGCCAGTTGCTTGAAGCACCAAAGGGCCTGGAGAAGCTCACAAAGGCGGCAAAGCCTTTGAGCTTCCCCTTCGTGGGCCCTGCCCATCCTGCGGGAGGAGGCTTGGCGCCTGATCCCAGGATGTGCAATGTTTCAGACCCCAGTAGGCTCTCGACCCAGGGGTCCAAAAGCATGTCTGGTGGTGGCTGCTGGCAAGCAGCCACTCAGCCTGGGCACTAGTGTTCGGTCGTTTTTAAGGGGACATCTCTAAGATGCCCTCTGTGTGCATTTTTCATAAAAACCCACACTGGCATCAGTGTGGGTTTAATGTGCTGAGAAGTTTGATGCCCAACTTCCCAGTTTTTTGTAAAGCCATTGTGGTACTGTGGAGTTCGTAAGGACAAACTCTTAGCACCATATACTCCTAATGGCATTACTGCACTTACAATGTCTAAGAATTGGCTTAGACACTGTAGGGGTACAGGGCTCATGCACCTGTACCCTCACCACTTGCATAGTGCACCCAGCTAGAGAGGTTGCTGACCTATGCCAGGGCAGTAGGTTGTAGGCATGGCGCACACGGATGTGGGCCATATTGACTCTTCACTTCATTCTGCACCAAAACACGCATTTTGCAAAAGCAACAGCAGTGTGTGTGTGTAAAGGTACAGGGCATCTAAGGATGGCACAATAAGGGCTGCAGCCCTTACGGGCCTTCCCTGGCCACAGTGTCCTTGGTACCTATGGGACCATTTACAAGTTATTGCCCTGTGGCCAAAGAGTGCCAATTGGGGTTTTGTCTTCAATGCAGTTTAGGGAAAAAACATAGGCACTGGGTACCTGTTTGGCAGGAGCCCAGGGCACACTTAGCAAAGTACATCAGCAGTTTAGCAAAAAGTGGGGGTAACCATGCAAAAAGAGGGCACATTCTTACCCAGCAGAATTATAGGGAGGAACGTAAACGTTGGATATAAACCAAGCAATTATACAAGTACATTTGCAATACTGGCACATCCCAGAGCGCAAAGAATTCACTGCAAGATAGGTCAAATGCCACACAAGTAAAAAATTCAGCACAAAAAAAACTGTAAAATTAGATTACAGGGAAAATCCTGAACAATGAAAAGGCACATGTGAAAACACGGCTATCCATTCTATGGGCTTATCAAAAAAATATTTATGACCTATTCCTCGCCTGTATACATTTAGGACCAAACTTACCAAAGTTTTTAGAACCACAGCCCAGTTTTTAGAATGGTGAACTTTATTGACCCACCTAGCTTTAATGGACATGACTTAAGCATTACGTATTAGAGCACTGTCCATTGAAATGTCCACTAAATCTGCACAGACATACAGCTTTACTGTGATAAAACTATATTGTACACAAATGAGTGGAAAATGGATGTCAGTGAATAATCATTTGTGCATCAACAAGTAAAGTTTCTTTATTTGTTTTGAAGCTACTAAAATCTTTGTGTCCATTACACTTCATAATTACCAAAAAACTTCATTATTGCTTTCCTAACTGCTGAATGTATACATTTCATTTACAGGAGTTTACATTTTCTCGTGTGTTACATAAAATGTACATCCTACAGCCGTTCCTTTCACACTCCCTGTACCCAAAAGATAGTCACATAATTCACTTTACTTTTCATTACCAGAATTTGTACATAGCAACACCCTTGTTAAAAAGCATTGTCAAAGCTAATAGGTCTCTGCAATGGCGGAGCTCCGAGCTCTTGGCGTTTTCAATGTGGATGTTTTTTAGCCGAATGTTTGTGAGGTTGCGGGTGTGTCTGTGTTTAAATGTGTGTGTTATTACTTTGTAGGGGGTGCCTGTGGCTGTGTGCATGTTTATGAGAGCAATTGCCGTGCTCAATACACAGACACACTGCATGCACTAAACCAGTAAAAGTAGATGGCACTTTGGGAGCATCTCAGATGAAGGCAATCCTTTGGCTTCATTAAGTTTTTCTCATATGAACAGCCAATACTAGTTCTGCACACCCAAAGCAGGTCGAGCAAGCAGATATTTGAAACTTCTCTAGTGTAAAGAGCAGTTTAAGCATTCTTTCTTGGAGAGGGCTTTACATATAAACACAAGCAGTTTTTCACCTGCACACGCACTACTAGTATCATCTACTTCATTAGGAAAGCTGAGGTCCACATTGGGATATTGTCCAATCCACATGCATCATTATTTCGGCAAAATCTTGCTGGGAGGATTTCAAGGAAATTGGTTTAGAAACTGTCCCTTTGGAGCAACATTCATGAACATTAGAGTTCACGCTCTTGTGACGACGGCGTCTTCGAAATCTGTGCTCATGCGCTCTTGCTGGGAAATGTACTCTGCAATAGTTATTGCTATTTAAGTGCAGGTGGTTAGATGGTTATCGCATAAAGAAATGAATCAGTGTTTATGTGTCTCCAGATGCCTAAAATATGCTTCAAGTTTATTTCATAAAATCAACCCACAAAAATGAAAACCCCCCACAGCTTGGGTGCTTCGTGTGAACAAGAACCTGTTAGTGTTGCCTCCACTGGGAGGTTTTCTCACCTGTTCACATAAACTTGTATGTTGGAAGATCTTCGAGAATCGTACATTGTTTAACCCCTTGCACGCTGATGACGGAACCGCTCCGTCATCAGCTGCGGGTGCGCTGTGCTGATGACGGAGCGGTTCTGTCATGGCCCGCCCCGCTCGATAGAACGCTCATGCGCGGCGCAAATTCCGCGCCTGCGCTGAGGGTTCTATTGAGCGGGGCGGGCCATGACGGAACCGCTCCGTCATGAGCACAGCTCAACCGACGCTGGTGACAGAGCGGTTCCGTCACCAGCATGCGCCCGCCCCCTTAGCACTGCGGCGGAATAGCCGCCGCAGTGAAGGGGTTAAAAACAGATGTTTATCAACATTTAAAATGGGAAATCCTTATGAAAGTACATTTCCAATAGGAAAGGCATAGGAGACTAACTAGGAAGCAATAGTGCAAGTGCTTAAATTGGATGGGTCATAATTGTAAACATGTAAAATAATACAGTTGAAATGAGACTACGAAGAGTGTTTATCAACACAACGCGATGGGAGCTTCACTTGTGAATAGTAGGCAGTTTGTAAACATACGCTGGGAGCTTCAGGTCACTAGAGAGCAGTGTCAAACACTCACAGTGGGAACTTAATCCGTGACTAGAAAGCAGAGTTTATAAGCAACTAAATAGGAGGCGTCATCAGTTTAAACAGAAATCATTCTTTGTCAATTACATCGGAGTGTCCTATCCAACTTCAAAGCAATTTGTTTTAACACTCCAATTGTGAGCTTCGTGTGTGAATAGGACGAAGTATTTGTGAAACCATTTGTAGCTCATATTCAACAATGAACCAGTGTTTGTAAACTATAACATTTGGAAATCAGTATGTGACTAAGAGTTAATGTTTACAAATACTTGCACGGGGAGCTTCATATGTGACTAGGAAGTAGTGTTTGTAAACACTTCAAATTGTGCTTCATATGGGACTATGAAATGTAGTAAACACACAGTTTCATAAACAACCTGGAAGCAGCGACCTATAACATGAAATTGGGATCTTCATGCGAAAATCAAAGACTGTAAACACTCGCAGTGGGCGCTTCCTATGTGACTAAGAAGCACGGTTAGGAAGGAAAATGCTGCTTACCAGTATGCATCTGTTCTTGGCATGTAGAGTTGCAGAGTTACACACTGTGCATAGATCGCCACCTAGTGTTGGGCCCGGATGTTTGCAGTTTGTTGTTGTCCTGAAAAGTTCTTTGGAAGCCACTAGATAGGTGACTCCTCCTTTGGACCACATTGCGCATGAGCACCGGCTCCATCCTCAGATTGTTTTTCGCCATTAGGAAAATGATGGAACTTTGCCAGAAAAGAAAGAATGCCCATGTAATCAGTATCTAATTAAGATAATACTGGAATAGACAAGGGTAGCCGGGTGGGCTTTTGTAACTCTGGAGCTCTACATTTCAAGATCAGATGCATACTGGTAAGTAGCATTTTCCGTTCGAGGCATATGAGCAGCAGATTACACACTGTGCATAGATTGTATAGCAGTACCCACTCTTAGCGGCGACCACCCCTATCTGTTGCAGTAGTTTGAAATAATGTTTTGAGAACAGCCTGGCCCACATTAGCTTGTTGTTTGGTTTGCACATCTACACAATAGTGTTTTGTGAATGTGTGCGGTGTAGACCATGTAGCTGCTCTGTAGATGTCATCTAAGGGAATGTTCCCTAGAAATGCCATTGAAGCCCTTATTTTTATTGTAGAATGGGCTTTAGGAGGAACAGATAACGTACGTTTAGCTTTGTGGTAACAAATGTGTATGCATTTGACAATCCATCTAGCGATTCCAGATTTTGAAATGGGATTACCCTTGTGTGGCAGTGAGAACCACACAAAAAGTTGTTTTGTCTTCTGAAAGGGTTGTGTTCGCTCGATGTAGTATAGCAATGATCTTTTGACATCTAGGGTATGAAGAGCTCTTTCTGCTACGGTCTGTGGCTGAGAGAAGAAAACGGGCAGTTCCACAGATTGATAGAGGTGGAAGGGAGAAATGACTTTGGGCAGGAATTTTGGATTAGTACGTGGAACAACCTTATTTTGATGCATTTGCAAAAAGGGTTCTTGAATGGTTAGTGCTTGTAGTTCACTAACTCTTCGCTGAGAAGAAATGCGTTACTTACCTGTAACTGCAGTTATCCAGTATTGGTGTCTTTCATAGATTCACATGCCTGAATCATTCCCCGACGGGGAATGATTCAGGCATGTGAATCTATGAAAGACACCCATAATACTGGATAAGTAATAGCTACTAGGAGCGCAACCTTCCATGTTATAAATTGTAGTTCACATTTATGTAATGGTTCGGAGGGAGGTCCCATTAGCCGTGTGAGAACAATGTTTAAATTCCACACAGGTGAAGGTGGAACTCTGGGAGGAATTATTCTCTTAGACCTTCCATAAAGGCTTTAATAGCAGGCACTATGAACAGAGATGGATGCTGTCTGTTTTGCAGATATGCTGCTATTGCAGCAAGAAGCAGTCTAATAGACGTGTAGGCTAAGTTACATCTTTGGAGGTGCAGTAAGTATCCTATGATGTGTTGAATAGACACGTCTAATGGATTATTATTGTTGTGACAATATATTACAAAGCGTTTCCACATGGCTGCATAACATGCTCTAGTGGTTGGGCGTCTAGCTTCTTTTATGACATTCATGCAGTCTGGAGGAAGGTTCAGAAATCCAAATTCTAAGACCTCAGGAGCCAAATCGCTAGGTTGAGCTGAGCTGGGTCCGGGTGCCTGATCTCTCCATGGTTGTGTGTTAAAAGGTGTGGAGACAGGTATAATTTTTGGTGTGGTACCACAGACAGTTGTAGCAGTGTTGTGTACCATGGCTGTATGGCCCACGTTGGAGCAACTAGGATGAGGGTCAGATAATGCTGCTGTAGTTTGCGTACTACTAGTGGCATGAGTGGTAGAGGTGGAAAAGCGTACGCAAATCTGTTTGACCAGTTCATCCATATCTTATTGCCTTTGGACAGTGGGTGTGGATATCTGGCGGTGAAGCTTGGGCATTTGGCGTTTTCGTGAGTGGCAAAGAGGTCTATCTGAGGTTGTCCCCACATCTGAAAGAATGGTTGAAGAACCTGCGTATGAAGTTCCCACTCGTGGGTCTGTTGTGCCCGACGACTTAACAGATCTGCTATGGTGTTTTGCACTCCTGGAACATGTTGGGCTAGAAAGAATATGATCTGAGGTATAGCCCACCGCCATATGTCCTGAGCTAGTCGAGAGAGTTGCAGGGAGTGTGTTCCGCCCCGTTTCTGAATGTAATACATGGCTGTCAAGTTGTCCGTGCGGACTAACACAGCTTTGTTTAATACTTGTTTTTGGAAAGCTTTCAGTTCTAGGAATATAGCTAGTAACTCCAGGTGAATGATATGGAGTACCTTTTGTTGTGGTGTCCACCTGCCTTGCATGGTGTGTTGCAGTAGGTGGGCTCCCCAGCCGGAGAGCGATGCGTCCGGTGTCAAGACTATTTGGGGAACTGGCTCTATGAACGGTCGGCCTTTGGAAAGGTTTTTGGTGTTCCACCACTGCAGAGAG
Source organism: Lissotriton helveticus (assembly GCF_964261635.1). Taxonomy (NCBI): domain Eukaryota; kingdom Metazoa; phylum Chordata; class Amphibia; order Caudata; family Salamandridae; genus Lissotriton; species Lissotriton helveticus. The sequence goes on along the minus strand of NC_136070.1, from coordinate 438,058,080 downwards.
CGATGAGTCTACCAACACTAGGTCTGTTAATTGACCTTGAGCCTGGTTCCATTGACGCGATAGGCACTCTTGTAGAGGACGCATTTGAAGTCTTGTATGGGGCACTATGAAAGTGCAAGAGGCCATTATCCCCATGAGTTGCATTAACACTCGTGCTGGAAGGGAGTGTTGTGGCTGAAACTTTGTGAGAAGAGTTTGCATGCTTGGCTATCCTTACTGGAGTGGGATAAGCAAGCGCTGTTGAGATGTTTATTGTAGCACCGAGGTACTGTTGTACTTTGGATGGTTGCAGAGGAGACTTGGTGTGGTTTATTGTGAACCCCCAAGTTGTGGAGCAGTTGGATCGTGGCGCGAGTGTGTTCCACACACTGGTTGTATGAGCTGGCTTTTATGAGCCAGTCGTCGAGGTACGGGAAGACATGGATGTGCTGTCTTCATAAATGTGCTGCCACTACTGCTAGGCACTTGGTGAATACTCTTGGTGCTGTTGTGACTCCGAATGGGAGTACTTTGAATTGATAGTGCTGCCCGTCTATTACAAATGTGAGATGGTTCCTGTGAGCCTTGTGAATGGGAATGTGGAAGTATGCATCCTTGAGATCTAGAGTAGCAAGGAGGTTGTTTTATAACAGGAGAGGAAGGACTTGTTGGAGTGTGACCATGTGAAAATGGTCTGACTGTACGTATATGTTTAGCGGTCTGAGGTCTAGAATAGGCCTCAGAGAGCCGTCCTTCTTTGGGATAAGAAAATATAGGGAGTAAACCCCTTTGTTTTGTTGGTGCAGAGGAACTGGTTCTATTACACTTTTTTCTGGCAGAGATATTACTTCTTGCTTTAACAGTGATAGATGTTCTTGTGAACATTAGATGCTGTTTGGGTGGTATGTTTGGGGGGGGGGGGGGGGGGGGGGTAGATGTTAGTTCTAGACAGTAACCTGACTGAATAATTTGTCGCACCCACCGGTCTGATGTGATGTTGATCCAGGCAGGAAGGAACTGTTGCAGTCTTCCCCCCCCCCCCACAGGAGTGGAATGTTGGGGGAGAAGGGGAGGAAAGTCATTGGGTAGGGGTGGAGGCAGAACAGGAGTTGTTGGTTTTGCCTCTGCCTTTGTTGTTGTTACCCCTGTAACCCCCTCTCTGGTAGCCCTTATTGTATGTGGATTGGCTAGGAGTTTTGTAGGAAGTGGAGGGACTTTCGGAGGAGTAGCCTCTTGTGTTGCCTCTATATGATGAGCGACGAAAAGAACGTCTGGGAGGTTGCAGCTTCAAGGCTCCCATAGATTTAGCTGTGTCTGTGTCTTTTTTCATTTTTCCTAAAGACACATCAACATTAGGGCCAAATAAATGTGTCTCATCAAATGGCTGATTGAGGATGGAATTTTATACCTCCGGTTTAAAACCTGAAATACATAGCCAGGCATGTCTCCGCAAAAGGGTACTGGTATTGATTGCCTTGAGGCAGTATCGGCAGCATCGGCAGCATTTGGGCACAACGAATGGAAGTATTAGTAATATTTTTACCTTCTTGTATGAGTTCATTGGCCCTATTTTTAGATTTGTCTGGTAGATGCTGCATTATGGACTCCAGTTCATCATAATGTGCCCTGTCATATCTTGCCAACAACGCTTGGGTATTGGCAATGCGCCAAATGTTTGCTGCCTGTGACGCTGTTCGTTTACCGGAGGCGTCAAGGAGCTTAGATTCTTTATCTGGTGTGGAGGCCTCACCTGATGTTTGTGAATTAGCACATTTACGTGCATTAGACACTACTAAAGAATCTAGCGGGGATAGATCTTTAAAGTAAACTGGGTCTGTAGGGGCAGCTTTATATTTTTTCTCAATGCGAGGTTTGAGGACCCGAGCCCTGACAGGATCTTTAAAAACCTCTGTTGCGTGCTTGATGACACCTTTAAGCATTAGCAAAATGGCAGTAGACCTTTGTGTGTTATCAAAAGTGTCTAATAGGAAATCTTCCTCCACAGTATCAGTGTGCAAGTCAACCCCATGGTACTGGGCAGCTCTCTGGACTAGTAGGTTAAAACCTATAGTGTCCTCTGGTGGGGAATGTCTGGAAGGATAATTTAATTTAATTTAAAGCCATTTGTAAAGCGCCTGGTTACTCAAGAACAGAGTGTCCCCGTGCTGAAAACTGCATTGACGCTAGAGGAAGGAGCACGGGAGAGCCAACTCAAGGGGAAAGGAAGGGAAGGGGTTAAGTGCTTGGGAATAGGAAAGTTTTAAGTTTTCCCCGAAACCTGGTTTCAGAGGGTTCCATACGGTTTTCAAGTGGGAGCTCGTTCCAGCACTTAGAAGCCAGATATCTAAACGAACGGCCGCCCATCCTGGCACTGGTGACTTTAGGGATTTTGAACAGCATTGCTCCAGAAGATCTTAGATTTCTGGTGGGGCGGTGTATTGTAAGAAGGCATTTTAGATAATCTGGCCCCGTGCCTTGAGCGATGCGATGGGCAAAGCATAGTGCTTTAAATTTAATTCGCTCCTCAATGGGGAGCCAGTGGAGTTTGGACAGGGCAGATTTCCCTGAGGCTCTGCGAGGAAGCTTGAGCACAAGACGTGCCGCGGCATTGTGGGACGTAAGGCACATCAGGGGTGTTATAATCATCCCAATGATTAGGGGACTGAGGGGGACTATTGGTCCCTCCTGGGTCATGTGCAACCCCCACCTGTGTCATCAGAGTCTGTATCCACATCATCATCTGGATTAGTGGATGGTGTAGGCGAATGATGTGGTGGAGGAGGTGTAGGAGGAGGAACAGTATGGGGAGGTGGTGGAGAAGGGACCCTTAATGGAGAGGTTGCAATGTCTCTTCTTTGGAGGAGGAGGAGGAGGAGGTACCGGTGCTTCTAGTGGTCTCTTCTTGGAGCTAAGAGCTAGTTGGCCAGTCTTAGGATCCTTTACAAGAGTTTTTTGATTAGGATCTAGTGTAAAAAGTTCTTCTGTATAGGGCAGATCCTTCGGCGTCGAAGTTTTCGGAGGTTTGTTCGGCACAGAGTCGGTAGCTGGTCTAGGGTCTTTTGGTTTAGAAGTGTGACCTTTTGAAATGTCTTTTACCGGAATATGTTTTCTCGGTTCTGGGTGTTTCTTCGGCTCCGAAGCGTGTAAATCGGGGCTTTTAGGCGTTTTATTACTCTGCTCAGAGTGCGGTTTCGGCATCGATGAGCCGCTGCCAGTCTTCGGCGCCGTTTGCTTAGGTGTCGGAGCAGCGGTCGGCGTGGTTGAGGAAAATGGCTTCTTCTTTGGTGTCAGTATAGGATCGGCACCGGGAGTAGGCTGACTCAAGCCCGAGCCGCCTGAAGGCTTAGTAGGCTTCTTTCCCGGGCCCGAAGGCAGGGCGTGGGAAGCAGTCTCTCTGTGTACACCCGGGCCCAAAGGTGAGGGTGTGACGGAAGCCTTTTTTGGGGGTGTCGAAGGGTTGGGGTCGACGGTCTTACTTACAACCCATTGAGCTGGAGTGATGTCCTCGACGTCTCGATCTTCGGCATCAGAGGAGCTGGCACTTTCTTCGGCGTGCTGGTGTTCTGGCACGTCGACGCCTTCTCCAAAGAGGTCGTCGGGGATCGAAGCTGACGAGCAAGCCATTGGTTCTTCGAGCTCTTCGGTCCCGAATCGTCTTCTTGGAGCGAAAAGAGGCACAAGCGGAACAGTCTTTGGCCTTGTGCTCCGGTGAGAGGCAAAGGTTGCACACCTCATGTAGATCGGTGTGGGGAAACTTCAACCCACATTGAGGACACTTCTTGAATGGCATCCTTTCCATGAGCCAGAAGATGAGGCCTTGGTAGGCCCGAAGGCCTTCGCCGAAGACCGGAATCGAAGACTTCGAAGTGGTGGAGAATCGCCTCGATGTGGAACGCGATCGAAACAATACCGTCAAACTGGGTGAGGATTGCGCGCCGAAGGAAATTTGGTTCCAAACTGGAGCGCAGGAAACGCATCCGAGCCCGATGGCGGAAAAAAACAATCCGAGGATGGAGCCGATGCCCATACGCAATGTGGTCCAAAGAAGGAGTCGCCTATCTCGTGACTTCCAAATAACTTTTCAGGACAATAACAAACTGCAAACATCCGGGCCCAACACTAGGTGGCGATCTATGCACAGTGTGTAATCTGCAGCTAATATGCCTCGAACACACTCTTATGTTGGTATTCTTAAAAGGTCAGAAAATAGCCAAATATACAACCTGTTACACAGAAGCAAAATTAATGTTTTGTATTTATGGTCATCTACTGCACGTAGGGTTGTCTGCATATGACCTGCAAGAGGACCCGCTTCCCGTGTTCAATTGCCTGACTGGCTGATTCAGCCTTTCTAAAGTCAATAAATTACCAATGTACCTCATAAAAACTAAAGTGGCGGTAGGGGTGAGGGATGGGAATTGGAGCACAATGGGGAGTTGGAGGGGTTGAAGTGCCTCATGCTCCATGCAGAACAGACCTGTAATGTAGATTTAAAGGAGAAAGGCATCTAAAATGGATAGTCAAAAAGTTTGCTTTTCAAGGTGCCCAGGTGGATGTGGCTTAATATACAGGGTTGCCGATTTTGGGTTTGGGGAACCGGGTTTGAGTTTTGCCTACCAAAAAATGCCTACCGTGAAAGAGACAAGGAAGGACAAATAGCAATGTTACACCAATGAAGGGAAAGTAATTTAGAAAGGCAGATGACGGAACGAATGGCAAGCGATGGGCGTGATGAAAGCCCACGATGTAGATACAGCATGTCTCCGTTCGAGACAGCGCATGCACACCGTCTACAGCCATGACCTACAAAAGTATTTGCTAAAATATGGTCCGACATGTGACCTTTGTCTTTGAAGCGCAGCAAGTGTGATGAGATAAATACAGAATTTAAAAGGTATCTTTATTTATTGATTGGACTTTCGTAACCTCCTGTCGCCCTCCCTGCCCGCCAAATAATAATCTTAATTGGCTTGCGACACAACAGTAGGTCACCACCCACAGTTTGGGAAACACTTAATTAGGAAACCATATTCAATCACTTAGAACAACAGAACTTAAATCAAAGACATACATCTGCGAGAAAGCCTGCAGCCTCAAACCGGAAGGTCCCCCCCCCAACCGCGATCAGGAGCTGGTAAGAAGACCCGACCATAAAAGGCACCCCTGCACCAGACATCTCACGGCCTTGGGTGGCCCAACCGACGGTGCCTAACCAACCCCAAACATCCCAACTTACCTCTCAAAGTGGTGGTCGTACCTAGAAAGTCTTCATCCCCAAGCCTGCTGTGTGTTTGCAAACCGGAGACTCCCCATTAAAAGCTACAGCTCACCTGATGCCAAAACAGCACTCTGCACCCGGCTGCCCCAGTGCCACTGAGGGTGCATCTTTTGCGCTGGCCTAATCCCCCATTTGCCCTGAGCTTGAGTCCAGGAGATTTGCTCCCACAACCCAGTGGCCGGTCCGTCAGCAGCCACCAACCGGAGGTCCCCTATCCCCCATTGGATAACCTTGGGCCTCAGCACTCTGCACCCGGCCATGCTAGTGCAGCTGATGGTGTAACAAGAGTGTATCCTTGACCCTGGGGGACCCGCGTCTAACCCCAGAATACCAACTCCCACAAAAGTACTTACCTGTTAACCAATAACACTATTTTCCTCTATAGGATAACATTGATTGTTTTTCTATGAAAAAGTTTCCAAGTGTGGAGTTGGAAAACCTATGAAAACCTTTTACAACTGTACTAAATAACAAAAACGCTTTTACTTACATGTTTACAGAAAATGTCCCAGTGTAGTATCCAGGTATACTACACTGTGTAAGAATAGTAATCTGAAAGTAATGTACTGGTCATTTTACTAAGAAGTCCATTCAAAGTATATGTACTGTATTTCAAAAGCATTGCATTTTCCAGTAACAGTACTGTAAATCAAAACCAAGTGCATATACAATTGCAATCCAAACTGTTTTATAACTGTATTACTGCAGTAAAGTATTCATTGCATCCCTGTGCCAGGCCTGCTCGGTTCTATAAAATAAAAATAAAGAAAATAATATTTTTATACAAAAACAATTGGTCTGAAGTTCAGTTTTTGAGTGTGTGAATTCATTTGCTGACTGCGTGTGAACAACAACTGCTTAACACTGTCCTCTGATACTGCCTTACTGCTCGACCACACTACCACAAATAGAGAGTGAGGTGCTAACTAACTTTACCTCTGCCTACCTTTGGTGTTCCACAGGACTCTGTGCACACTATACCTCACTTTGGTATAGTATATACAAAGCCAGCTTCCTACAATGTCGCAATACTATTAATATTTATAAGCACTGAATCACAGGTCAGAATCACAACAGAGCTTTGCAGCAAGCAGCTTAAAAAGACACAGTGAACCAGTACTCATGCATACCTGTCTGAATTTAGTTCTTGCTTCCTTTTCCTTCATGCGCCCGTGTGCAACCAAATAATCAAATACCTCACCTGAAAGCAATTTAAAGTAAACAAAATTATATACAACAACCCTTTGAAAATGCATTTATTTCCCACATCTGGTGCACAATATCTACATAAAGCTATGAGACACAATAATCACGGTAAAGTATGGTCTTGTGTTGCAATACACAGTTCCAATGGTATACGAATCCACCAGGCTGAAGACAGTCGTTTTGCAAATGACATCTTGAACTAGAGATGGTATTATGAGACCATGTTACATATTATATTTTTTGACATAATTTGGTGCAAATTAGCAAGGTGCTATTTTTTCTCCCCCAAGTTGGGAAATATTTATTGAAAACGTTAAGTGAAAAACTGCACCATACTATTTGGTTGTCTAGGGAAAGATAAAATATTTACATCATTAACAAGGTAGAGTTATAGAAAAAAACAAAAAAACACCATGTAGCTTTTGTAAAAAACAACAACAAAAACAGCTGCTTTCAATGTTCAGCTCACAATGGAACAGGATTTCCTCATTTCATGAGAGGGCTGTAAAGGTAATAAAGGGCAATGTTGTAGGTGCGACGGTTTAGGACTATCATCTAAATACACAATCATACCCAAATACAAAATCAGCATAAGCGCAGAAAAATCAGAAAGACTAGCATTGAAAGAAAACTATTTCACAGGAATGTCATTCAAAATGTCAAAGCGCCTCCCCGTTAACCTGTGTGCCTGTGAACTATGGGTTGAGTAACCGCACCTTTTTACACAGGTAAAAAGCTCAAACATACACAAACACATGTCCTACAAAATAAAGGAATTTTATTGTTTTGATTTTCACTGGAACTCCACTAAAATAGCCATGCAACCATAACATCCCCATAGCCCGCTCATGACCTCACACTTGCCCTAGATAACATCACTGTTACAGCAAACAAATGATGGATGGAATGCAAACAATGCAAACATTCTCCCCCAGTCAAAAGATCTGGCTTAAATCCTTTGTATTTTGCCCACTACGCCACCCCAGTTTGGACCCAGCCATATGCAAATCAGTCTTGACCCTGTGCCCCATGGGAACAGTTCAGACCGACTGCCAGGCCAGGTCCTCCTGGACCGGAAACAAGCATCTTGGGACCGGTTTCAGGGTATGTCACCCTTCTTCAGGCAGGCTAGCTTGAATCCAGTGGCACAGTGAGCAAGGGACCCACGTCTGGGCATACCCATCCCACTTAGGGCGAAAAGTATTACAGCAAACAAATGATGGAAGGAATGTTGACAATGCCAACATTCTACCCCAGTCAAAAGATCTGGGTTAAATCCATCGTGCCCACTACGCCACCCCAGTTTGGACCGAGCCATATGCAAATCGGTCTTGACCCTGTGCCCCATGGGAACAGTACAGACCGAAGGTGAGCCCTGCACCCAATCACCATGAGCGTGTATGGAGAAATATGCGATGTAACAATCTAAAAGGATGGCATTTTAAGTACGACACACCTATTAGGTTTCTCAAAGCGTCAGCAGAACTATTGGCTTTATCATGGGGTCAGTACATTAACATGAACTAAGGAAACCTATTGTTTTTGTCAAAAGTCACCAATAACTATAATTAAAGTGTATTATATAAATTGACACACTGCAATGTTTTACAAAAGTAATTCTTTTTTTTAATTGAAAATAAAACTATGCTTAAAAAAAGAAAAATATGAACATGTCCCAGTGTTTGCAATAACATTTTTCAGCCCACAAAGTGTATCCAGAGAACCTGCTACAAGGGGGTTCTGCACTCCAGCTGACTAGCATAGTGCTCCAGCTCAGAGTGCTTTAAAAAATATGGTAAGCTCTCCTGGGGTCATGGATTTTATGAAGAAAGATACGATAGATAAATGAGACAGATAGATAAATGAGACAGAAAGATAGATAAATGAGATAGAAAGATAGATAAATAGAAAGATAGATAAATAGAAAGATAGATACATAGATAGATAAATAGAAAGATAGATAAATAGAAAGATAGATAAATAGAAAGATAGATAAATAGAAAGATAGATAAATAGAAAGATAGATAAATAGAAAGATAGATAAATAGAAAGATAGATAAATAGAAAGATAGATAAATAGAAAGATAGATAAATAGAAAGATAGATAAATAGAAAGATAGATAAATAGAAAGATAGATACATAGATAGATACATACATAGATAGATACATACATAGATAGATACATACATAGATAGATACATACATAGATAGATACATAGATAGATAGATACATAGATAGATAGATACATAGATAGATACATAGATAGATAGATACATAGATAGATAGATACATAGATAGATAGATACATAGATAGATAGATACATAGATAGATAGATACATAGATAGATAGATACATAGATAGATAGATACATAGATAGATAGATACATAGATAGATAGATAGATAGATAGATAGATAGATAGATACATAGATAGATAGATACATAGATAGATAGATACATAGATAGATAGATACATAGATAGATAGATACATAGATAGATACATAGATAGATACATAGATAGATACATAGATAGATACATAGATAGATACATAGATACATAGATAGATAGATACATAGATAGATAGATAGATCGATACATAGATAGATAGATAGACAGACAGATAGATAGATAGACAGACAGACAGACAGACAGACAGACAGACAGACAGACAGACAGACAGACAGACAGACAGACAGACAGACAGACAGACAGACAGACAGACAGACAGACAGACAGACAGACAGACAGACAGACAGACAGACAGATTCATTTATTCTGCAGGTCTGCCGGACTCCCTGCAAGAAGAGTACCCTGCTCCCTGATAAATTATTTTAAACTTTTTCGGGATATGGGACCCCTTGGCCAATCACCCTGCTCTATTTTTTTTTAAGTGCATGATCGCTCGATTCTCCATAAATTCAATCATCCACACACACACACACACACACACACACACACAAAGGTTTTGAACCTTAATGTCTCAAAAACTACTGAACAGAATTAGACCAAACGACAAAATGTATGCTTTCATGATTAAGATCTACCTTTAGGCCAAATTTTATCTAATTCTGCTCAGCCACTTACACAGTATTGCGGTACAATTTTCTTATGAGGAAATTGTGTTTCGGGACCCCCCACCTTTTTTTTTCTCGCCCCAACTTGATGGATCATTACAAAACGTTCCAGGAAGGAGCGGAGATGGATGAACTTTTTTTGTTACGTTTTGTGAGGATTCGTCAAAGAGCACCAAAGTTATATGAAAGGTATATGACGTCTAGGTCCTAACTATAAGTACACAGTGGTGATTGGCACTGTGTAATGCATGTATATTTTACAGAGTGCCCACTGATCTATGGGATTGTTTGTTCTCAGATTATGTCATAAACATAACTTGTCTTCTGCATCATCACACATTATGGGCTTCTATACTTGATTAAACACATAAATCCAATCTGCTGGTGCACACTTGACTTTTGATAGACACCCACCATAGTCATGCCTACATCCAACTTGCACATCGTATGTTTACTAAATACATGATGCAAAAAGTCCAGCTAACTAGCCTTGCATGCACTTTAAAATATGATACCACCTTCAGGTCAGACTCCGTGAGATAATACATTAGCAGCTGACCCTAGTATTTCATGTAAAACTTTAGTTAAAATGATTTAAAGTAACAAGGTCTTCGTCCAATGGACACAACGTCATACTCCAACATAATCTTATCTGCAGTTACACTTAATGAGCTAGCTCACTCACTGAATTAAATGGTGCATCAATTAGCTAATATTACCATCAGTTATCTCTACTCACACTTCGGAGAGTTTGCCATAGACGCTTAATTATTGTATAACGGGGCATACCACTTGCCATTTTTGTTTAATCATTGGCATTACGTACATAATGGCAACAAGCTTGGCTCACTTATTGTGCTATTTAACAGGTTTGTAATTATTATGCCTGATCTTCTGTTTTAGGACCCATCACACTCCTCTAAAGGATGTAGTGGTGAAAGAAGCTACAACTATAAGAGCATTTCTCAATCCCAAAGAGGAAATTTCTCATTTCGATTACAACAACACAACTGATTCCTCTTGAGCATTAATCTTCACTTGCTACAGGATCTTTACAAGAACACACACAGAGTTTACCCTGCCACTCTCTGAAACCACTATAACCTAAAGACAGTCGGAATAACTCACTCCCCAGTCTTGGCTCTTCCAGAACTACTGGCAAACAGATGTGGGACAAGACTATCCCCAGAGGACTGGTCTTCCTTGATAGATTACTCATTAAGCTAGACTGATTTTTTTATCCTTTAAACTACTCCACAACTTGCATTGGTTCCCAGTCATGGAGAGCCGGTTTATTGCCACATGCAAGAGATATGAGGAGGAAGGCTTTGATCTGGTTCTTATCCAATCAATCAACCCAGGGTTTGTAGAGCACAGCTCCTCACCCGTGAGGATCTCAAGGCACTATGGGGGGTGGGCAGGGCTGCTGATCCGTCTGGGTGTGGAGGTTCAGTCAAAGAGCCATGTCTTGAGGTCCTTCCTGAACTATGTCAACGACGCGGATTGCCTGAGGGGGAGAGGTTTCCAGTTCCAGCGAGGTAGGAGAAGGATCTTCCTCTGGTTCTGGTCTTGTGGGTCCGTGGGACGGAGGCCAGGGTGAGTTGGGCAGAGCGGAGTTGTCTGGCCGGTGTGTGGAAGTAGAGGCGGTGGTTCAAATATTCTGGTTCTGCATCGTGGAGATCTGTGGAGGCATGTGAGAAGCTTGAAGGTGATTCTCTTGTTGATATGGTGCCAGTGGAGTTGTCGGAGGTGTTGTGTGACAGGGATGTCGAGGACTAGTCTGGCTGCGGCGTTTGACGTTCTATAGTTTCCGGAGCTGTTTCTGGGTGACACTGGCACAGAGTGCGTTGCAGTAGTCCAGTCAACTGGTGATGAGTGCGTGGGTGACCGTCTTTCTGGACTCAGTGGAGAGCCATCTGAAAGTCTTCCGTAGTAGGCGGAGCGTGTGGAAACAGGAGGAGGATACTGCATTGATTTGGTAGTTCATTAAGAGTGAGGAGTCCAGTATGATGTCATGGTTGCATGCATGGCCTGTAGTGATGGGAGAGTTTCCTAGTGCAGCGGGCCACCAGGTGTCGTCCCAATCTGAGGGGGTGGGTCCTGGGATGAGTACTTTGGTATTGTCAGAGTTGAGCTTGAGGCAACTGTCTTGCATCTATGAGCTTGAGGCAGCTGTCTTGCATCCAGGGAGTGACTGCCTTTATTCCGTTGTGATAGACAATTCTGACGGATGTGAGTTTGTTGGTGAGGGAGATGATCAGCTGGGTGTCGTCGGCGTAGGAGACGATGTTGAGTCCATGGCTTCTGATGATGGCTGCGAGGGGAGCCATGTAGATGTGGAAGAGGGTAGAGCTCAGGGAGGAGCCCTGGGGCACTCTGCAGCTGATCTCTGTAGGTTCTGATATCTGAAAGAAATGGGGGTAGTCTGACACACTGTGTTCGGCCGGTCAGAAAAGGAGTGGATCCAGTCCATTGCCCTGTCGCGGATGTCGGCGTTATGGAGTCTCGAGATTAGAGTGTGGTGGTAGACGGTGTTGAAGGCGGCCAAGAGGCCCAGTAGGATGAGGGATGTGGTTTCTCCCTGGTCAAGGAGGGAGCGGATGTCATCGGTGGCGGGGAGGAGTGCGATCTCAGTGTTGTGGCTGATTCGGAAGCCCGATTGTGAGGTGTCCAGGATGTGGTTCTCTTCGATGAACTCGTAGAGTTGGGCGTTGATGGTCTTCTCAACGACCTTGTCTGGGAAGGAGAGGATGGAGATGGGTCTGAAGTTCTTGAGGTCTGTCTGGTCGGCAGCCGGTTTCTTCAGAAGGGGGTTAACCTCTGTGTGTTTCCAGTCGTCTGGGTAGGTGGCGTTTCGATGGAGCAGTTGATGGCGCACTAGACTCACTGGTAATTAGACCGAGATATGATCAGTCCTTTCAGAGCCGGAGGATATCACACTAAATCCATCCATATGCCTGGTACTCCTACATGATATGACTAGCAATGTAATACCCTCAAACCACAAGAGACAATCGCTAGCAACTGCACTTGCCGCTGCAAAATTATGCAATCTACGGCACTGGAGAAAACAGACAGTCCCTGACAGGGCAGACTGACTATCCAACCTAACAAAAATTGTAGACCGTGAACAAATCATAGATAAAATCAATTACCAAATGGACTTTCATGACCAGACACAGGAACCCTTTTCACACCCTGGAGTAACAGTGACCAAGAATCACACACTAATTGATGTACTGAAGACATAAACTCTGCTACACAAGGTAGTGGCCGCTATGGGAAGGTGTCCCTGTCTTCCCTAGTAATATTGTCTAAGTCACTGCCCAGCATATGGTTTGTGAGGAAGATAGAGTTGTATCAAAATAAGAAAAGATGTTCAAGATAGTATGGAAACAAAGTTGTAACATCCCTCGGAGATAGTTCATTCTTGGGTTTCAGGGGCCCAGGTTTCATTTACTGCTTTATATTGATGTCCATTGAAAGACAGTGGTGTAGCATTTTAAGTACACAGAAAGCTTTACTCATTATTCATATTTGCAAAAGAAAAACTTCTATTACATGATGTAGAGTAAGTTGACATAAGGAACGAGAGGATAGGCATGGACAAACTTCTAGCTCAAGGTAGAATTTGTAAATAGGAGTACCCACCCATTCTGGTGCATGGGAAAAACCGGGCTGACTTACGCTGAGGCAAATCCTTGGATTGTGAAACATGGGATTAACCCCTTCCTGGCTATACAATTGTTTTCTTCATACGGAAAATAAAAATCCTGTTCACATCTTGCTGGTGCACTTTCAGTACTTGCTTTTAAAGTAAATGTATATCAAAAACAAATACATTAGAACTAATAAGTCTGTTGCCATAGCCAATATCATTCACTGTAAGTGGCACACACATAGGAATTTCTGACCAAATCTGGACTCAAAGGGATAAAATTGAGTAAGGTATATTTAGGGTGTTCATGTCTTACATGGATGCTCGGTCAACTGTTAAGCTACAGCAAGCCTTCCACAACACTGATGATAATTCTTTTAAGTAATGAGTGGGTAAACATACCTTACATGGTCTGTAATACATACTTGCTTAGAGACTAAGGAACCTAGCCCATTAGAATTGTGACCTTTAAACTGGAGCCCTTTCAGCATTGTTCTAGGTAAAACCGTAGTGGATGTATAACATCTGGATGAGGGTCAACTAATTGACACTGTGTTCTCTTAGAATGAATCCTGATCCCTGCGGTGTAAAAGGCATAAGAATGTGGCTCACAAGTTCCTCTACTCGGACTCCCAATCACATTACCACAGAAATTATCGTAGCAACTCTGTATACCATTTGTTACTAACACACACATTTGAACGTTAGCAAATGCTTTTGTAAAGAGTTATCCAGGTTTTTATGGCCATGAAGTCCCAAGCTGTAGGGGATGAATCATGCGTCAGCTGGCAACGATAGTCAATTAAAAAAAAAAAAGGTACCTGAAATGTTGTAGAATCATTTATGCTATGAAGAGAAACATTTCTGTTTAATTTGTTTGTGAGACCTTTGTAGGATTTATTGTAATCAGTTAGGCTGATCTATGCCTCAGGTATCCTATGGAATATTCGTTCAGAGAAGGTCCCCCCCCCTTGGTTCTAAAAGCACCATTTACTATTTCTTGATAGGTCTACTGTTTCTGTGGACTCTGCAAGGACGATACCAGGCTACATGAAATCAGAAGCACAATTACTTGACCACACTTCCACCCTAGTTTGTATCCTGATGAGTGGGCACCTGAGGTTAGTTAGTGGCTTCATGGACATGAATATTGCTAACAAACCGTGTTAATGAGCATTTGTTACTAACCAATTTAATACAATTTCAACCATTTATTTTAGAGCCAGACAGATTTGAAAAAAGACAACATGCAAATATGGCAGGTTAATATGTAATGATTATCACCAGAACAATCCTTAACCCAGCTGCTAGTCGACATGAGTACTCTCTTGTTGGAAAACTGTCAAGCCTAGGAGGTACGCCACGTGGTAAACATTTATTTTGACAACAGTTCAACAAAACTTACCTCCACTTGCGTATTCCATTATTAAATAAAGTGTGTTTTCTGTTTCAATAACTTCAAATAATTTAACTAGGAAAAACAAAAACACGAAATGATTAAACATGCAACAAAATAACAAGCAATCCATGACCCCTACCAAATTCAAGAGACTAAAGGAATTTTAGATAATCACTAGCGATGCCAATAGTTTTTGCCGATGAGAAATCTCATGGCTTTGTCAATGTTTTTTACATGTTGCACAGCAGTTGAGCTGCTGTGCCAATGGCTTAAAGTAGAAAAAAGACCAACACTGATTTCATCAGAATGATTTTTTTTAATTTTACTTTAGCTCAACTGCTGTGGAACATGCAAAAACAAGCATTTACAATGCAATGGTTTTGCCTTTGTTAAAGTTAGAGCTATTGGCATTGCTCTTGACATTATTTTTATTTATGTTTTTTTAACATAAATAAATGGCATTGTCATTTACAATGCCACTAGCTTTCTCTCGCAAATGACACACACAGAGCCCCCCCCCCACACACACACCCACACAGAGCCCCCCACACACACAGCCACACAGAGCCACCCACACACACAGCCACACAGAGCCCCCCACACACACAGCCACACAAAGCCCCCCACACACACAGCCACACAAAGCTCCCTCCACACAGAGCCCTCCACACACCCACACAGAGCCTTCCACACACACACCCACACACCACAAGCAGGCAACAGGGGCACACGGAGGCACAAGCAGGCAACAGGGGCACACGGAGGCACAAGCAGGCAACAGGGGCACACGGAGGCACAAGCAGGCAACAGGGGCACACGGAGGCACACGCAGGCAACAGGGGCACACGGAGGCACACGCAGGCAACAGGGGCACACGGAGGCACAAGCAGGCAACAGGGGCACACAGAGGCACAAGCAGGCAACAGGGGCACGAAAACTGAGGCACAAGCAGGCAACAGGGGCACGAAAACTGAGGCACAAGCAGGCGACAGGGGCACACTGAGGCACAAGCAGGCAACAGGGGCACACGGAGGCACAAGCAGGCAACAGGGGCACACGGAGGCACAAGCAGGCAACAGGGGCACATGGAGGCACAAGCAGGCAACAGGGGCACACGGAGGCACAAGCAGGCAACAGGGGCACACGGAGGCACAAGCAGGCAACAGGGGCACACAGAGGCACAAGCAGGCAACATGGTCATGAAAACAAGCACAAGCAGGCAAAAGGGTCACAAGCATGAATTGTAATTTAGACAGGGCTGAAGTGGAGAACGGTCAGTAGGGAAGTAGTGCGGCTGGTGCAGTGGTACCAGGCCGAAAGGTGAGAGGGGCTGTCTGCACCCCAGTTTGGACAGTTTCCACTACCTAACAGGGATTGGTGGGAGGGGGGCGTACTTCTTGCTTGCTTGCTTTAGGGCTGTTACTTCGGGGACGCAGTGCACGCTGCTGCCTGCTGCCGCCGGGACACAACAACAGGCAGGGAGAGGACAGGCTAGGAGAGGGCAGGGAGGGGGGGGACAGGCTGGGAGAGGGCAGGCTGGGAGAGGGCAGGGAGGGGACAGGCTGGGAGAGGGCAGGGAGGGGACAGTCTGGGAGAGGGCAGGGTGGGAGAGGGCAGGTTGGGAGAGGGCAGGTTGGGAGAGGGCAGGTTGGGAGAGGGCAGGTTGTGGGAGAGGGCAGGTTGTGGGAGAGGGCAGGTTGGGAGAGGGCAGGTTGGGAGAGGGCAGGTTGGGAGAGGGCAGGTTGGGAGAGGGCAGGTTGGGAGAGGGCAGGTTGGGAGAGGGCAGGTTGGGAGAGGGCAGGTTGGGAGAGGGCAGGTTGGGAGAGGGCAGGTTGGGAGAGGGCAGGTTGGGAGAGGGCAGGTTGGGAGAGGGCAGGCTGGAAGTGGACAGGCTGGAAGTGGAAAGGCTGGGAGAGGACAGGCTGGGAAAGGGCAGGCTGGAAGTGGACAGGCTGGGAGAGGACAGGCTGGGAGAGGACAGGCTGGGAAAGGGCAGGGAGGGGTCAGGCTGCTTATATTGATTTTCTGCCACTTTGGTGACCTGCAGATCTGTTAGAGCCACAAGGCTGAAGAGAGAAAAAAAAAGGAGGGGGTTGGTTGCGGGGCTTAAGCTGTGTGCTGCTGGGCGCCGAACCCCCTGCCTGACGTGCTGGGGGGGGGGGGGGATATGCAAGGAGGGAGAGAGATCGATAGATACATTTATCTGCTTAAACTGCCTTTTTATATATGTTTTACTATAATAATGCCAACATTTTCACAATCTCTTTCTCACTCGATCTTGTTCATCTGCGTGCTTCATGGTTGCCATGCCTCACAAGTGTACCCCATAGTTAGTCTATTATGTATTATTAAATGATTACTGGGACACTGCTCGGACGCCCGGATGAGTTATCAAGGGAAGTAGCATAGACCGTGAGGTCAACAGAGCATTGGCAGGTTTAATAAAACAGACCTTTTTGCCGAATGCTGCATACTGTTTAAACTTGTCATGTAAAACAAGGTGAGAGTGTGGTGAAAGGGAAGAGTGAGTGACGGGATGAGAGTATGAGCAGAAGAGAGAGAGTCAGTGAGAGAAGGAGAGTGTGGTGAAAGGGAAGAGTGAGTGACGGGATGAGAGTATGAGCAGAAGAGAGAGAGTCAGTGAGAGAAGGAGAGTGTGGTGAAAGGGAGGAGTGAGTGACGGGATGAGAGTATGAGCAGAAGAGAGAGAGGCAGTGAGAGAAGGAGAGTGTGGTGAAAGGGAAGAGTGAGTGACGGGCTGCCGAAGATCACACGCGGTCCCTCGCCTCATGATTGGTTTCCCTGTGGCTCACATTACCCAGAGCAGGGCTGCTCCCCAGTGTGAGGGATCGCGGATTGCAGTGGTGCTGGGGGTGGGCGTCTGTGGGGCCCCTCCCCGCATGCTGCCCCCCCCTCCCTGAAGTGTATGCATCTCAGCTGGAGCCGCAGCTTGTCAAACTTCACTCCCCCTCCCTCCTGCACCCCCGCCCCAGGCCCTCTCAGCTGGCTCTCGACCCCTTCCCGCCCCTGAGGTGCTACTTGTACACACTCACGGGAGCCAGAAAACCCTCCTCTCAGTTCTCCATTTATTTGTATTTTTTCAGTTTTATATAGCGCGAACTCCGCGGTATTAGAGCGCTCTGTGCATGTGCCTACACAAGGCCAGTGTTTGTTTTAAAGGTAACGGGGAAATTAAATGATGTGCCCAGAATCACGGGCTGTAGAGCCGGCGCCGAGACTCAAGCCTGGCTGGCTCCACAGTTCTCAATAGCTCTATCGTAATGCCTCATCTTCTCCAGTTTTGTTCCCGATATTGGTGATAATTCTGGCTTTCAGGATGAGTGCAGATGTGCTACCATGTGCTTTGTCTGTGACCCGCCCCGCGGCCACCGATCTAAAAACAGAAAGTGCAACACCGGGTCAAGGTACTGCCTGAAAAAACCTCTTTAATACTAGTATAAGCATCAGAACATTTAGAGAGCATGATTTGTAACTCGAGAAGAATGCGTTGCTCACCAAACCGCTTAGCACGCTGGGACTTGTAGTTTAGTATGACAAAAGTAGACCAATGACGTGAAGGTGGAGAAAAAAATAAATCGAGGACAGGGCTGGATTAGCTGTTGGCGACTGAACCGGCCTAACTTCAGAGCTTTGCCTAAAATTATATTTGGACACGGACAGCGGGAGGGGGAGGCGGGAACGGACAGCGGGAGGGGCGGGAACGGACAGCGGAGGGGGGGCAACGGACAGCTGGAGGCGGGGCAACAGACAGCTGGAGGGGGGCAACAGACAGCGGGAGGGGGGCAACAGACAGCGGGAGGGGGGGCAACAGACAGCGGGAGGGGGGGCAACAGACAGCGGGAGGGGGGGCAACAGACAGCGGGAGGGGGGCAACAGACAGCGGGAGGGGGGGCAACAGACAGCGGGAGGGGGGGCAACAGACAGCGGGAGGGGGGGCAACAGACAGCGGGAGGGGGGGGCAACAGACAGCGGGAGGGGGGGGCAACAGACAGCAGGAGGGGGGGCAACAGACAGCAGGAGGGGGGGCAACAGACAGCGGGAGGGGGGGCAACAGACAGCGGGAGGGGGGGCAACAGACAGCGGGAGGGGGGGCAACAGACAGCGGGAGGGGGGGCAACAGACAGCGGGAGGGGGGGCAACAGACAGCGGGAGGGGGGCAACAGACAGCGGGAGGGGGGGGCAACAGACAGCGGGAGGGGGGGCAACAGACAGCGGGAGGGGGGCAACAGACAGCGGGAGGGGGACAACAGACAGCGGGAGGGGGGGCAACAGACAGCGGGAGGGGGGGCAACAGACAGCGGGAGGGGGGGGCAACAGACAGCGGGAGGGGGGGGCAACAGACAGCGGGAGGGGGGGCAACAGACAGCGGGAGGGGGGGCGTCAACCTAACGCTCTGCGCTGAAAACCACATTTCGTGCAAGCAGAGGCTGCCTTCCATTTCCCTCTCCCCTGCATCTGCCCTGCTTCCCCCGGGGCTCGCTGCGTAACAAACTTGAATGCCTCTGCTATTCAATGAAAGGCATGCTTGTCAGATAAAGGGAGTTAAAATCCTCCAGCGAACGGAAAGAATAGAAGGTGATGTAACGATTTCAGTTACATCCAACAGTGCTCGCCTCAGAAGCAAAAAAGCACAACACCACGAAGGCATCCCTTAAAGACACGAAATTCCAATGGCAGCAGCCCTGCAGCTTGGTTTGACCTTCATGCCCTTTCCCGCAGATCGGTCCGGCTCGCCGAGCTCCTCATGCCGCCATGTTGGGGTCAGGCAGCGTATTCTTGAACCCTCCCCAAGTCTCCCTCAGGCCGTTATTGCTGCCGCCAATGAGACGCCGCGTGAGACAGGAGCAGGAAGGCAGGTGCCGGCAATGCCGGACCAGATTCGGGGGCGTTCCCGGCTTTTGGCTGACGTAGCGTGACGTAGCCAAAAGCCAAAAATACTCGGGAACGCCCCCGAATCTGGTCCGGCATTGACGGACAGGCCCGTCTTCCAATGGCTAGCCTCCATTTATGGAGCTAGCCAATGAAAGACGGGGGCCGTTCCTGTCTCCCCTACTATACTCATTAGGTTTTCGCCTGTGCGAAAAAGCTGCGCAGAGCGCAGCTTTCGCCAGGCAAAACCTAAAAACAGCCAATACATTTCACACAGGCGAAGCCAATGCATGTTTAATACAAGAGATTTTGCAATCCAGTAGGGACCGTATGCAGCACATTTATTAACAGGGTTATATTTGATTCAGTGAGTCACCGCCAGCTGTGGAGATCTTTGCAAGCTAAAGCTTTCTAGATCAGTAAAGGACCTTTATGGGTTTATGCAACCGCATACAACAGATTTAAATACCAGTGAGATCCGATTGCAGCTGGTGCTTTAACTCACTGAGGCTGTATTGGATCGAAAACTGACATTCAGTTTAGCTCTTCGCAGCTGGTGCATTGACTTATTGGGATAAAAGGTACGGAGAAATGCACTACTTAAACAGCATTGCACTTTTCAGCCCTCTTAAAATTACATGTTTCGCGAAACTGCTCAGAAAAACGAGCAGGATGACAAATTGGCACCCATTTCACCCTTCAAGCCATGTATGGAGCCCCCGCTGATAACACACTTTTGAGCGCTATCAGGCTGCAAACTGGACAGCAGCGAGCTATAGAAATGTAAAGTAACAAATTGTGGGTCACAATAAAATAGCTCATTGCGTTAATGAACCTGTTAGAGGTGTGAGCATAGGTTGCAAAAGAAGTTTTCAACTCCTGCCGAAATAGCTCAGCGGATTGAGCACGTGTGTAGGTTTCAGGTTAAAATTTCAACAAGCCCAGCTTAATGTTAACCTCACTGGATTAACTACATTCGTTCCACGTCTTATTAGTAATAGTGTCCCTTGTTACTTATAGTTAATACAAGCTTGAAGGGTTACATTAAACACAGTTATCTGGCATATTCTATCACATGAGTGTTGTGCTTTTTAACATCAACATTGAATCTTCGGATTTGTCGGGAGTTCAATGATAAGCAGGATTGAGAAGCTACTGCGGTCAACAACAGGAAAATGTGGCAAGCATGGTGCTGGCTGTCAGTCATTTTAAAGACTTCAACCATTACAAAGAACAATATTTTAGAGGAAAAATAAAGAAGCTACCATATCTAGAACAACGGAAGTCCCTATTACTTATTCAAGTTCGTAAAGCTACTGCTGTGTTGATCTTTTCAGGTCTCTGACCCTGCTGCCTCTCCCCATGTACTTGCAAAGTAGTTCCTGTCCATTGTGAAACCATAAGTTGCCATGAGCCATTACGGTGCCTCCAAGGTCTTCTTCACGACACCACCAATCATGCTCACAGTGCCAGCAGCAAAAACGGTAAGAATGCAGAAACCTCTTAGGCTCCTTACTCATCCTAAACTGTCGGAAGACAGAAAAAAGAACAGGAGGAATGCTGGGATTGGTACATTGATACACTCCCAGGGGGGTGGGGTGGGGTAGGCCAGCATGCCTAAATTCTAATTTCTGTTGGTGAGATAGGATTATCTCACTTGTTTAAATGAAGTGGATGAGGACAACAGGACCAGGAGTAATGAAGATTACCGGTAAGTAATAGGACAATAATGGAAACATTATGACCCGCTTGCCGCCTGGCCTGATGAACTGGGATCACCACCTAAAGTATCGAAGGAAGTAAGAAACCTCGAAATTACCATGGACTCCGGGCTATCAATGAAAGCCCAGGTGGACAAACTAGCAAGATCAAGCTTTGTCACTATAAAAACAGTGCGACAGATTTTACCTCATTTGGGATTTCCACACAAGGTCCAAGCTACCATCTCCCAAGTTCCGTCCAAACTCTATTACCCCAAGAGTCTCTACCACATATCACCTTTAACAACCATGAAAAGACTACAACGGCTGCCAGACTACTCTTGCATATCAAACCGCGAGACCACATCTCAACTACCTTGAAAACCCTGCATTGGTTACCGGTTGCCAGAAGATCCACGTTCAAGCTGCTTTGTATCACCCACAATGCAATACATGGAAAGGGAACGCTCTTCATCAGGAATAAAATACCCAAACACATTCAACAAAGGAACCTCCGCTCTAAAATGGCACCTCGCCTCAAAATCCAAAGAAAAAAACAGAGGTGGCACATCCTTCTCTGTTCAAGCAGCCAAACTATGGAACTCTTTACCCCCCGAACATAAGATCCACAGACAGCCACCTTATCTTCAGAAACTACTCAAGAATTGGCTCTTCCCCACATAAGTACCATACGCAAACAGAAATTTACAGCATATCCCTCTGTATAAGTTCATTTATTTTTACTATTGATATGTACCTATCTTTGTGTATTGCTTTGTAGAAACATGTAGAATAATTATGTTAAAAAAATATTTTAAAAATTCAAGTACAATAACACTTGAAAACCGGATTTTATCTGGTGTATCTTTGGTCTACATGTACTTCTTCCATTGTGCATCTATGTGCCTTCCATGTAGTTGGATCTGTGGCTTTGTTACTTTCCTCCTGAAAAGCATATCCAATGCACTACCCTATTTCTCATCCTGAACCTCTATCAATATCTTTAATCTACATATACCTAACTACTTTATGCATCTATATAATTTCAATGTACTTATGGATCTATATATTTATCACTTTCTTCTAATTCAGCATATCCAATGCACTACCCTATTTCTCACCCTAAACTTCTCTCAATATATATTCTAACTTAACTTCGACTCATCTCAAACGTCTTTCTACTACTCTTTCCAATGCTTTAACCTATTTCTTACCCTATACATCTATCAATATATCATCTACACCCACTCTCTCATTTATCCCAAACCCCATACCACTACTATGATCCCCAAAATAACCCTTCCTAGACTCTCCCTTACTCTACCTCTCCTTGCATCATCTGATACCTCTTTTACTATACTGCTCCGCAAAGCAAACCTTTCTAAACTCTTCCTCTCCACAACCCCTTTTTACTCATCCAAAAGCCTCCTCCTACTGCTATGGCCACCCAAAAAAATAAAATCTACATCCTTCACTCTCCTATCCCTCCACTATCCTTTTCAATCAAAATAACAGACTAACATGTTCAGTTCTCTAATTTCATATTCCACTATACTAATTCACCACGCAATAAGGCGCCGGGCCCTGATGGCTCCCCACCTGACTTATACTTGAGTAAAGTAGAGTGTTAAACACGGCCGTTCAGCTTGGTTTGCCCCTCTCTTGGTCTACAGCGGTCATTGTCCCCATCTTCAAGAAGGCTAACAGGGACAACCCGCAATGTTACAAACCAATCTCGCTGATTGATGTCTCAGCTAAAATTTTGGGCCGGGTAATTTTGCAAAGGCTTATGGACTGGACTGAAGAACACCATCTAATTACGGATATTCAGTATGGTTTCAGAACAGGAAGGTCCACAAGCGATCAATGCCTTAATTTGTATTTGCTGGTTGCTAAATACACTAAAGCCAGCAATGAGGCTATGTATTTGGGCTTCATGGATTTAGCTGCAGCCTTCGATCATGTAAATAGGAACAAGTTATGGTGCCTGATGAGGGACATGGGAATTGACTCAGGTCTGATTAACATCTTGAGTGAGCTGCACCAGGACACAACAGCTAGGGTACGTTACAACATGGAGGAGGGGGGGGGGGGGGGGGGGACACACGGATTCATTTCCCTGCACAAGTGGAGTGTGACAGAGTTGCATTTTAGCACCCTGTTTTCACTCTACATCAACAACCTAGAGCAGGCCTTGCTGGCTCTAAACTCGGACTGCCCAAAAGTAGGATTGCGTCATACTCCGGTGCTTTTGTACGCGGTTGACGCAGTCCTGCTTGCACGCACTCCGAGGGGCCTGCAATGCCCAATCGATGGTTTTGTAAAGTTTATGGGGACCTTGGACCTGTCGGTAAATTTGAGCAAATCCTTTGTGATGCTAACTGGTATTAAACCGTGTAAAAGGTTATCATATAGGATAGGGAACCACACATTAGAAAAGGTGAAGTCTTTTTCCTATTTAGGGCTATTGTTCGACGGGGCACTCAAATTTAGAGCCTTAGTGGAGGACAGTTGCTCAAAACTAATCTCTACAAATGGTGCCATAGCAAACTACGGACGTAGGTTGGGTCGTTGGTCCCCTGAACAGGTTCTGAACCTTTATAGATCGATAGGTTGTGCAAGAGTAACGTATGGGTCAGAAGTGTGGGGCTATGTGAATGTGGAGCAATTGCAAGTTGAGGAAAATAAATATATGCGAAGGATCTTTAAAGTCCCTCAGTGTACCTCAGCTGCAATTGTACGTAGTGAACTGGGGAGTCCATTTATCGAGGACCAGATCAAGTTAAGACCCATATTGGCATGGCTGAAAACCTGGTCAAATCCTGAGGCAGTCTTAGGTAGACACATCTTGGAAGACTGCTTGCACAGGGATAAAGGGTTACATATACCCTGGTTAAATTATGTTAAGACCACCCTGGAGAGTATCGACCGGAAGGATTTGTTTATCAACCCTAACCTCATTTTACCCTTGGATAAACAAAAAATTAAAAAATTGTTATCCGATCATTTTGTGAAACGCAGATCAGCAGGGGAAACAACCAAACAATCTGTAGCTGCCCTTAGTCTTAAAAATAATAAGGGCATGGAGCCATACCTGTACCTGGTATATAACACACAGGATAGATTTCTCATGACCCGCCTTAGGTTTAACCTACTACCACACTTATTAGCGGATCCTGCAGGCTTCACACCAACAATTGCGCAGAAGGCTGCTTGCAGCTGCGACAATAGGTCTCCGCAAGACACCCTTCACTTTGTACCTATGTGCCCCTTTTTTAAGTATCCCCGGTGTAAATATTTGGTAAAAATTTAAAAAAAAGAAAAATGTAGGCACGCCAAAATGGCTTTACTCTATCTGCAAGGAGCTAATGACCCATGGACACTATTGTATTATGAATTTTTTTAGGCTTGCTGTGAGGTTAAGAAATACAAGAGGAGTTAGTTAATCACGTGGTTTTTAAGTACGCATTCCTTTTATCCGTTTGTATTGGTAATTCAAGATGATTTCCAGATGTAATTTAATTCTATTTTAACTTTGTAAATATATCTGTACTTTTAAGATGTTTTTTTAAATCATCGAATAAAGAATTACTGAACTGAACTGAACTTTATGGGTCCCAGAGTAGTGTGCTACTCACCAAAAAAGCGTTTCAACACCTCAGAGGTAAGCAAGCATTATAACAATGCAAACCTTTTTCCCTCTTCTATCCTTCCGCTACCTTTCTCTATAGAACTGAATAACACATCCACCACTCAAACTACTTTTATATTTCACTATACTAATTTTCAACATTAATCCTTTATGGGTTCCGGAGTAGCGTGCTACTCGCCAATAAAGCGCTTCAACACCCCATCGGGGTTACAATGCTCTATATAAATGCCAACAGTTTCCCTTTTCTACCCCTCTCCAACCCTTCTCAATCCAAATAACTAACATATCCACCAATCAAATTACTTTCATATTTCACCATACTGAGTCAACACTAATCCTTAAGGGGTTACAGAGTAGTGTGCTACTCACCAAAAAAAGCACTTCAAACCCCATCAGGGGTGGCAAGCGCTTTATAAATACAAACCTCTTTCCCTCTTCTATCCTGCTGCTACCCTTCTCTACCCAAATAACTGAATAACATATCCACCACTCAAATTACTTCATATTTCACCATACTAATTCTCAACACTAATCCTTTATGGGTTCAGGAGTAGCGTGCTACTCGCTAGAAAAGCGATTCAACACCTCTTCAAGACTAACAAGCGCTATATGAGTGCAAACCTTTCTCCATCCTCTATTCCTCCGCTAACCTTCTCACTCCAAATAACTGACTAATATTCAACACTCAAATTACTTTCATATTTCACCATACTAATTCACCACTAATCCTTTATGGGTTTCCGGAGTAGCGTGCTACTGCCCCGCCCCCCCCCCCCCCCCAAAAAGGCGCTTTTACACCCCTTCAGGGTGTAAAAGGGTCTATATAAATACAAACATACACCTTTTTCCCTCTTCTATCCTTCCGAATCCAAATAACTGACTAACCTATCCACCACTTTAATTACTTTCATATTTCACTATACTAATTCAACACTAATCCTTTATGGGTTCTGGAATAGCGTGCTACTCGCCAACATAAAGCACTTCAACGCCTTGTCAGGGGTAGTAAGCACTATATAAATGCTATTACAATACAATACAATCATGCTCACGGTGCCCGCTGCTATTATGATTCCACTAGCAAGCGAATTTCCATCGAAAGAAAAGCAGATGGATTTAGGTTTGCAAAGTGGTAGTAACTTGGAAGCTATGTCATCCATATGCACGATATAAGAAGAAAGTTGCGTTCCTGTTGGGAAATACAGTTACAGTGCCTAGTTTCTATCCAGTAGTCTGGTTTTAGATGGAACACTGCAAATCATTAAAAAGCAAAATCTCTAAACATAACAAAAAATACATTCAAGGAATTCAGGAAGGCAAACAACCCACATCATCTACTAGAAAAAAACGATTCTAGGTATTAAATACCATTACTCTAGAATATGCCAAACCGTTTAATAGGATAACTGTTACTCCTAAACAAACTCACAAAATACAGTAATAATACTAAAGGCATCTCCAAAACAGTCCTTTAGGAAGCAACATAGAATTGCATCCATGAACTGAGCATACTATCATTTTAGGAATACAGGTAGTTTTACATCTGTCACATGAAGCATAAATCTTGCGCACTGTACCTATAAAACTACAAAGTGCAGGTAATATGATGTAAGGCAAAGGAGAAAGTATCCACATTCAGGAACCCTCACCATTTACTTAAAAAAACGCTTTCAGTATTTGTTCCAAGCCCCCTGCCTAGAACAGTTTATAACCCAGGACAAAGGGTACACTTGGGGCCTTATGAAGAATGCCTCTGGTTACATGTGAGGGCTCATGAAAGGCCAAGACCAAACAAAACTCAAATGTAAACCACAGCTACATTTGAGGTTCCCAAACATTTCTTGAAATGTTCAGAGATTTCGGAATGCAGCTATCAGACAGTCTCGTAATCTACCTATTTGGACTCCCATCACAGCAACCCACAAATCCATACACTGGCTTCTAGTTGTTAGATGCACTGTCTTTAACGAAAAGCGCAATGACACAGCAGCTTTATTTTGTATGCAAGCAAATGCATTTTGACGTATTCCACAATGACACGAGTGCCTTTTAAAAATAATTAATCAAATCAATAAATAGCCAAAGTAAAAGTGTGTTTTTTGCAAGTACACAACATTTTTAAACACTTACCAAAAAAATAGGACTGCAGAATGGGTGAGAAAATGGAGGAGCAGTTGGGGGCGGAAAGCAATGGTGAGTGGACGGGGAGGGGAAAAAGAGGCAAACGAGAAAGCAACACAGGGATGAAGGGAGAACACCACAGAGTGAAGGGAAGTGGGAGAAGCACACCTGCGAAGAGCAATACTGGGTTCAGGCACGGTATATCAATGGATGAAAGAGAACATGGAGCAGGGTAGACACACACATAAGAGACAACTAGAAAACACATGCATACCCATGGCATGCTTTAGCAAAAGAAAGAAGTTGTTCCCTGGAAGTGAGCAGAGAGAGGACACAATAAAAGAGGCTATACTTGAGGGGAGGGGCAAACACACAATGGACAAGCCAGCCATTAAAACATATAGCAAGCAAATGAGTGACAATAAAGCCAACCAATTGTAAGCAATAGACAGAATTTCAGCCCACACGTAAGTTCTTGGCAAGCTGATAGTTATTTTTAAACCAGACAGATTTTCTGTATGGTAGGCTCAAACAAAAAATGGTATATAAACACAAATAACATAACATGCGTATTTGTAAAGCGCACGTTCACCCCAACGGGGTAACTTGGAGCTGAATAACAGATGTTTATTGCTACCTCAATGGTACTCATCTTATCAACCTCAGATGGATGAAAGGCTAAGTGCACCCACAGGGATTTGAACCTGTGACCATGAGGTTGAACACAGGCCCCTGCAGTGGATGCATTAGTCCACTTAGCCACCTAGCCACCAGACCTGGCAGCATCCATGCTTTTGAGCAGCAGAGCTGTTTTTAACATACAAGTTGCTTAGCTTCAGTAATGGAATATCAGGTAGAGACACAGTCTAGCTTCAGATTCCTTAACTTGTGAATTCTCCCCTGGCGTCAGACTGGATCCGGAAATTTTTCGGCAGTACCACTGCGCACCGGGGGCGGCACCATATGGCTCCACAATGACCACGTCCACTCCGGCGCGCAGATGCCAGTTTCTTCTGTGAAAACCTCTGCGCCAGATTGCGTAGCCACCTTAGAAACTGGCTCTGGAAACAGTGTGCCCAAAAAAGATCAAGATCTTTGAAACACTAATTATGAATAAAAATGAAATGTAATGCTAATACCAGTCAAAGAGTTTAAGGTAAAACCCCACATTAACCAACTAAGCTTAGGCTACGTGCAACCCTGCACCCCAATGTGTAACCAGACTTGCAAAGGAAATTATCCCCCACTCTACAGATCACTCACCAATGGAAGTGAAAGGTATGATAACGCCAGAAAACACATGAGGCAACAACATGTTGAGGTTTTTCGCACAGTGGGGAGGATGGGCAGGGCGTAAAGGAATCCGCGGCTAGACTGTCTCTCTACCAGATATTACGTTACCGAAGGTAAGTAACTTGTACATCTGATAGAGACATCTAGCCACAGATTCCTTAACTTGTGAATTAAATACCACAGCTATACCCACCAGGAGAAGGGTCTGAGAACTAATCCTACAAAAGTTCTCAAAGAGAACCAGCCGGTCGAAAATAACAGACCAGACATAGGTAGGAATTTTGATGAAAAAGAGGATGACCGCGTTAGAAAAGCTGTGGCAAGGACCACAGGCAAAGTAAATAAAAACAACGAACGTAGGAATAGCAGAACAAGAGATTAGCTCTTATTAGAATCCATGATCACTGTTACAGAACATATAAATAATAATCAACCCTACAGGCCCGAAAGAATCAGGCCGAGGGAAAAGGGGTAAACCCCTAAACCACCATCTGACAGTCATCAGACATTATCCTCTATAACCCAGGGAAAAGAGACTCATTGCCCAAAAGGGTCAAATACGAGGCAAAAACCATGTCATCCGCATTCTTCACGACAATAGAGAAATATCTTTCCTATTACACCAAGATGAACAAACATCAACTCAAAGACTGGAGACATAATCCGTACACCAAGAAAGATGAACAATAATACCTCCCTGGGATAAAGAACTTTGTTTGAACGTAATGACCACTCGAAGATTACGTAATGCACCGTAAAGAAGTTAAAATGACACCAAACAGATTTGAATCTCGTACAAGTGTTCAACAATTATGCCAACTGTATAAAATGTTGCCACAAAGGTGTGTATCTATCTATCTATATATGTTGAAGGAGTGGGCCACCAATAACCTAGAAGCTTCCATGAACATGGTATATGCGGAAATTGATAGGATTGAGATTCTAAAGGAAATCGACAAAACCAACCAGTTACTGGAAGCACATGAAGAAAAAGATCTAATTAAAAAGGGAAGAGAGGAAATTGATGTACGCTTAAAAAAGCATAAAGGGACAATAAAGGCTCGTAAAATATTCAAATTTGCCTATGACAAGCGAGATTACGAAATGTGCAGTGTTTACATTCTCGAAGAAATGTGACACAGTGAAAAGGCAAGCTCTTGCTTCAAAAACCTCTGGTATCTCTGTACCCAGTCAATCAGGCATTGAATTGTCACACACAGACATCAGTTCTGTGGGCAGCAGCACTGATTCTGATAACAGCAGAGCAAGCAGCATGCTAATCCAAGATCGCCGCCAAACATTGCGGCCACGCAATCCTGTGAAGAAAGCCGGCGAAGGATAAACAAGCTTAGGAAACAGAGGCGCAAACTCAGGAGGCAACAACAGAGGGAGAGCAAAGAGATGGCCTCAACAATAATTAATCCTAAAAATCCAGACAACACTGTCATCAACCTCTCGGATATAGAACTCACAGTTGCGGAATTACAATTGCTTTCATTGGGACTGTCTTTTTGCCCTGTGAATAGTTTCAAATATGAGCAAACCCGAGTGGATGTATTTAAGTTTATCCGCAAACTCCTCAAACATTTCAAATTGAATAAAGCAAATGAAGCTGCCTCTCAAATTGCGCTACATGACGTGACTAGTTCAACCCTTCCACTATAGGATATAAACATACTCGGATCCATGCACTCGTTGGCCCAGAATGAAGAAAACATCACTAGCTCTACACAAGAGGAACTTCAAGAAATGGGCATCTGAGGGAATAGTCCTTCACCTAGCCCTTTTCGCCCGCCTTCGACCTTTATCCCCTGAATGCCTAAAGGCGCAATCAAAACATTCAGCGACTGTGTCATTGAAGATCTAAAGAGACTTAATCAAAAGGTTTTGTATAAACAAAAGCACAGAAAATATTCAGAAATACAATATACCAACCTTAAGCGCAAGTTACAAGATAACAGCAATGTGATTATCAATAAGGCAGATAAAGGGCGTAACATCATGTTATGGCCTAGGGCTCTCTATTTGGAGGAAGTACAACGTCACCGTAACAATATGTATTATAAAAAAGCTACTTTTAATGACCTGAGGTTAATCAAAGACTCAATATTTAAAGAACGGCGCCAATGGAAGCAGATGGGATTACTAAGTAAGAATGAATACTGGTTTTTAAAGAATGATCACCCTATAACACCAGTACTCTATTTCATTCCCAAAGTTCACAAGAACATTACACCTGTACCTGGGAGACCAATAATATCGGCTCAGAAAGGCCTTTTATAACCCATGTCAAAATATGTGGACTCTTTTTTTGCATGACTTGGTGGAGAACCTTCCTTCCTTCATTCATTAGAGATACAGGTCACTTTCTGTCCAAACTACAAACCATTATATGGAAAGAGGATTGTCTGTTTATTGTAATGCGCATTTTCTCACTATATACGAGTATTCATCACTCTGGGCTGGAAGCGGTGAAATATTTTTTAAGCCAACGCAGTATTGAGGTTTACCAACACAATGCCATGCTTCTGAAAATGATCGAGCTATGCCTCGTGAATAATTATTTGATGTTTAACAGAGATGTTCATCAACCGCTCCGTGGTGTGGCAATGGGGGCATGCTTCTCTCCCAGATATGCAGGCTTGCACGTTGGCTGGTGGGAGGAGCATGTCCTCAGAAACACCCACAAGGAACTGTGTGATACGCATATACTTCATTGGTGGCGATTTATAGACAATTTTTGTGTGATTTGGAAAGGATCTATTGAATCGGCCAAGTGTTTTGTTGACATCATTAACAATAATGTGTTGAACTTGAATTTCACTGCCAACATAAGTAATCAATGTGTACAATTCTTAGATGTAGAGTTGTATGTTGAAAATGACGCTATACCCACTACACTTCACAGAAGGAGCACAGCTGGCAACTCTGTATTCCATGCCAGCAGCTCCCACCCCAACCATCTTATCAGACGCATTGCGTATGGGGAATTTTTAAGAATAAGGAGAATCTGTAGTTCTGACACAGATCTTAAATTCTGTCAGACGGAAGCTCCACAAAGGTTTAGAGCCCGTGGGTACAAAACAAAAGATTTGAAGGCTGCTTTGGTGAGGGCCAACAGCCATTCAAGAGGCGAATGTTTACAGAACACCATTATTAACACCACTCCTACCAATTCTGAGATTTAAAATAATCTGTCTAAATCGAGTGACTCAGTGAGACTGATAAACACCTATAGTAGCCAGGAAAAGCAAGTAAGGAAAATCATATATAAAAACTGGCCAATAGTAATGACAGACTGAACTTTAGTCTCAAACTTTGCCAGAACGTCCATCTTTAACCTTCAGACGTGCGCCCACAATGAGGGACGCACTTGTTAAAACAAGTCCTGAGGTGAATGCTTCTAGTTACTGGATATCTAAAATGACAGGTTTCTTCAAATGCAGCTCATGCCAAGCTTGCAAATTTGGAAAAAAATACTACTCAATGTGCTACTGCTTTCGAGCCAAAACCCCTTAAGATTAAAGGGATGTTTACATATAGAACCGAATTTGCAGTATACGTATTGGAATGTTCATACCATCTTAAATATGTAGGCAGAACTAAGCTGCAAGTCTTTAATCGTATACTTCAACACCTTCGTGCAGCAGTCAATTCAGATTCTAGTTAACCCTCCGCTCGTCATTTTAAACTTGTACATAACAACAATCTTAAAGACTTGAGCTACTTTGTAATAGATTCAGTACCACAGTCACTCAGAGGAGGTAACAGAGAAAGGAAACTTCATCAGTTAGAGTCCCAATTTATTCTAACATTAGACACCAAGATACTGAATGGCCTCAACACAGGAGAGAACATGCATAATTTATTATAGATTGGTGTTACTGTGACTCTATGGTGTTCCGTTAGATATTATAAGAGTTCGCCTTTTAGATTTCGGTTTGTTAGCCCAGTTTTTAACTTTGTTATAACCTAGTTTTTACCCATTTTTACTTGGGCTTACATGGTTTTAGCTGGTTTTAAGCTGTATCATAAGCCCTCTTGTATCCTTGTACTGTATGCATCCTGCACTTTTCATGCTGAACAGTTTTTGACATCCAATAATATGCACTAGTATCTTGGTTCAAATATTGCACTTGCATTGCATCTTTGTACATTCTATACTATTTGCATTTTCTGGTTGGAATTATTTGTATACACACTTCTTTGCCATTATTTTGCATTTTGACAAATGTTTACAGTGCACTTTCACTTTAATGTACATATGAATAAGGCGTACCTCTGGCTTCTGTTAATTTGCTTGTTGTCAACTATGATGGCTAATAGCGGACAACACACGTGGATTATATTATTTTTGCACTCTCACTTTATTGGACTGCACTTTTCTCTTTTGTTATGAGCTACTACGTATGACATTAGTACTGATTTGTAACATGTAGTTTTGGATCTTTACCTCTTACATTAACTGGAGAGACATGTGGGATAATACCGCTACCAACCACTTGGTTTTAATTGATTATGCAATGATTTTACATGTATAGGTTATGTGCCAGTTTTTTCCGACATGAAGACTCCACTGTATTGATCCTCAGTTGTCAACTTATTTTTATGGCAGAAATATTGGTTTTTAGGTCTCGCGCCCAGCGTTGCTGTGCGCAGCACTGCTGACGCAGCGCAAGACTTCTTGTAGGGGCTTCTGAAAGCGGACCACATGCTTGTGCGTGTGCTTTTGTTTTGGTCGGCTGCAATTGGCTTTTGCCTGCGTCTTTTTAAAAAAAGACTATGAAAAGTTAAGGAGTTAGGCCCATACAAGGGGTGGGGGAGGCTGGAACCTATTCTATAACAAAACCCAAAATGCCTACACCCACCTTTTATTTACAAAAAGAAGCAAGTTATTTAGAGCAATAGGACAAACAAAAATTATTTTACGTTTGACCTGGTATTTTATTTATACCTGTCTACTTCCGTATATTTCAATTATTTTTGTGATTTATACAGAAAAGGAAAAAACATACATTCAATATATTTCAATTGGATCTGTACAACACTATTTACAAGACAAAAGATATATACATTTCAAATATACAATTATCATACATTCTACACATAATACAAAATACAAACAAAGAGAATACATTAGAAAAACATTAACCAATAGAGCTAATCTATATCCATGAAAAAATAAAGGAAAAGAGACAAAGTCAAAAAGAAGGAGCAAAACTTCTGTTAGAAGACAATTTAACAACTGGCCTCAGCCAGTTTGAACGCTTGGTGTTATAAATTGCTCCTTCGGATGTGCCACATCCGAAGGAGCAATTTATAACACCGTACCTGTCAGCAGAGAGGCCATACCTAGCTCCGCCAGAAGAAAGATGTCAGGCTTCTGTGTTCTTTACCCTGTATGTGCAGAGACACCCAGCCTACACAAAGCTCAGCCTCGGAAGCACCGGTATGACCCCCGCCCCCACTCCAACAGCAAACCAAAAGCTGTTGTGTGCGGAAATTTACAATGTGAGAAATAGTGACAGGAAGCGACTTGTCAAGAATCACACGGATAAAAGGCCACATTTGAATACTAACTTGTCACGTGCGAGTTTGATAACAGTCAGTTCCTTTAGTAGGTATTAAACTGGGTTATTAAGCTGTACCTTTTCTTTTGCCATGTGTACGCCAGCCCCAAGGGCACGGCGTACTTGTACGCTTGTGCCAACACCCACCTGCTGCCAGACCTGGGGCGCAGAGGGGGCATCGATCGGTGCCTTAAAACAAGGCAAACTGCCCCTCGGAAATGCTGTTCTTGTTCTGAAATGAGCTCAGTGAAGAGCTGAGGGGTGTGTGTGGGGTGTCAGGTGCCTCTGGTGTGCAGCAAGGGGGCGGGGTGCAGGGCGTGTAGTATATGAACACCGCCCTGGAGAGGAGTCAAACAGGATCCAGGTGAAGGCACAAAGCCGGACAAGGCACCTCTGGCCAATCAGATGCTGCGTGGCATCACAGCAGTTTGACCCTTCCTCGGCGCCACTGCTATATTTCGTGTTCCTTGAACATTGAATCCATATGGTGTTGGCTCACCTTTCACACCGTCCTTGTGCTCTTCCCGGGGGTGGGCCCTGGTCCCCTGTTGCGTGACAGAGCTGTAGGCCCTGTGCCACTGTTATATCCTCACGAGAGCACAGATTGCACAGGGGTCCCTTGAACATCGAATCCAAGGGGTGGGGGAGGAGTACTGCTCATTTTTCACACGGCCCTCGTGCTCCTCCCGGGGTGGGCTCTAGCACCCTGTTGTGTGACGTCAGAGCTGTATGCCCTGTGCTCGTCCCCACTGATGGCACAAATTGCAGGGTGGGGGCATAAACCATGAATCCATGGGTGGGGACTCTCCTTTCATACCGTCCTCGTGCTCGTCCCCGGGGTGGGCTCCGCCCCTTGCTTGATGGGTCGGTTGTGGGGTGACCGGCAGCTGTCGACACCACAGCTCTGCTCCTGGACTCACGGCCACCTTCATGTCCTCACCACTGGCCCCGCGGCAGGGGTCCCTGGGGCTGCAGAAGAGCCCCCTCTGTGCCCTCCAATGCGTCCCCGCACTCCCAGAGGTTGGAGCCTGTGCCGCCTGGAGCAGAACCAGGGAGGCTTCATCCTTCCCCCGGGCCAGGAGCCCCGGAGCTCCGGGTGCCGGTCCTGGCACTCCCCGGTGCCCCCTCTGCGTGCCCCTGTGCACCTGGCATCTCCCACAGCACCTTGGAGAACCTGCCCGGGCTTTGCAATTTGAAAACTCACGGGTTGGCAGCCTTGAGGAACCCTAAGAGGGGGAGGTGGCAGTACTGCAGCACCAATCATTCACCCGCCCCGGCACCACCTACTCCCATCTGCTGCTGCCCGAGCAGCACAAACCCAGCCCTGATACGAGGCCGAAAGTGAAAGTGTCTTTGCCAACAGTGGCTTCAGGTTCAACGAAGCAGATAAAGTCCCATAGAGGGGAGCAGGCTTTGAACCCCAATCCGTGTAGACATGGGGTGCAGCTGACTGCAACATGAAACCAGGAAAACTACCATTTATGCTTGAAGGTTTCGTTTTTGTGACAGCTGTAAGTGGTGTGTGTGTGTGTGTGTGTGTATGTGTGTATGTGGCAGTGGTGGTGTGTGGGGACAATGCAGGATACATGCCAACAGTTTAGTAGAGAAAACTGGAGATTTACAAAAAATAAGCGGGAGACTATATTTCTCTCATCGTCTTTTGTTGAGTCTGGAATAAGGTCTATTGTCGCATAAGCAAGGCACAAGTCTTAAAAATGCATTTATAATGCAATAGGTCTCGCATTTACGCAAGTTTGAGCTATTGACATTGCAAATAACAATGCCTTTAATATTTGTCTTCGTTTTAAAAACATAAATAAAAGGCATTGTCATTTACAATGCCAATAGCTTTAACGTGTGTAACTGCGAGACCTATTGCATTGCAAATGCTTGTTAAACATTGAATGTGCTGATTTTTAGCCTCATGCCTGCCCCAGTAGGTCTTCTAACTATTGTGTGAGGGAAGTGACCCAATCAATTTTACCTGATTACCATTTAATGCTGCTATAAGGTCCAGCGTGTCATGTGATCAAGACCGTGGCAACGCTGTCGAAACTCGTACTGCTGCGCACCAGCCGTTATATTTGATTTGATACCACTTATCACTGGAATAAAGCACATCACTTGTTGAAAAGTATGCTGTGGTCCGTACCGGATTATCGCCGGGACGATGGTGTTTCAGGATTGTGAATATATATATATGCTGATTTTAATGTTGAACTTTTGCCTCAAACATAATATATTTATGTTTAACAGTCTGATATACAGGCAACTGCAGCGTGTAGCTATGGGGGCAAGTTTCTCCCCAAGCTTCGCGCGTCTTCACATGGGAGCTTGGGAGGAACTGGTCCTCCATACACGTTACCAACACGAAATGAAGAACCATGTCATTAGTTGGCATAGGTTCATTGATGATTTGTTCGTAGTATGGAGGGGAGGGAAAGAAGAGGCATTGGAATTTATCGATTGTCTCAATGATAATGAACTCAACATTCATTTTTACAGCTGAGTTGAGTCAACATCAAGTCCCGTTCCTAGACACACTAGTATACATACAGAAAAATAATCTTGAGACAAAATTATACCGCAAACGAACGGCTGGTAACACTACACTCTATGCAGGAAGTACACACCCATGCCACCTCATTATGAGTATACCATATGGCGAGATGCTCCGCCTCCGCAGGTTATGCAGCAATGATCAGGACTTAATGGAAGCTCAAGCTGCTAGTGCTATGAGATTCAGAGAAAGGGGTTATACTTAGAAAACGATTGATGAGGCTATAAATAAATCTAAAAACCTCAATCGCCAATCCCTACTTACCAAAGATAGCATTTCCACCAATATAGCTACTGAGGAAACAACCACTGACTCCATGCCCAATCAAGGTGATGGAACTTTTAGGATTATAACAGGCTACAGCTCCTACCATAAGGAGGTGAGGATAATTATCAACAAAAGTTGGCCTATAGTACTACAGGACCCAATTATTGGGCATAGTCTTCCTAAACGGGTCAGTTTTACGTACAGCAGAGCTCCCAACATGAGGGACAGATTGGTGGAAACAGGCCCTGAAGTACTTGCTAAGACAGTATGGTTTCAAAACAAAGGAGGCTTCCATAAGTGCAAATCTTGCAAGGCCTGCACACATGGGATCAATCGTACAGGATATCGGGATGGTTTTAGTAATAAAGAAGATAAAATCACCAAGACCCTTACGTGCAAAACAGATTTTGCCGTATATATCCTGGAATGCCCATGCCCACTGCAATATGTAGGCAGTACGAAGCTCCGTGTACACAAGCGAGTGCTCCAACATTTACGTGCTATCACAGCACAGGATAATACATACCCTGTTGCACGCCATTTTAAAACCCACCACAACAGTGACAATAAAGATCTTAGATACTTTGTGGTGGATTCTGTGTTGGCAAGTAGGAGGGGTGGTAACAGAGAGGCGAAATTGAGAAAACTTGAAACCAGATACATACTACAACTTAACAGTAAACACCGTGGAGGTTTGAATGTAACGGAAGATCTTTATACTTGTTTACATTAAGGGAACAGATTTTGGAATTAAATTTTGTTGAGTTTCTGTTATGTTAAACAACTCTGGCAGTTGGATATACAACAGTAGGATTAATTACAACTCTATGCTGTTTTATTCCACAGTGCCCACTGTACACCTAGAGAATAACTACTGGCACAGGAACAATCTATAACTGAAAAGAACTCCCCGGAATAACAACAAACAAACTTAATGACACCTACATTGATTGCATGAAATGTATGGGGAAAAAAATGCTTGGCAACTCTGTTACTCATTTGGATTTGACATTGTTAAACACAGAAATGTTTATTTACTTACTTTACTTACTGATTGGTTTGCTTGTTTAGATCTGGGTTCTCCTTCAAACCTAATAATTTAGGTTATCATCAGGTTTTTCTTTTGGAGCAAGATATATATATGTATTCCCTAGTGATAAGATCATAGTGATGAATTAGCTCCAATAAGGGTGGATATACAACTCATATTTGTCTTGTTCTATGAATTTAGTACAAGTTCATAGTAAGGGGCTGTTCTCGGGTATATATTTAGAGAAACCAGATATATCTCTCCTTGATCTACAATTTAACTGGGCTCAGTTAAATAGTGTAATGATCTTTGTCTGAAGAGTCATGAGCAGTAATATAGGAATTTTAAATTGCACAAAGCACTTTCTTTATTATGGTTTTGCACAAACAGGATATGTCATAACAGACAGTATTCTGACAGCTTTTGTTGGGATATATGTCATTATTATACATGAAACATTATATTATCAGACCGGGTAGGGGCCTTTACTTATATCAAGGACTGGTGTATACTTAATCTTCCAATCTAGAATAATGGAGGAACAATATGGGAAAGGTTTTATAGATTATATATCGTTTATTTGACTTTATGATACTGTGTCTCTCTGTTAAATGTATTTGACTATGTGAGAATTCTTTTTTGATGCATGAATTTTGCGATATTTTGCACAGAGTATCCAACCATATTGATGTTTTTAAATATCTATTATACACTTGTATAATAGTATTTAACCATATAGATGTCGTAAATATGTGCTACTCGTATGAATTAATTGGGTAACCAATCTATATGGCACTGTATGATACATTGATTGCTGCTTTATAAGCCCACTCTCTAGATTTTTGCATCATCACATTTGGGATAATTAACTATGTGAGAATTCTTATTGATACATGAACTTTGCGATATTTTGCACAAAGTATCTAACCATATTGATGTTTTTGAATATCTACTATACCAATGTATTAATTTAATTTGGTGACCTTTTTAAACAAGCATTGGAAATGCAATAGGTCTCGCAGCATTAGAGTTAGTGCTTTTAGAATTGTTTATGGTTTTTTTTGTAAATCTTTAGCATTTTTGTTTCCTGTAGCCAATGCTAAAGAATTAAAAAAAAAAAACATAAACATTTCTAAAAGCTCGAACTCAAATGCTCCGAGACCTATTCCACTGTGTGAGGGTGAGGGGTTGAGGGTGAGTGAGGGTGAGTGAGGGTGGGTGAGGGTGAGTGAGGGTGAGGGGTTGAGGGTGAGTGAGAGTGAGGGTGAGGGTGAGTGAGGGTGAGTAAGGGTGAGGGTGAGTGAGGGTGAGGGTGAGTGTGAGTGTGAGTGAGGGTGAGTGAGGGTGAGTGAGGGTGAGGGTGAGTGAGGGTGAGGGTGAGTGAGGGTGAGGGGTTGAGGGTGAGTGAGGGGTTGAGGGTGAGTGAGGGTGAGGGTGAGGGGTTGAGGGTGAGTGAGGGTGAGGGGTTGAGGGTGAGTGAGGGTGAGGGTGAGTGAGGGTGAGTGAGGGTGATGGGTTGAGGGTGAGTGAGGGTGAGTGAGGGTGAGTGAGGGTGAGGGTGAGTGAGGGTGAGTGAGGGTGAGTGAGGGTGAGGGGTTGAGGGTGAGTGAGGGTGAGGGTGAGTGAGGGTGAGGGTGAGTGAGGGGTTGAGGGTGAGTGAGGGGTTGAGGGTGAGTGAGGGTGAGGGTGAGTGAGGGTGAGGGGTTGAGGGTGAGTGAGGGACCGCAAAGCTATGGGGGGCAGAAATACCACAGGAGGGGGCTATAGCATAAATACCACTGGGAGTTGATAGAGCGGGAAAACGGCCAGAGATTTGCAGGGCAGAGAGAGCACCACAGCGAGACAGCAAGGTGCGAACTGTGTGAGATATTGTGACCGGCGCACGGTGGGGCATTCCCAGGGTAGAAACGCACTGGGACAGTGGCAGGACAGAGAACCCGCGCGAAGCTGGAATGGCAAGAAGATCTCTGGGGTTGGTATGGGTTGAGTACCACTAAGGCTGGTAGGAGGGGTGTACCACGTGAGACTGGGGAGTGTGAAATAGGAGCAGCTTTGTGAAAAACGCCGGAGGGTGGTCCGTGGAGAATTTGGAGATTATTGAAAGCATGGCGGCGCCCCCAGATATTCTTGTTCTGCGTACAGTGTTGTGGACGCGCAAATAGCCGAAAATCCGTGAATTGCTCACGGCAGCAGCGGCGGTGTTGCAGGACTCCTGCATGGTGCTTGCCAGAACTTGGATAACTTCAGAGAATACGGATAAAGTACATTTCAATGCACGCAGGAGACTCCAGGAAAAGGTGCAAGGCGCACCGAAAATGGAACTGCCTGACAGGATGCAGATTTAGAAGGTCGCGTGCCAAATGCAAATAATTAAGACAGTGTTTGGCCTGTTCTTGTAGTCCTTCTTTAGTTTCCGTGGCTCGCATGCTGGCTGGTCGGCGGCTGCCCCGGAGCATGCTGGGATCGACATGGATGCCTTCGATCTGTTCCGAAAGCTCGGAGCCGGGGCTAAGTTTGACGTGCGACGCTTCAGTGGGGATGCGGAGCGGTTCAAGGTGAGGTCTGCTACGGTTAGGAGCGGAGCTAGAAGTTGGTATATGAATTTTCACTGGCAGTTTTCCGGTAGAGAACTTGGATTGTTTTGAAGGTCTACTCAGTGCACACAGGCGTGCACATCAATTATGTGGCACTGAGTGTGTGAGGGTGCAGTGTGTGTGAGGGTGTAGTATGTGTGAGGGTGCAGGGTGTGTGAGGGTGCAGAGTGTGTGGGCGTAGTGTGTGAGGCCTAAAGTAATTTGAGGCTGCAGTGTGTGTGTGGGCTAAAGTAGTGAGAGGGCGCAGTGTGTGTGTGGCCTAAAGTAGTGTGAGGGCGCAGTGTGTGTGGCCTAAAGTAGTGTGTGGGCTCAGTGTGTGTGTCATAAAGTAGTGTGAGGACGAGTGAGGACGAGTTCCAAGCCTGGTAGAGGAATGTTGGCTCGGTCATATTCCACAGGAGGCGCCCCAGCCAGGCTGGTGGTATGACACCAGCAGATGCAATATTTAGCAATCAGACAGTGTCAGAGAGGAAACGGACAGTCTGGCTGCGAGCAGAAGGCGTCAGAGGCATGGAGTGGGAAATCAACACTGGAGGAGACAGAAGCCCGTGAAGAAAGCACACATGAGATGGAGGAGCAGAAATCCGGAGGAAGAAAGCTTGAGAAAGTTGAAGGATGGAAGGATAGGGAGAAAGATGCAGATAAAGTCAGTGAGGAAGGAAAAAATGGGGAGAACGGAATGGACCTAGAGCAAGAAATACGGAGTTAAAAGGCATAGAGGAGGCTGAGAGCACGTGGCTAACTGAGAACATCTAAGCGGCCGAAAGGGGATAAAGGAGGTGCGAGTGCACGCCGAGGTGAAGGACTGTGCTAGAAGGGAGGGGGAAATGCCAATAGCAGAGGAGCCTGCAGGCTGTTTAAGGCAGATGGTGTCTGCGCGCAAAGTACTGGGCGAGAAGGGAGGGGGAAATTCCAGCAGCAGAGGAGCCTGCAGGCTGTTTACGGGAAATTGCATGAAAAGGGTGGTTCATAACATTCACATTAGAAGAACCACACCAGTCAGCAGAGTAAGACCATCTGCAGCGTCTAAAGACAGGAGTGTAGCCAGCAGCATCAGAGATCAGTTGCACTACTTAGTTGCGTTATGTATTTTAAACATGCACAATTTATATTGGTATGTATGTTAAACGTACACACACTTTATTTTCTTT
This sequence comes from Lissotriton helveticus, assembly GCF_964261635.1. NCBI lineage: Eukaryota > Metazoa > Chordata > Amphibia > Caudata > Salamandridae > Lissotriton > Lissotriton helveticus. Next base: position 438,016,654 of record NC_136070.1, on the reverse strand, counting down.
TACAGCATGACTGCTCATGTGGCTCCACATGGCGCCATCCTTAAAAGTTACCGAACAGTGCGATGGTCGTTAGATGAGTGCCATGCTGAAAGCAAAATGTTTTTAAAAGTTACTGACAGTGCGGTGGCCTTGATATGGGTGCTAAGAGGGGCGGCTTGAGAAACAAGGCAGAGCGCACCATATGGAGAGGGAGGGGGGTGGCAGTGGGAGGGTGATTGATGGGCGGGGCAGTGCTGGGGAAGCCTTTGATGTGGCCTGGCGGCCGTGGAAGCCGGGCCTTTGAAGTGAAGCTAAGCTTCACTTCGAAGGTGTCGGAGGAATGCGGGCGGCTGTGCACGCGCTTTTAAGCTCAATGCGCATGCGCATTGAGCTTAAAAGTCACGGGCACTGCAAGGAATCGCCACGATTCCTTGCAGTGTGGATAAAGAGTGGATGAGCCCCTATAGTCTTGCTTGCTCGATGCGCATGCGCATCGACAGGCGAGACCTAAAAACGCTATTGTATTACACAGTGAATGTCCCGTTTACAAGCCCGCTTTCTAGGTCTATGGTATATTATCCAATCAAAATTGAGCACTGTGACTTTAAATAGTTCACCCTCACTCATTGTCGGTCATGTGAGCAAGGCACAGGCCGAAATGTCAAGCGAATAAACAATTTAACACCGTGGAATTTGGTCCGTGCTTTGTGTTCCTATGCCTGCTGGGGGAGAGTGGCAACGCGGGGGGGGGGGGGGAGGAGAGGGAGGAGAGAGAGAGAGAGAGAGGGAGGAGAGAGAGGGAGGAGAGAGAGGGAGGAGAGAGAGGGAGGAGAGAGAGGGAGGGAGGAGAGAGAGAGAGGGAGGAGAGAGAGAGAGAGAGGGAGGAGAGAGAGAGAGAGGGAGGAGAGAGAGAGAGAGGGAGAGGGAGGAGAGAGAGAGAGAGGGAGGAGAGAGGGAGAGAGGGAGAGAGGGAGAGAGAGAGAGAGAGGGAGGAGAGAGAGAGAGAGAGAGAGAGAGAGAGAGAGAGAGAGAGAGAGAGGGAGGAGAGAGAGAGAGAGAGAGAGAGAGAGAGAGAGAGAGAGAGAGAGAGAGATTTTTTTTATTTATTTTTTTATTCTCAAAGACTCCAGGTTCTCAAAGACTCCAGGTGGCCTGACAAATCACGGAATTTAGCTGGAAAATGTCTACTGCCAGACCACAAGGATCTACAAGGCTTGCTCCTGCAGTGCCACAGCCTGAACATGACTGAGTTGTGGACACGCTCAAGGCACCAAGGCAAACGAGAAAAAAGGGGCAACTACTTCTCACATTAAAAACTTTTGTTTAAAAAAAAAAAAAAAAAGTAAATATCAAAGACCAAATATGTGTAACACATATGCACACAGCTATGAATACTCTGTATACATAATAGCTCAACAGAACTGAGAAATCATTCCAAAAGCACTTTACAATATAATTGAACAAGCATTTACAATGCAACGGTTTCGCCTTTGGAAAAGTTTGAGCTATTGGCATTATGAATGACAAACGTTTTATTTATGTGTTAGTTTTGAAAACAGATAAATAAATGGCATTGTCATTTACAATGGCAATAGCTTAATCTCTCGCAAATGCGATTTGTATTGCAACTATTTCACTTATCATTTTGCACTACAATGAAACCTGTTCCTTCTCTCACCCTCGCCTCTCTCCAAAAAACACACAAGCTTCTCTCTGTGGGACCACCTCCTCTCCCATGTCAGTGCTTTAAGTGGGGTGAAAAGGTGGTGGGGTCTCCAAAAGGGGCATGGCCATATAGGTGTAACTAGGAAACTTTGGCAAAAGTATGGCTGTGGCCTAAACGCACCTAAACACTGCATGCCACCTGACAAGTATTCAAGGCACCTTTATGTGTGTTGTCTGGTAGTGCTTCTAAAAACATCATACATCAGCTAACACAAACACCTAAAACAGGCCCGATCCATTAGCTGTACCAATGCTTGTTAGCACTGATTTGTATTCTATGTCACATAAAGGAGTAACTCATTTTCTTCCTGTCACTCACTCCTGCTGCAGGCCACCTCTCTCTGTTATTCACTTACACTCATCTTTTTGAAGTCTCTCTATCTACACATTTCACACCATCTGCACCACTGTCTTTCACTCTCTGCTACACATCCTTCCTTTCAACTCCTCCCCGTCAACATCGCCTCTCACACGCCCTGCATTTTCATTTCCATTGGCCCTGTCCCTATTTTGACAGCTGCATACCACCATACATTCCCCCATAGATCGCCGTTACAATTGGCCCATATGTGGCCATCGTTCTGGGCGCCCAGCAGAGAGGCCAAGGATTGGATGAGCATTTAGTAAGAACACCTTTATGCGAGGCCCTGTCAGAAAGTGGAAGTGCCTTCAGCCTCAGCTGCAGTTCTCAATCATGTCTAGTCATGAACAATCACCCACACCCTGAACTCACACAGACACCTCGAGGTGACTGGGCTTGCAGTGCGGTTATGCAAGATTCGTGCATTGCATGAAAAACAACATTACAGAAACCCATCTGAGATATGAACATATGCTTAGGAAATAGAGGCGCGCACATGGTTCACCATTAAATAAAGCGAACGAACTTTAACAGGAACTTAGCAGGGCCGGACTGTGAACCAAAACCGGCCCTGGCATTGTGCTCGGCCGGCCCCCCCACCCCCCAGGGGATATTGGGGGTGCGACCGCGCTCTTTGCCAGGGCCGGTTTTCGTCGCTGACTTGGGTCACCTTAAAGGTTCTTGCACACACTGTCAGAAATCGGTGTTTTCCTTGAAAGTCAATGGCATGAATGATGGGTCCGGGGGAGGGGGCATTGCCTTTTCATTCACTGGGAGTGCCGAGCTCTGGCAGGACCCGCCCAACTTAAAGCCATGCCATGCTCTGCTTCTTCCTACTTTTTTTCGGTTACCGGGCCCCTGGGTTGGTTCCAGCCACAGCCGGGGACAGGTGTGTGTGCCCTACGCTCTCACTCGGAGATTGCAGCGGTGGGTACACTCTTTGCACCAACTGGGGCATCTGGAAGGGCGGAGGACTGCTACAACGCCACGTGGCCTCTAGGCTCTGAGGTGAGGCGAGTGTAAACCCGGGACCCCCCTCCCCGCACCTGCCATCACCCCATACTCTCTCACCTTGGCATCTCTTGAGTGACGCTCCGATGCCAGTTTACACGTGCCCGTGTTGTTAGCGGAGGGCTCGCTGTACCGCACCGTGTCTCCTAGCAGAGCCAGCCTGGGCTTGGGGGCATAATTAGTCGTGTGCTCTGCGCCAAACCCCAAAAGGGGCAACGGTGCCAATTTACAGTAGTCGCGTGTTGGGGGGTATGATAGCAGTTCATTAGTGGGAAGGCGCACCTGTTTGCTGGACTTGCCCACACCGGCATCTCGCGATGATTTCACCCAGTTTAGAATTAAGTGCCCCACGGGAAGAGTGGCACATGTGAGCTTTTAAAGTGCCCCTTGGAGCACGCAGTGCATACGAAGAGTGGGAGCTGGTTCACTGCCCTTTTGAAATGCCCGTTGGCACTGCCAACTTTCTACCACGGCACACAAAGCCAAGGGTGTCTCCTCACAGATTCGAGCGAGAACTGGGTAGGAAATGTGACTAGCAGGCCTTCATTTCCTTATATACGTGCCCATTGGCACCGCCAGGACCCCCGGCACAAGAATCACAGACGTGCCAGCTGGTCAGGTATTACTTTGGATTGTCAGAGAAGCTGTAGGGACGGGCTCCGTCTGTGGTGCCCCTTGCCCATCACTAGACGCCTCTGCCAGCTAGAGACGTGCCCTTCAGGGAGCTGGCGCCTGGGCTGCCGCGGTGACCCCGCGCCCCAGGCTCATGGTTCCCGAAGCCTGTGGTCGCAGGCTTGTTCCAGCCACGGAGCTGGTGGGCACTTGTGCACGTCCTCCTCGGAGGGCTTGGCATCCGCTGGGCCCTGGCACTGGCCCACACCCGGCTCTGGCGACTGCAGATTGGCCCGAATTTCTTGGGCTGGAGCCGGGACCGCTCTTCCCCCTCAGCATCCACCCTCCTCCTCTTCCTCTCCTCCCCCTTCCCTGGCTCCCGCTGCTGCACAAACCAGGACTGTGCACAGCAGCCAAGCGGAGCCCGGGCACAGGATCCGGGAGCGCGGGCTGTGCAGGGTGGCAGGGCACGGCGGGGCCATATGTCAAGGACTGGGCAGAACCAGACGACCTCCGAGGACAGGTGAGGGACCCTACTCCGTGCGGAAGACGTCTATGCATACTATAGGCTGGCACCGCTACACTCTCAAGTGCCGCGAAGCAGCTCCCGGCTGCACGTGGCACTATACCGAAGGAATGATATCAACGGGCGCAGTAAGGGAAGGGGTGAAATGGTGATCTGGCGGGCCAGATGCTCCGTGACTTTGTGTCTGTGCGTGTGGCAGTGCCGAGGGCACCCTTTCCTGAAGGTGGGTCTCCGCGGAGGGGGCAGAGGCATCAGCGCCAGGGTTACGGGGAGCCCAGGAGTGGGGACCTGAGCTCCCAACTGACGTCCTCCGTTTTTACGAGTCTTCTTTAGTTTTTGGCCTCGCTGTTTCTTTTTAGGCGCTCCGAGGCCACCCGTGCGCCATTTAACGCTATGTCAAATTAAATGTAGTTATTAACCTGTCGGCACTTCTCCGGTCTCCCTTTTCGGCATGGGAGACCGGCAACATCGACGGCGGCAATCTCGCTGGCACTTCTCCGGTCTCCCTCTTTGGCATGGGAGACGGGCAACGTCCTCCGCATCTCCCGGGGCTCCCTCCAGGCCACGGGAGCCCCGCGGGCGCCGCCATACTTCTTGCCGTCTTCCTTCTTCCCCCGGGCTGCGGGGGGCGGGCACTTCCGGCCGGCCGCGCTAGGATTGGCCGGCCGGCCGGTCACTTCCGGGTCGCCGCGGGCAGTGCGGCGGCCCGTCTCTAGCTCAGGCAGGCGGGCGGCGAAGTTTCCCGAGGAGTGGGCTCCCTCGTGGACCAGCAGTGACGTCCACGCAGCTTCACCAATCAGGAGCAGGATAGTCACTGGTGCCGGCAATGCCGGACCAGATTCGGGGGCGTTCCCGGCTTTCGGCTGACGTCGCGTGACGTCGGCAAAAGCCAAAGAATCTCGGGAACGCCTCCGAATCTGGTCCGGCATTGACGGACAGGCCCCTCGTCCAATGGCTAGGCTCCATTTATGGAGCCAGCCAATGAATGACGAGGGCCGACCCAAACCCACACTACAGTTCTCATTAGATTTCTCCTGCGCAAAAGCTGCTTGCGCAGCTTTTTGCAGTCGAAACCTAAAAAGGTATTGCATACATAAAAATGAAACCTTGGCAGCAACAAGCACATAAGACCACACTGGCGATACAAAATTAGATCGTAAGTCCGACAAGTACAATATATTATATATCTTTTACACTTCTGCAAGAGCAAAAGCCATGATTTCCAAAAACACAAGTACAGCGAGAATAAGATACATACCTTAAGTAGACAGGTAATATCTAACCTTCATACAGATTAACATATGCAAAAAACATTGTAAGAAAATAACAAGAAGAGCTTTCTATAATGCCCTAAAAACCTCCAACCATGTAATGCATGACCGAAAACAGCCTTAACTGTTGCAGGCGCTGCGGGGGGGGCGTGGCTAGCAGCCGAGAATGGCGGACGTGAACTGAGCTCGCTCCGCTAAAAAACCCCGTAAATCCTGAAATTATCCTGTTCCCACAGGGCCTGAACCCCCTCTCCGGACTTTCTCACCGCCGTAACGCTGTGAGCTGCATCTACAGACTTCGGCGAAGCTCCGGAGCCCTCCGCTGCGGCGTACGCACTAGTGAGACAGCGAGGCCGGACGGGGCCTGCGTACAGGGAGGAAGCCGCGACCCACAGTGCGCCCGGAGGCAGGCCGGAAGTGCTGCCGTCCCCGGCACCGCAGAACCACCTTTGCGCGGATGAGACCGCGCTGCCGGATTCAGCCATCGGAGCCTAGCGGGCTCAGCTAGGGGTCCCCTCGGGTGTGTGGGGCGACCGCTGCGGTCGTTGGCACGCGAAGCGGTGGCTGTGGGCGGAGGACCGCCGAATTGCCGGAACCGGAATTTCCGGACTGACTCGCCATACCATGCAGCTACATGCGGGGCCAGCCCTACTGGTGCGATCGGCTGCTACCGAGAGCGTCACAGAAGAGCTCCACCCGGACGGGGGTGACCCCGTGAGCCCCACTACTGCCGAGCACCGAAGTGAGACCTCAGGCGCCCGACTGCGGCCGAAGGTGAGGCCTGTCGCACGCCATAGATTCCCACCCCACAGCGTGAACGCAAGCGGCCTGGAGGTGAGGGAACCATCGTCAGACGAGGGGCTGCCCAGACTAACGCTGCCCAGATCCATGGTGCCAAGAAATTGATTGATCAGCTGAAGGGGGGAGTCCCTGAGAGACTTGAGCAGGCCGCCTACTTCTCCCACTGCACCGTGGATGCTGTGGGTGTACCCTGAGTGCCGGACCGCACCTGCATAGCAGGGAGTCACAGGTGATCGCTGGAAACCCGGAGAGGGTCGCACTGGCCCGATAGACGAACGGCGCTGGGGGGTGGTCGGTTCTTTCCTTCCGCGCCTGCGCCCCCCCCCCCCCCTTAATACGAGCTTTGAGGCGATCGGACTGGGAGCCTGAGGAGGCAAGAGACCACCACACGCACTGCGTGAGAGAACAGTGAGGTGTTCATTTTCGGGACCGACTGGAGAGACTGTGATAGGCTGACCACCAGCACGGGATCAGACTTGCCCTGCGGAAGGCATACAGGATACACCGCTGGCCTACGGAGTCTATCACCTAAGGAATACGATGGGGCGGAACAGGCTCCCCCGTCAGGGAGCACATGCCTCCGGCTCGGAGGACCCGCTGGCTTCCTCCAATGATGATGTGATACCCCCAACGGGCGTTCCCACGCACTGGACATTATCTTGTCGGAGATCAGGGCCTCCAGAGAAGCGCTTGAGGCGCGGATCGACACCATTTCCTCGGGGCTGTCACTGCTGAAAGATGACCACAAGAAGTTGGCCGAAAAGGTCTCTGAACACAAGCTAGCCATCGCAGATTTACTACCTCAGCAGACGGAACATTCCACGTGGCTAGAAAATCTGGAGAAGCAGATGCGGGGCCTGAGAGATAGAGTGGATGTTGCTGAAGGACGCTCGCGTCGCAACAACATACGCATTTTGGGCGTGCCGGAACGAAGGGAGGGGGCGAACCCAACCCGCTTTGTGGAGGACTGGCACGGTGGTGGACCCGGCGGAGCTTACCCAGATGTACAGCGTCGAGAGGGCGCACAGAGTACCCCCCAGGCCTCCGCAACCGGGAGCACCGCCTAGACCGTTGATAGCGCGCCTGCTCCATTTCAAAGACAGACGCAATTCTGAAGTCCGCAAGGGATCACTGTCCAATCAAATACGAAAATCGAACAGTCTCCGTATACCCGGATTTCACGCAAGCGGTACAGAAGGCCAGGGCGTCCTTTTGGGGAGTGAAACGCGCCCTCGGGGATCGTAATGTGAAATATGCCCTCTTCTTCCCGGCTTGCCTCAGGGTCATTCATGACCGTAAAACTTACTTTTTCGACACCCCGGAGGAAGCCTTGGAATGGATGGAGGTAACGCTCACACCACCTCCATCCCCGCGATCCAGGGAGGAAGTACCGGAAACACAAAAACTTGATGGCCAGGACCAGCCGCAGAGACGACCACGGTCTCCAGAACAGGGGACTTCACAACATGAGCAACTCTGAGAGACAGAGGGGAATACCTCGATGGCTGCGGCCCTGCTGACAACCAACGCCCTTGCGGAGCATGATACAAATAATGGGGCGATGCCCGCCAGCCCGACCAGTTCTCAGACAACTGCATCGGATGCGGAAGGCAGCCTGCAGTTATTCCCCCGCATCACGGCACAGATGGCAGCAGACATGTGAACACTGACCCAGTGGATTGGTAATGTAGAGATTGACCTAATTGGCTACAGAGGGGGAGGGTCTAGGGCCCAGGACACCGGCTCTTGATGGGGACTTTGAGGACGAGACTCTTACTAGGTAACTGTTGAATTTGCCCGACTGGGCAAACGCCCCCCAGGCACAGACACAATAGCGCTCTGTTTGTACCCCTGTTGGGTGTTAAAGTTTGGTCCTCTCTGTTCTAGGGGAGGGGTCCGTAATGTTGGGGGGGGTTCAATTGCACACAGCACTGGTGATATTTATCATGTGGTCAGTTTTCGCGAGGTCAGAGGCGGTGCCTCGGGATAACACTACATGGGGTGATGGCGTCTCCTAATCATTATAAGGTCTGCACTTGGAATGCGAGAGGCATGGGTTCAGTACATAAGAGGCACAGGGTGCTGGCTCAACTGAATAGACGGCAGATACATATAGCGTATGTAGGACTTGGCCCTTTTCCCAGAAATTTTTCGCTTTTTATTCCCTTAGTTTAGGGTGAACCCTATTGTAATAAAAGTGAATCGGCCTTGTGTAGTGGAGAAAGCCCTGTGTAATGTCAAACTAATGTTAAGGTGCAGGTGCTTTCTTCCCCTAACATGGCTGCCCCTGACCCCTGCGACTGCAGCGTGGTCCATTCAGGTGCATTCTAGTGGCCAGGAGCTGGCTGGAACCCTCAAACAAGGTATCCATACTAGCCTGCCAGCCTGCCCATCGCTAGAATGGTGGAACCTCCTAGAACCTCCTGGAACCTTCTGGAACAGGTGAGGTGACATCAACTGCCACTGCCAACTGTCAATTGGCGCTATATAAGGAAAGGGAGGGAAACTTTCCTGTCAGATTGAGGGAGCATAGACCTGGGGAAGAACCTACGCAGGAGTTTTAGGCAGTGGGGCCTAGTCAGGGACCTATGATACTGGGAGTGACAGGGCTTAGGTGCTGCCTACCAAGTGTTGAGGTATCCTGAGCTAGCCCATTGACCTGGCCCGGCGGGAGGGGAAACCAGGGACCACTTGAAGAAACTGGCTGAGGAGATTTGATATCAGCCATCAACTCCAACCCCCCCCCCCCCTCCCTTCAAGGAACCCAGAGACTGCTATTTTCAAGGGTGCAAGAAACATAAAGCGCCGAGAAGAAACTAAATCACCACAGGACTATTGAGAAATCAACCAGGTATTGTCGCTGTGTCGCTCCCCGCGCTCCCTGACGCCACCTGGGACCCCTTTTGCTGGTTTGCCACTGTCGTGTGGCCTGTCCTGTTGGTTCGCCTGAACTGCTTAATTTACCTCAGCTGACTGAACTGCCCAGCGCTGTGGATCCCAGAACTGCTGGGCCCCCTGGAGAAGCGCTGGGTCCCTGCACCCAATTGCCTGCCTGAAGCGCTTTTGCCCTGCTGAGCGCTGCGGCCTGGTTGACTCACCGGCGCTTCCTCACTGAGGGACGAGATCACCGCCGCAGCTCCAGTGGTCCGTGCAGCCGAGGCTGCCCTGTGGAGAGCTGTACTTTGCCCCCGGCGGCCCTCGGTGCCAGGAGAGGGCCGCCGCTGTCTTGCCGTGGGCCGGGCCCGGCCCGGAAGAAGAGTGAGGCGAAGCGCTGTCCTTCAGTCACCGCCGTGATCCAGGAGTAGGCCGCGCTGGGCCCGAAGCCACCCACACCCTCATCACGTGACGGGGCGCTGCGTCATTAGCCGCGCCCCCGCCCCTTCTGCTGCCCGATTGGCTCGCTGGGCCGCAACCCCTCAGGCGAGGCCGCTGATTGGCCTGACGTCGAGCGAGGCCCGGGAACAGAGTTCCTTTCAGCGGAGGGCTCGGGGAGTTACGAGAGCCCTCCCTTCCCCGCAAGACAAAAGACTAAGCTGCCCCGGGGCCGAAGGGAGGCCCGAGGAGAGCGCTGGAGCAGCGCGGGCCTCCCCTGTCCGACTCATCACCCCCCGTGGCTTGCAACTCACTGGAGGGCTCAGGGAAGAGAACGAGCCCTCCCCCAGCTGCCATCACCGTCACAAGGTGCCCAGAGCTGCCCGAAGAAAAAGGAAACCCTGGGGGAGGAGGGCGGAAGGCCAAAGGAGGCCCCGAGTCGCCCCTCCCCTGGGAGAAAGTGGTAGTTGGGCCCCGTTGGTCCCATTTAACGCCTAGAAGTTTCCCCCCTAGGTGGAAGAGAGAGGGGAAATATACCTGCAGGCCTGCTGGGCCTCAAAACTGGGCCAGGATATCAGTTAGGCCCCGTGACTTGAGTTAGGAGAGTTAACCCCTTGCTAGGGGTCTGTTAATGATTGTTCTTAAATGTTTAATCTAGCCTGAGAGTAATAGGGTTACCCCCATGGCTGGGGAATAGGTAATTACCGATCATTAATCGGCCCTGGTCAACCACCAGATTACTCGTGGCTTATAAAATGTGGAAGGCACTTTAAGAGAATTGTATGGAGTGGTTTAGAATGGTTTGGAATCGCCTAGGAAATGTTCTGCAATATTGCTAAATGAAATGGCGACATTTACCTAATGAAACACTTGGTGCTGGGAAGTGGAATGGTTCTTCTTCCATAGGGAAACTGGGAGATAGTTGCCTGGTTACCCTTGCCTAATGAATTGTTACCCAATATTTAATGAGCTGATGCCTGGTCCTCAGGGAACTGTTTTATTTCTGCATAGGGAAGGGTTATATGCCAAGTGCAATGTTCCCCAAGTACAACTCCAGGAAATGGTTAATGCTGGGTAATGTAACGTTTTAATCTTTATTGAAATAAGTTATTGCTATTGAGAATATGAATGGCTCTACATGAAATGTTGTTCTCACCTGCGAAAAGGATAATCCCTAATGGAAGGTCCCTACTAGATTAAGGGGGTGTTTACCCTGGTATTGGGCTGTTTTAGAGGTCCCAAGGCCCATAGTTTATAGGCCTCAATTCCTAAAAGGGTAACCCCTGATTAGGGGCTGTAATGGAAAGCCTACCGTCCCCTGATGAAGAGTATTAGCGAGTGCTAGACCCAAACCCAGGGATTATCCATATTTCGCCTAATGTCCTGCTCAGCCTAGGCCTTATGCATGGTTTACCTGTTATTAAATGTTTACTTCTGCTCAGAGGAGTGGTTACTTCCTGGATGAAATGTTGGTGCATAAACTAATGAAAAGTTCTACTTCTACTATGGAACTGCTTAATGCTCATTCCTGCTGGGAGTGATTCTTAAAATGGTTTATCCTGCACAAGGGGATGTTTATTCTTAATGAAATATTTTCTCCCATTTAGTGCCATATTTACGGGAAGCCTACAGTTATTTATTTACATGTTTACTGCTGTAAAACGCTCTCCCTTGCTTGGTGTGAAGTGGGTAAAATGCCTGCAGAACCAATAAGATGTAATGTCATTTGGTTGCCTTTGTGATGTATTCCTTACAGGTTCTGATAAGAAGCAAGGCTGAGGTCAGACCTATGGTTATTTATTACTAATATTTAATATTTATTCCTCTAAGTATGTATTACAGAGTATCGGAACATATGTATTCTGAAGGAAAACTAATAAGTTATTGATATTGCAAATCTTGATTACCCTGATCCTGCTCTATATAAAAGTTACTTGCTTTTTATACAAGTTCGCTGGAGTGGCATCAGTCATTGCGTGCCCATTTTACTGTCTCAGTGGTTGTGTGTGCTGTATGGTCGCTTTACACGTAAGCTTTCGGATGCCTACCCGCTCGTGCCATGCTACCCTCGGGGAACTGGTGACCCCAGTTCCAACAGCGCATCTCCAAGAGACGCACTTAAACGGGGCGGAAGGCGCTAAGCTTTTGCGGAAATGGAAGGGCCAACTCTTCGCCACAGCTTTTTCCGCATTCTCCCGGGGGTCAGCCATATGGATTAGAACCACGGTCCCATTCAAACCAGTAGAAACGAGAGTGGATAAGGACGGCCGATATGTGTTCACAAAGGGGATGCTCAATGGTACATGCATAGTGTTGGGTAGTATATACGCTCCTAATGCAGACCAGTCAAAGTTTTTTACAGATATTGGCAGAGTGTTGACGGATTGGGCGGGGCATGAATGGGTGATTGGAGGCGATTGTAATGCAGTGTTAGACCTAACAATGGATAGATCGCACCCACCGCTACACGGCACGGAGAGCAGGAAACAGGCAATGGCGTTGGCACGGTGGGTGGATGGTTGGGACTAGGTCGATGCCTAGAGGGCGCGTAACGCTTCCAACAGGGAGTACACGTTCTACTCCCCACCACACAAATTACACACTAGAATTGACAGATTGCTCTGTTCCAGGACTTTGGTGGCATCGGTTATATCTGTACAACACATGGGCAAAAGACTGTCCGACCACAACCCAGTGGAACTGACAATACACTGGGGGAGACGGTCTACCCCGATCCCGACATGGCGACTTTCCCCGAGCCTATTAGAGGACCTGGTGTTCAGGTCAACACTGGTAGATGCAAGCACGAACTATTTCACTGAGAACGGGGGCACTGGCAGTTCCAGGCAAATCGAATGGGACGCCTTTAAGGCACCCGTACGTGGAGTGGCGATGGGTACGAGAATGGGAGTTAAGCACACAATTCTGGGAAAACTGAGGGTGGTGGAGGGCAGCCTGGCGATGCTTAGGCGCGAGGCCGCTGGCGCGGATGGCGCACTCACGCAGCTTCAGGAGGCACACATACAGTATGCGGAGCTGCTGGAGGAATTGAGGGTGGTTGATTATGGGGAATACACCGCAAGACAACACACCCAAGCTGACAGGGCGGGTGCGCTCCTGGCGCGCTTGACACGCAACGCACCAACAGGTGCCCCTATAATGGAGGTGCGCAACACCACAGGAATGTTAGTACAGGACCAACTAGAGATCAACAACACGTTTCAACATTACTATTCAGACTTGTATGGACCACACCCTCCACTCTCGGGTCAGGACCTTGAAACGTTCTTCTCTGACGTATGTGTTCCTAAGTTGAATGCGACACAAAGCGCGGACCTTTCGAAACCCATCACATAAATGGAAGTTTGACAGGCTATTAAGGCCTTACCACGGAATAAAGCGCCCGGGTCGGACGGCCTTCCAGCGGAATTCTATTTGACATACATAGACATCTTAGCCCCTCGCTTGCATGCACTATACAGGGAGGCACTGGAGGGGGGACTCCTTACCGAGCACGACATTGCAGGCGGTGATCGTATCTCTCCTAAAGCCCGGCAGAGACGCTCAGCAGCTGGAGACTTACAGGCCCCTGTTGTTGCTCAATACAGATTAGAAGATCCTCAGTAAACTCCTGGCCACACGACTCTCCCAATGCATCCCGGACATTATACACCCCGACCAATGCGGTTTTGTACCAGGCAGGAGCACTGCCCTGAACCTAAGGAGACTCAGTAAGCTGATGTCACCCACTACAGTGAGGACGGACACAGAAGGGTGCATATCCCTGGACCTCAGGCAAGCCTTTGATTCACTTAGGTGGGACTATATGTTTGCAGCGATGAGAAGTTTCGGGATCCCACCGGAATTCATAAACTGGGTGTCCTTATTATACAAGAACCCTACGGCGCGGGTTCGCACCAACAGATGTATCTCAGGTCAGTTCAAGATCGAGAAGGGCACGAGGCAGGGATGCCCGTTGTCGCCCTTACTATTTATAATCGCGTTGGAACCATTAATGATAAAAGTGCGGACTTTCACAGCCACGGCCGGGATCGTCAGACTTGCCACTCACCATATCATATCAGCGTATGCAGATGACATACTGTTATTTCTACATTATGTCAGCGGCCCGCTACACCCCTTACCTGCGGTTTTTAGGGACTTACATGGGCTTTCGGGCCTTATGATCAATGAGGCCAAATCATATGGGTTCGGATTCCACAAACCCCTAGATAAATCGCACATCCGGTTTGCGCCACACCAATTCCAGGTGGCAACCGTGACCTTCAAATACTTAGGAATTCAGGTGTATTGTCAACCACAAGACCTACTGGACGGCAATTTGGGCAAGGCCCTGACCGCCCTGCAGTCCCAGGTGAGATTCTGGACTACTCTGCCCCTGTCGGTAGCGGGCAGAGTCGCCATATTTAAAATGGTGGTGCTACCGAGGCTGCTCTATTTCTTCACGAACTTGCCTGTTCTAATACCCATGTCCGTTTTTAAGTCCCTAAACGCGATAGTGACCGAACTGGTGTGGGAAACGGGCAGACGACGAATAAGCCTGGCAAAATTACAACTTCCAACAGACAAGGGTGGTTTGGTGGTACCAGACCTGATCGCCTATGGATATGCATGCCAACTACAATGGCTAGCATTCTGGCTGGCCGGTCGCAATCTCCAGGAATTGGACATGACGGACGCTGACAGACAGCGGGGTGACATACACCGGCTTCTGCTTCCGAAGGCCAAGATACCAGAGTCGGCACCACCGCTACTTAAGTTGGCGATCACGTATTGGAAAAAGGCGGTCCGATACACGAACAGACACTCTTCATATGCACCCACGATCCCGTTATTGGGTATCCCACTGGGTACTGGCTTGTTAACGGAACGGCGGTTGAGACTTTGGACGGATGCCGGAGTTACACAGATAGGGGACTTCTTCTCAGAGGGTAGGCTCATGGCGCATGCGGACTTTACCCGCCTACACCACGCGCCACCGGCATTATTTATGACGCATGCACAAGTCACGCATTACATAACCACACACTGGGTGAGAGACGGGTCGGAACCGGACACGAACACGTGGACTACTATGCTATACCTCATGGGGACGGATGGTCATCTAACAAAGTGGCTGGCTGGTGGCATCAAAACCGGAAGGGCTACTTCACTACAGCCCCTTAAATTACGCTGGGAAGAGGATGTAGGGAGAGCCCTCACTGATAAGGAATGGGATAAGGTGTTGCGACTGCCACAGAAGGTGTCACGTAACCCCAAATTGAAATACATACAGCTCATGGTAGTGCACAAAGCGTACTTAACCCCCCCACAGACTGCGTGCTATGTTCCCTGACGCAGCCGACACCTGCCCCAGATGTCAACATGAGGACGCAGGGCTCCTACATATGTTTTGGGAATGCCCCAAGTTAGGTCATTACTGGGAGTTGATTACCCGCATCCTGGGTGGGCTGGCGCCGGGCAGACCCTACACGTCCGCATTGTATGGCATACTGGGAATAGGTCACAAGGAGAAGAAAAGAAGTGTAACTACCAGATTTGTGGACTTGGCACTGCTGTTG
This sequence comes from Lissotriton helveticus, assembly GCF_964261635.1. Taxonomy (NCBI): domain Eukaryota; kingdom Metazoa; phylum Chordata; class Amphibia; order Caudata; family Salamandridae; genus Lissotriton; species Lissotriton helveticus. The sequence continues at coordinate 438,001,474 of NC_136070.1, read as the reverse complement.
GCGAAGAGGGCGGTGGCGATGAGGTGGAAGTCGGCTAGGCCACCGGAGGTGGAGGTATGGGGCAGGGAAGTGTTAAGATGGAGCAAGGCAGAAGGGCTGGAACTACACAGAGAAGAGCAGAGGGGGCTTAGGAAACATCCCATCTCGCTAGATTAGAACGAACTAATAACGGAATTTGAGATGGGACTTCAAGAACACGTTGACTAAGCTCATCCCTAGATCCAGAAGTGGAAGGAGGGCGTGGTCTACCCTGACAGGCCGTATTCATTTGAGCGATATGCGAATAGGATATGTTCCACTATGCTCACGTCTGCGCCGAGTCGTAGACCTTCACAAACTTATACACTTTTGAGTACTATATACTTATAGGAAGACGAGAAACCTATTGCTTATTCAACACGAATGCCATGACTGTGACACCGCTAGACCTGAATTGTTGTAATGGAATAACCAGTGCGGGGAGGGAGCGAGGGGAGAGTTATAGAGTTGAAATGTTCATGAAAATTGAAAAATGAAACCGATATATGTATACTGGTATATACGTCAAAGCTGTATTGCGGATATGTTGATATAATGTAGACAGTACTATCTGCTATGATGATTTATTCTGATCAATAAAGAAACTTTTTTTAAAAACTGTTGCAGGCGCTGCCTATCAGACAGCTTAAGACACAGAGTTCACACCGCCAAGTTGCAAAATTGAACAAAGGCATTACCTATACCTTCACACAGAGGAAGAAGCCAGTAACTCGGGTATTCCAAAAATACAACCATAAACTCTGAATTTACCAGCACAACTCTTCAAAAATTGAAGCACTCACAATAAATATGCAGTCTGCACAAGAAGAGAAAACAAACTGCGCTGATTACTCAGACTAAGAAAAACCAGAGGGGCGTGTAAATGTGACACCCTTTTTGGGGTTCTGTTACAAGAAGAAAAGAACAGCTATTAGCCCACAATAATAGCTCTTAAAAGAGCATATAACTGAGTTCAAGAAAGACTAAGCTGTATAGTCAAGTGATGCCTCGCACAAGACCGGGTCCTCTGAGAAAACTATTTAAAAGCAAACAAAACAGACTACGTAAGTAGTGCACCTAAAAAGCCATACTATAGCAAACCAATACGCCACGTAGAGTAAGATATATACCGAAAAAATTGTATGAACTTTTGAGACCAAGCTACTCATCTGAGTAAAATAAAAGACCATACCAGCTGCGCAGCTGCAAAGACAATCCATACATTTAAATAGTTAACTCCGGAGTCAAACACTCTCGCAGTAAGAAAGAAGTAGTGCTTACTACTTCAACACCACAAAGTGCAACAACAGCAGAGGCAAGACTTAAATCTTTAACCTAAAGTTCCATGCCCGTGGCTATATAAAGAGAAGCAAAAGGCCTGAGAAGGCCATACTTCAAGTGCCCAGTCATGAGGCGTATGCTGAATCTGCATGGCTGTTAAATAAACAAACACCGTCAAAAGGTCATATCTTTCAAACCCTCCCGAACATTTTGGGGGAATTTTGATTCGCGCAACTAAGCGTTTCTACAAAGAGCAACAGACCCAGCCATAATAGAATCTGTGGTATCAACTGCTGACTTAATGTTAAACTTTTCCATCTCACAGCCATCTTGCACAAGCTTAAAGAGTTCAGCCCAGACCCCTTCAGGAAGGGAAGGAAGCAGGTGTGTGACAGAGTCCCATAAAGTAGAAGAGGTCCTGCCTAAGTAAGACACAGGATGTGTTTATCGACCTCAGAGTCGAACTAGCCGAAGCAAAGATATTCCGGCCACACAGATCCAACCACCTAGATTCTCTACCTGGTGAAAGTAGAAAAAAAACATCTGGATTTGGCGAAGCAGTAGCAGCTTGCACAACAAATCCTTTAGCAGTAGTGTGTCAAGAAAGACAGACTTGTCCGGAGCAGGACGATGGCGATGGGAAATGGCACGATCAGCAGAGACTCCAGTCACTAGCCTCGCCCAGGTTCCCGGAAGAATATCATACAGAGACTCCCCATAGGGCAGTAAGGGTTCGACACCTGTCACACCTTGATGAAGCAGATCCAATAAGGGATCAGATCCCAAAGTCACGAAGGACGCTGCAATTTCAAGACCTCAACAGCTCTCTTAATAGCTTCCGCAAAAGCTGCACTAGCCTCTGTCGCCATTTGTACGTGGAGAAATCAGATCAGAATTAGGGGAGGTTTGTAGTCTACCATCCGTACCCGATGAAGCCCAAGAACCTTCCAAAATAGGCTGAACAAAACCTCGGAATGTATTGGGAAGACACAGGAACCGCAGAGGTTATGAGCAGCGTCCCCGGCGCCGATCAACGTCGTCGTATCAGCATGTACCATGAGTGACACCTCAAGCATCGACTGGAGTTGGGCGTCGTTGTACCTGCCTTCTGTATGGCCTCATCAGACACCACCACGTCACAGCAGGAAGTCGCACCGGGATGTGCACCCATGCTGTGATGACCCCAGGCCGGAATCAAGAACTACAACAGGCGCCGAGGGCAAACCAGTCTGCATGTTTCCAGTCAGAGTACCCCGTACCTCCTCCAGGGGGAGGCATGGACCCAAAAAAGGCATTCAGAGCCAGAAAGTATGCCTGACCTGGGTCATAGTCGCCCCGACTCCAGGATAAGGAGGAAGGCACGGGTTGACTCCTGTGCGGCGAACTCCGTTAAGAAACGGGAGGAACCAGCAAAGGCCACGTCATGACGCAGTGAGGCCAAAGGCCGACAAGATTTCGATCCCTTATGGTGGGATTTTCACAACTTAGGTGTGCGACGCTCACAGCAACAACTCCTTGAACGGCCCGGACCGGAACCTCAGAGCGCGACGGAGACCGACGTCATCTGGACTCCGACCGGGATAGCTGCGCCATCAACAGCTTCCTTTGCCTTACCAGCAAGGCCTTAGGCTTCAGCCATTTACAGGTGTCGCACTCCATGGGGTCGTGGTTCTCTCGTAGGCACCACATTCAGATGGGATGAGGATCCGTAGCAGACATCTGTCGAGCACAAGTCTCGCACGTCTTAAAACACAAAGGCATAGGCACACTGTTCCCTGACACAAAAAGGCCAAAAATACAAACTGTCCGAGGAACCGCTTCTACTGGTCTGTGTTAAAGCACAGAAAAGAACAAAATTACGTCTCTGCCAGAGGGAACTTCTATGGCAGCGATGTCACATCCGGAGACAAAGTTGTTGCAGATCCATACGGCACTGTCCCCCGGCACTCTGGGGTACTGCTGAAAAATTTCCGGATCCAATCTGATGCCTGGGGAGAATTCACAAGTTAAGGACTCTGCGGCTAGATGTCTCCATCAGATACACCATGTTAGAAGCCAGTCTTTGACCCCTCACACAACACCGCCCACATAGGCTGGCAGGGCAGTAATTAAGCAAGGGCAAGCTTACCTTGCCTCCCATAATTGGCCAACTTAATTCTTTACTGAACTCTAAATGTACCTTAACTAAATCTGCACCCGACAACAGGCTTTGCAGCTCCGTGATAAGGGTGCTGAAAATGTGCAGCTCCCTACCTCAGAGTCTGAATAGGGTTACACTACTCCAGTCACTGATGGAGACAAATCAATAAACAAATTGCACTGATGCAGAGTAGGCTGTGGAGAGATGTGACCTTAGGGCGCAGACCAGGTTTTGCAATCCGGGGATGGCTGCCTTTAGTGAGGCAAGCAGGCCTTAAGGTACACTGAAAAGTAGCAGTCGTTCACAGGAGGCAAGACTATGAAACAAGATAAATCCCTGCCCCAAGAGGATTAGGAGGGATGATACCAGGCTGTGTTTCACCATCAGTCTTCAGCTCTGGTGGTGGAGGAATGGTAACCAGTAAGAAAAACAGATCTAGATTAGTTCGCCCTATGCCTGGATGCAGTCGCAAAATGGACTCTGGATTATTTAAGACCAGATGTCATTAAGGAAGTGTTTGGTATGGCTGCAGAAATAGCGACCGGAGCCCTTAATTGACAAAGGCAAAGCCTTTCCAGTTTCAAGGTAGCTGAGCAGCAATTATTTGGTTTCTACAAACAAAGAAGCTTAGTCTGCAATCCCAAGCAACAATTGCTTAACTCTAGTTGTTCAGATGTCAAGCAATCAGCTGTAAAGTGACAGAGCTGTATTGCCCCTACAGCCCCAGTAATTAGTTTGCAGATTGAGATGAACATGGAATCTGAACAATTTGGAATCCGTAGCTCTGCAAGCTTCTACTGCCTTTCACATGCTGCGCTCTCTCCATCTTTGAGTGCGAACTAGGAATCATGTGAAAGGATGGAAAGTAAAAAAACAAAAAAAACATAAACCATAGAAATTAAAAAATCACCCCCTCCCACTACAATCACCATACAGACACCTTTAAAGTTCTCAGCTGCATTTTTAAACTATTCAGATACGTGGACTTGTTTGTTGCCACTGCAGACTAGGAGATGCCCCCTCCCTAAGACTATAGTCAGCGGATAATCTTCAAATCCCATTCGGGCCAGGCTCTCCTATCCTTGCAGAGACAATGCGAGGGGTGACTGGTGTGCAATGAAAGATGTTTGATGGAAACCAACAGAGTGCTCTGAAACATGCAGTGCTGCAAGGCTCTAGATTCTGCTAAGAGTATCTGGAACCCTTTCTGCAGATATCTGATGTGCCAGGCATAGAGAAAAGTTTGCAGAAAATTCTAAATGCCTATGGTAGAGCAAAAAAAAAAAAGCTACTTTACCAACCACCCTAGCAATTCTTTGCACATCCATGGCCTCAGACTCAGCACTTTGTTCCATAACCTTTCCATTTCTTCACGAAGGCTAAATTGAAGACTCATATTAATAAACTGCAGTTATCACTTTCAAAAATTCTGTCTTAACTCGCAGACTTTCACACAAATCTATCTGCTACAGACTAAGCAGACCACAATTTAGACTACCATAAACTATAATGGTGCTTCAGCACACTTCCTATGGGAACATCATGGGCATTACAGCATACACCACACAGCCAAGACCAGAAATCGTACTGGCTTCTAGTGTGTTATGGAAAGTTGTTAATATTACAAAAAAATAATATTTAATAAAAGAAAAATAAGAAGCGAGGTCAGGATTGAGGCTTGTGCCATGCAGACTGCACAAAGATCACTGAAGCGAGCAACAAAACAATGTCATAATATTACATAGTACATAACATAATTCTTGCCACTCGCTCAATATTTTAACTACATGCTAATTACATTTTATATCAGGCAAGGACATTACAAGAAAATATAGTTTCCATAATTTACTTTTAACAAACTTGCAGTACTCCCCACGGCTATACCTTTCTTTGCATTATATCAATATAGTCAAGTAAAGTAGCAGTACTGAAACTGCAAATTAATTAATCTAAAGAGTCTATTTACAAACAACTGAGCAACATAATGTGCAATTCTTTAACACCACTTTATCCTAAACTTTTCTGTGTCTCCCTGTCTTGACTGAACTAATATATTCTTTCCCTTGAGCAAAAATACAAGAAGTAAATAAAACAGCATTTAAGGAGTACTGGGCACGACAAGAAAATCTGAAAACTATCAAAGAATTTACCTATGTTCGGATGATTTAAAATTTTCATTATTCGGACTTCCCTGAAAAGCTAAAATGAAAAAAGCAATGTATTAAAATCACAACACATTATGCTGCATTCTATTCTATATTCACATCACTAAGCTATTCAGAAATTGTTATTAAAAATAGGGAAAAAATTAAAAGGTAGGGAAGAGAGAACATACAAATGTAGTCTGTTACAAACATGAATGAAATAGCACATCTTATTACAAACGCAGAATCAAGAGTGAAACAAAAAAAATATTACCAGCTGCAAATGTTATTCAATTCCTAGACAAGACTGGAGGTTGCTAATATGTTCCACTTACTAGTGAGTCTCCCATTGCTCCAAGAATTTCCTGTGGGACAGCTGTGCTACCCTAGATCCTCACAAGGTGAATTATACGCGGTTTTAAACCTGCTGCACGACAGCTGCATGGAGCTTCATTGGAAGCACATGCTCAACACCTCTTCTTACATCTGCTCTTTTCTCATGTGATCAGGTAGGGCACTTAATGCACTTAGACAATCAATACAACTTACGACATCACTTAAATATAAACCAAAGTATGTGTGTGGGGATATATATACACATATACATACACACACACACACACACACACACACACATAAATATTACACACAAATACACATACATATATATATCCAAATGAGAGATGGCGTCTCCAACACCCTTCTAAGCGGGTTGGGGCTCGTTTAGGGCAGACGTCGCCGCGCCTCAATATTCAACAATGTTCTTACCAGCTCCTGGCAAAAGAACAAGCCACCCAAGTTTGTGGTTTGTAAATTGATTTATTTGGCCAGAAGCTGGTAAGGACATTGTGGAATATGGAATATATATATATATATACACATACATACACACACACACAAAATAGCTAAACGCGTTAGCACTCAACCGGTTGATCATGTACTCTAGAATTCCTGGTATACATGCCTAAATAACAACCCCAACCACAACATGCAAGATCTTCCCACAAACTCGTGTGAATACACCTCCAAAGACCTACAAACGCCAAAGAGATGCAGCACCAACAGCACAGCATACCCCACTCCTCACCAACCACCGCTCAAAGAGACAACAGAAAACATAAGGCACGCCACGTGACGGACTCAAGCATTTGACAGCACCTTAATCTTCACTCTGGTGATGGTAGGCTCTCAAATGTATAAAACAAGACATTAGGCTAAGCAACAGACAAATTAGATAAACGACAAAGCCCCAAGGCACACGATTCAGGATGCAAATATGCACTTCAAGTACTCCAACTTGAATTACAAACGGGTTATTCCATTAGCCAAAGTTTACATTACCAACAGAACAGTCATGTACAAACCACACACAATGACATTTAGCCACAATGACTACAGTCACCACGAAGCACCAAAATCATACAGAGTGGTACTCAGTGACTGCAGACAGTCAAACTTCATACATATGGCAGAAACTTACTCTACTAGTGCTTGTAACAAAACAAATGAAAGATAGAGTTGGATCATAGCAACGTAAAATATATCATTACACGAAGATACATGCATAGAAATTAGAAAATTTTACAAATATATAAAATTACTAAAATAGCCAAGTTTATAACTAATGGTTAAAGGCGACACAATGAACAAAGGATCGCATACACCATGGAAAGATAAAAGCGACGGACAAGGACACCATCCGAGGAAGAGTACTCTACTCTATAGTAACAAAGTAAACTGTGCAACTCTTTCACTTGAAAAGTTGGAGTGAGTGAAAAGGGTTTTGAATGTTAAGTGTAAAGTTTCAGATGTTAAAATTTGAAAAAAGTGATGGACATTACAATGGAAACAAGCATTTGCAATGCAATAGGTCTCGCATTTATGAAATGTTGAGCTATTGGCATTGTAAATGACAATGCATTTTATTTCTGTGTTTTTAAAACAGATAAATAAAAGGCATTGTCATTTACAATGCCAACTCTCGCAGATGCGCGTTTTAACTTTTTTTTTAAGCATTAGGAGAAAGCGTGTCCAGCCTGCTGTTGCAGGCAGGACAACGCTATTTGAGAAAACAGCGCTCAGAGGCTGTAATTAGAGCCTATCCGAGCAACAACACAAGTAACAGGGGGTGTCGCCAGGGGAGGTTACAAAATGAAACAAGGCGGTACAAAGATGGGTATACTAAGCCTTGTGACCAATGAACAGCCACAGTTTACAGTGGACAATGACAAGCCAATGAAAAATGTGGACAGAGAGTGGGCAGAGCTTCAAGTTCCTACCTCAATACAACATGCCTCGCAGAGCAGCGCATGCGTTGCCCAGGCTCAACCTAACAACTGAAGGAGTCAAAGATTTTCTACAGTGGGCCAATCATTATGGAGGAGCTATTGGGGACTTGGAGTTTGTCTATATCAGCATGGAAACAAAGTTGGGTAAAAACTACTGATTTCTAAGCCATAAAAGGGCTTTGGTCCCTACAATACTATACCAAAAAAGTGAATTGATGTATATAAATATTTTTAAAAACAGAAACCACTAATAAGAAAATTCAGATTGTAAAATTAGGCCTTAAACGTATTTGTTTTATACGCATTCAGTTGTCCAAGTGTTGGTCACATGCATTTATAACTATAAGTAATTTTTCGACCGCCAATAGAGAAAGTATATATTTTTTTTAATCTTACCTTTTGCAAACTGGTTGGGTTCAACTGTGTTTTGTCAATTATTTTTATTGCAACCTAAAGGACAAAGAATATTCAAAATGAACACAATTTGAAGTACAAAACACTACAGTTCATTCTCATATTGACAGACGTTCGCTGAATCAAAGGTACTGCCACTTATGTTCAAGAATGTAATGTTCAGGCATAAACCATGAACACACAATATATGTTTAAACAATACAGAAATTGGTTTGAGGCCAACCCTGATTTGTCCTCAATTCAGATTAAATTCACATCAGGGCTTGATACTACAAATGTAAGGATCAAGGAAACAAGCACTGCACAGTGATGTGATGAGAGGTACTGCATGGGATTAGTCTCCTTGGATGCGGATTAAATTATTTAAAAAATGAATAATACTTTTACAATTAGTTCAGAAAATGGTGCAGTATTTAGTTCAGAAAATGGTGCAGTATCCAGTGAACAATTAGTTCAGAAAATGGTGCCGTATTTAGTTCAGAAAATGGTGCAGTATCCAGCGAACAAGAAGGAATATTCACAGGTCAAGACGGTTGCCATTTATTTGTGCTATACAGCTGAATATACTTTCAAAAGAGTAGAATACATACTTATCCCTACTCTTTTACTTAGTTCATGGTAAGGCAGACTTCTATAACAAACTGAAAACACAGACTCTCCAACTCTAGCCTACTTATACATAATTCAAATTAAGGCACTTTAAAACACGAATTCAGGTTTGAGAGGTGGGATGTTGATGTATAACAGATGTATCCACTAGCTCCAACAAAAATCACCTACCCAGTAACATTTTCCAGGACCTTAGATGGGAACAATAGCAGAGAAGCTAAGCATACAAGTGCTCTGATTTATTGGCATGTTACCCTAAAGAAGGCTTAGTTTCCAGATTTAAGAAGAGAACCTACTCCAATGAACGTATAACAATCTGCAGAGGCATTGTTTGCTTTCTCTTGTGCTGGGCTATATAGTGCAACCCTTTGAGATACTAGTTTTAGGAAAATTCAGAAGCTAAGGTAGGAGCAAGAAGAGCTTGGAGATGCAGATATAATCCGATTGGATTATGGGAACATACTTTACCTGGGGGTGACCAAGGCGGTCATTCGTCGTCTCTAATTAGTGCAGAATGCTGCAGCACGCCTGCTCAACGGCTGCCGAAAAACTGATCATGTGGCTGGTCATCTCCGTGATCTTCACTGGCTGAAAGTGGACAGCCGAGTGAAATTCAAGGCGCTCAGTTATATGTATTAAATCAGGATGAAAACTGCTCCCAGCTACCTGCAAACCCTTGCTGACGCTTATGTTCCTTCCCGTTCTCTTCGTTCCTCCTCCCATATTCTTTTCAAGGTTCCCAAATTCAGACTGTCCAGAATGGGCGGTAGGTCCTTTGCTTATTTAGGGCCTAAGCTATGGAACTCACTTCCTTTGAAAATCCGGTCCGAGGACTGCTATGTCCGTTTTCGCAAAGCCGTTAAGACCTGGCTGTTTAATCAATAACTATACGTTTGTTTTCAGCCATTGCTAGCAGCTATTTCTCAGCACCGGGAAACCCTTTCGGGTAGCTGTCGCGCTCAATAAGCTTAATAAATAAATAAATAAATAAAACACTTGGCCACAGGTAGAGGCAGACATGAGGCATGCATATGTGGGACACCACTTATAAGAGCACAGCACATCCTTAGAACAGCGAGGAGAAAATAAATGCATAAATGTCATGCTTTTTACATGGGATCTACTAGTGGTCCCCCACTACAAAGGCCTCCAAATACTGGGTCCGAGACAGAAACCTAGTCTCACTAAGGTTTACCACGCACCCAGTGACTGCTGGATGCAATAAAGTCTCAGTACTGTAGTTAAACTTCTGCGATCAAACCTATACTAGCCTTTGAAGACTCTATCCGATGGGCAGAACAAGTGCCGCTTAGATACTGGCAGTCACCAGGATTCAAGAAAGAAAAAAAAGAGGAGTCTCCTTAGAAACCAAACTAAAGTCTTCAATTTTCAGAAAAAGGGGAAGTTTTATTTCCATAAAATGTTTGTATTACCATATTAAGTATGGATTTCTAGCAATTAAAGGCATTACATAAGCAACCTCTCCGAGATTGTGCAAAAGACCACCCTGACAAACAAAAGACTAAACTACTTTTACAATCCAGAAAAAAATAAAATAATGAAGAAGCCTCAAGCACCAAAATGGTCCTAATTGAAATTACAAAGGTCTCTTAACTTCAGCTAGCATAAAGAAAAAAAGGTAATGGAATGTGAGGCTCTATGAAGCATGGTGAAAGTTAAGCAGGAGGAATGTGCAGGACTACTTCCCTCAGTCACAGAAAGACTTTCAGATGCACCAATAGCTTCTGATCGCCTACTGAACCAATTCAGAATCTCAAACTGCAAAAGCAAAGGAATAGCGCAACAGAGGATCACATGTGTCAGGTTTCGAATCGTGAATAATGTATTCTTATGTCACTACACACTAGCTCCTCAGCCAATCGTCGCCCTGGCTCAACAGTGCTAAGTATGCTGGTCATTCTCCTGAAAACATGCAAATGTCAAATGTGTTACCTCTCTACCCGTCAGAATGTGTCTGGCCAGTTTTACTTTCGCAAAATTTCCTTTGCCAATTGTTTTAAGAAGTCTGTAATTTCCAATATGAGGTTGCTCATCTGCACAAGAAGCAACCGGTGTTCTGCCACGGATTCCAGAGCGCCCAGATCGAGAAGAACCTTCTGGTCGACCGTCTCCATGAGATGAGTGCTGCATTAAAAATAATAAGAAAATAGTTTACTTTTTAGAAAAAAAATGCCACTTTTTAAAAAGGTAACAACAATTGTCCCTGATTAAGGGAGCAACAATTTACAATAAACAGAATAAAGAACATAGCATGGAAGAAAAGGGCACACAGTATAAATTAGCCTTGTTTAAATTGCAAAAACATGGGGCACTCAAAATATGAAAGGCAGTAGATAATTTCAGATTGTAAATGAGCCCCTGAATCACTCCTGACCAGTGTATGCTGAAGTCGCCTCCTCCAGCAGTTGGGAGTTAAGCCACATGAAAATCAGCTATGCGTTTAAACAAAGGGATACCCCACATTCTTACAACAGCATCTCTGCAAAGAAGTCATATCTGTAACTGTATTGACACAATAACATTTAACATCTAAACCAGGTTTAGAAAGAACTGAAATGAACTTATTCTACAGAGAACTTTAAAAAGTAGAAATCGAAAGGTGCTCAGACATACATGTGGAATAATCCCAATGAACCCAAAGAGCATTCAACTTCACACAGCAGTAAACACATTTCCACTCTATAATACCAAGTTCTTTTGGTACCAGAGAGTGGAGCTGGAAGAACGAGGGGGGCAGAGGGTATACATACAGTGAATGGGGATGAATAGCTCTGAAGTAATGCAAAGCTTAAAAAAACAAAAGGGCTTTAGATGCATCTTATATATGGTACAAAAGTACCACTTATCGTACGTTAGAACGGTACTGCAAGTCACTGAGAAATTAAGTGACCATACAGAAGAATGAGGCGGTAGGCAAACTTCTTTTACAAGGCCATGGAACTCAGAGGTGACCTCTTGTACTCCGGTAAGGATTGTAGCGGCTGTTCAGCACTACACCACCCTCGCCAGGAACATGGGAGGCATGGAATGGACGTGGAAGTGTTTAAAAAAATATATATATATAGATGATTAAAAGCGAGCTGATTAGGGACACAAGGGTGTCAACGGAGTGGTGTTGAACGATGAAAATAAAACGAACAGTATAAAGTCTGCAATTGAAGATACTGAGACATGTCAGCCATTCATAATGGGGTGTGTCATGTACATTTAAAACGTTATGTGACCCAACACGTGTATCCTTTGCTGCACTCACTGTATTCTTAATCATGTGAAACTCTTCTTTCAGTTTCAGGTCCAGTTTATAGAGAAAACATAATCCTTGTGGGTTTTCAAAGCTGTCTTTCATCAGTGAGGGCGATGAGGAAAGCAGGGCACTTCCTCCATCGCAGAGCCTCATGTGATCATGTAGATCTCATGGTCTGTTTGCTGCAGTTTCATCATAACCAACCCCTTTGCGAAGATTAATTTGCATAGGCTTAATAGCTAGATCGTATTATATAAAGGATCCCTCTACAAGTTCCACTTTAAAGCAGTTCTCCTTGCTGGCAGTGCCAAATCTATTAATTAAACGTCATTTTCCACCTTGCCCATGTTGTTGAAGTGTACCCGTCCCCCGCCCTGCTTGCTCTGTGCAATCTCCATGTGAGATGCATAAGACTACCAGAACAAGTATCCAGTGTGGACTGGAAATGCAGGCAGGTGCTTCCGCTGATGTGAGTGAAAGCTGTGTCCACTGAAGCAGGAAACCAGGTTTGGCCCAGAGGTTACTGCCAGAAAGATACCACTGCGAGGGATTCGGCCAGAAGTGCCACACCAAAATGCCCATTTGCAACCGAGCTGGAGGTCCGTCCCCCCCAATCACAAGGGCTGCCAAGCACGTCTGCCTCACCCATCACCTTATGCACGCAGAACTGAGCGAGGCTGCTGGTGCAAAACTGCAGCAGGAGCCATTGCAGTGAGGCGGTAGTCTGGACCACATCCGCTACACAGTCTGAAATGCTGCAATACCCATATGGTAAATGCAGGTCTTTGCCTGCACTCTAGACAAGACTCAGAGACGAAAAAACGTTCTGGCGGCAAGTCAGCACTGCACACCAAGACATTTTGCCAAAGGATTAAAAAAACACTGAACTAGGTTGTACATTTGGCCTGCGAGTACTCGAGCCGTCTGAACCTGCGTTTAATCCTGCCTAAACATGTATTGTTTTGGGGCTTTAGATACAGGACCATGACCCCAATGGAAGGACTTGAGATATGGGTAAGTAGGGGTGTGGCATCTCACTGTTTTACTTAGTTTGGAACCCTTCCATGTAGTTCTGCTGTGTAATTAAAATCCTTTTTTTTTATGAACATAAAAAGTTAGCAATGAGTTGGACATTACGTTATTGTTTCTGTTGGTTGGCTGTAGAGTTCTAAGGTCTTTGTAGTATCTTGGTATTCTCTATGGTGTCCTTCTCTACCTCTAATAGAATGTTCATGTGATGCATCTATCAGAATGTTGGTGATCTGCCTGAGAGTCCACAGTTGGCTGGGCTGAGCACCATGATGGATGCTCCTGGTGGGGTCTCTATACAACTTCGAATAAAGCATCACTAAATACTACTCAACGTGTGGACTTCTCATCATTACAGTCTTGCCTCCAACCCTATGCGCCTAAGAAGCGGATGCCTGCTCGTCCTCACTACCCTGAGAGTCCACTACAGAAAGGATTCTACTTAGCCTAGACTGCAGAGCCACAGTAGGAGTGTTCCACAGCACACCAGATGAACTACCTCAACCGCCACAGTTTGGGCCCCTGTAGCCCATGTCTGTGGCTCCCTGAAAGGGTAGGAGAATAGTACTTTTAGTAATCAGCCCAGATATTGATTTCTTTAGGTCTGACAAATCCAGCTCATGTGATCGGGGAACATGGCGGCTGGCGGAACAGCGGTCGAGAGGACCGCCGTGCAGCAGAAGAGTGAATCGAGCAGCAGGATCGGCACGTTTCAAGTGAGGCGAAGCAGCAGAATGGCGTGCAGTTATGAAACGCCTAGAGATATTGCGGTAAAAAATACCCTCCATTAATTGGCTTGGCGTTCCCAGGAGGCTTTCTTTTTCATGGGCCTCGGCGTTCGCACTACCCCGGCCGCAAGATGCGACTCCGCCTCCCAGGGGAGTTGGAGCCGGGTGGCTGTTTTCTGGAGGAGTAACCAGTGCACCGCAGCAAGGCTGCACAGTAGGTGGAGAGGCCCCCGAGAGATACGTTGTGGGCTACGTACATGTCAGGTACAGGGGGGAGAAAGGCAAACTGGGGGTGCACTCCAGAGGGCCTGAGAACAAGTTGCAGCTCATTATAAGTTTTTGAGCATAGCCAAGTATTAGCCCCAGGATTACAGCAAGGAGGGGGTGGATGGAGAAAGACCTTCCAGTTTGGGATTTACCCCTCAAGGTTTGGACCCCCGAAAGCACAGAAGCATTAAGTGGTAGTGGGGCCCCCCCTAAAGGACCAGGACAATACGCAGGCACTGAACTCCCTCGGAGATTTGGCGTTAGTTGGCAGGGGTGCACAATTGTTGTCTGTAAGGAGGATACCTCTTACGCCCTGCCCCTGATAAGAAGTGTGCAACTGGGAGGGGGAAGTCCGTGAGCGCTCCTCAAGCAGTAACTCCCGTAAAGAGACCCCCTAAAGGAGGCAAAGTCAAAACGTGTGGAGCAAGAGGAACAAGCTCTCTTACTAAGCCTCCCCCTCCCTTAGGTCCTACTTTAAAATTATGGAGCAAGTGGCAAGTTCAGTAGAGGTTGGGGGGCCTACTGTTGAGCCAAGGGAGGCTAGAGAGGGGATAGAAGACATATTGCCTCAGGGGAGACTGAATGAGCCATTGAGGTTGGAAAATCGTTTCTCCCCTCTTACAGGGATCACAACAGAAAGCTTAGAAGACATTGCATCTAGTACTTCGAGCACTCCTTTGTCCTTTACCCCTCCGCCCACAATACAATCTATTCAAGAAGGAGGGGTGTCTGCTAAGACAACTGATCAGGTAGCTCCCCGGGTCAATGATGAGAGCCTTAATACAGTCCACACTTTACGGGAGGGGGCGTCCCTAGGGGCCCACGTGACTGAGCTACTATTTAATCTGAGGCAAGACATGCTGGTTAAGTTTGAGACTTCTGAATATAACCAGAAGGACATCCAAGGAAAATGTGGGATTCTTGAACAAAAGATTGATGGAATTGCCCTGCGTAAGGTTGCCCTGGAAGAGGAGGTGAAGACGTTGGGTGAGGTTACGGTAGCAAACTCTAACCCCTTCGCTGCAGGGGTAATTCCTCCATTGTGCTGGGAGGAGGGGGGCGCGCACAGCGCCCGCATGCTCATGACAAGCTCAGCTCGTCATGAGGCACGGCGTTCCTGTGCTCATGACGAGCTGAGCTCGTCACAGGTGCACCGGCTCCCGTGGAACGCTCAGCACAGCAGGGGAATTCTCCCCGCACCTGAGCGCTCCACGGCTCATGACGAGCTCAGCTCGTCATGAGCACCGGAGCACCGTGCCTCATGACGAGCTCAGCTCGTCATGAGCATGGTAAAGGCTAAGGAAACAGCAGGAATTGAAGCAGAGAATAAGTCTCTGCAAGAGAACTTGGAAAGGCTGGAGCTGCATGCTAGGTAAAATAACATCCGCATTTTGGGTGTCTCGGAAAATGCAGAAGAGTCGGACATTAAAGGATTTATGTGCAAGTTACTGGAAGTTCTGCTTCAGGACAGAACGGATATTGACTGGGAAAGAGAACTCCATAGGGTCCATAGAGACCCCTATGGGCTTCACCCAGGGAGGAACGCCCCAAGGAAGATTTTAATACATTTCATCACTTTTTCAACTAAAAGAGCTTGTGTTGAGGCGTGCGGGGAGGGAACTGCAGCTGAAATTTGGAGGCGTTACATATCAAATTCGCTCTGACATGGGCAAGAGGACCGCTCAGAGGCAGTGGGCCTTAGGCGCTAAAATGAGTGAATTATGCTCTAGGGGCGCCGAGGTGCACATGAAGTTTACGGCCATAATGATAATGTGGAAAAACAAAATGTATACCATTAGAGACCCTGAAGAGGTGGACTCCCTGTTAAAATCTATGGAAAGCCCAGAATAGGGACTTGAGCTCTGTTATAACATGTATATAGTTGTATATATAGTCGTACATAGATACACGTAGAAGAGTAGAACGAATAAATATATGAGGTTAGGCACTTGGAGAAAGCTCTTAGGTTCTAGCACTAAGCTACACTAAATTACACACAACTTAAGAGCACACATATGAAATACATGCCAATATACGTTAATACGCCTTTCCCTTCGGGGTTAGGCATCGACATTTTTTTGCCTTTTGAGCTCATTTTAGAGATTCGCTCTTTTGCCTGCATGGGGATACCGAGAAGGCCTTTGCCAAAGAGATAGGGAGGGGGGATTCCCAGGGGGGATGGGGGCGCGGGATCACGGGTGGATGAGAGCTTGTGGGAGAAAAGAAAAATGTATTGTCCTTACTCTGCAAAACTGTTGGTGGATCAAAATAAGATGTGTTATCTTGTTAGTGACTTTTTTCTTAGAGAGGGCGCTGCAGAAAGGGGTAAATTTCGAAGAGGTAGGTAGGAAGAGAGTTCCAACGATTGATAGAGGAGTAAGAATTTGGTTCATTTTATATCCTGGAACGTAAATGGCTTGAGATCCAGGAGGAAGATAGCACAAAAAATTGAGTTTCTTAAGAAAACTGAGGCCAGTGTTATTTTTTTGCAAGAAACCCATCTGATTAAAAATGAATGTAGTAGTGCTTTTAAAAAATGGGCGTGGGTTCAGGACATTGAGTGTTCAGATCATAGTGGGAATACGAGACGGGTTACAAATCTTATAAGAAGTAATGCAGGCATCACAATGGAAAGCTATAAGTACGACTCCTCTGGGAGGTGGGTATTGGCCAAGATAAAAATTCAAGGAATTTCTGTAGTGGTTGCTAGCTACTACGGGCGGAATGAAGACAATCCGGAGGCACTAATTACATTGGAATCATTTTTACTAGCATCAAATGCACCTATGATGCTTGGGGGGGACTTTAATATAGTCTTAAGTAAGGAGTTGGATAGAACCTCCAAAGCTAAATATCTTACCCCGCCAAAAACTACAACAGTACTTAAAACTTTGATTAATTAATTAAATTTAGTTGATATCTGGAGAAATAAGAGGGGGGCCAAGAGGGGTTTTACTTTTTTTTAGCAACAAATATGGCCATCACTCACGTATCTACTATTCTCTATTAGATCGCGGGTTGTTATCGGGGGTGGAATCGATCAAGAATATACCAGCTATACTTTCAGATCACTCTGCTGCTCATCTCTCATTAAGGCTTCAGGATAAGAGGGATACTTTTAGGTGGACCTTCGACAGGACAATCCTGCTAGATGAAGGGGTTATTTTTAAGATGAGAGAGGAGGTAGCAGGTTTTTTTAAGTTAATAAGGGGTCAGCTAAAGTCCAATCCATATGAGCCTCCTTCAAGGCCATTTTAAGATCTATAGGTACTACAATTATGGTGGGTAAAATACGCAGCATGAGGCATCAGGAGGAAATACTTCTTAAAACCATCAAAGCTAAAGAGCAGGAGTTACAGAAGGCATCACTTGAGAATTCCAACAAGGTGTCCTTACTTACAAAGCAATTAGAACAGTTGCAAGCAAAATACAGAGGAGCCATCTAAAGGATATTGCCGGATAGATGGAAGGTTAGCAAACTACTGCATTTTGCATAGAGGGAAAAGAGTGGCGCCCTTGTGGCTTGTAAAGCCAAGGTAGATAAAGTATGTAATTAAATTATTAGTATTAGAGACTTCACGTCAGGAGACCTAGTTGAAATTAATGCAAAAATTGGCCTAGAAGTCTGTAGGCATACGAGTAAACTGTATAAAGACGATATTTCCCCTGGGAGGGATAACATCGAGGGTTTTTAAAAAGATATTGAACTCCCGAATTTAAGTGAAGGTCAGATGGGGACTCTAGCCGCTAAGATAACAGAGGAGGAGATTCTACTGCAGTTGAGAAAGATGGCTAGAGGGAGGCCGGCCGGGCCAGACGGCCTACCAATTGAGATATACTTTAGACTCTTCGACATTATAATACCAGAGCCTAAAGAGCTCTTTAATGCAGTATTAGTAGATGGGGAAGATCCTCCTTTGAGCTGGGCTGAAGCAACGGTAACATTAATTTTGAAACCCAACAAAGACCCTCTGGTGGTAGACTCTTACAGGCCTATATCTCTGTTGAACACAGACTATAAGGTTTTCGCAGGGATTCTGGCTGCCAGGGTAGCCAAGATTACAAAATGTATGACACACGAGGATCAGGGAGGTTTTCTCCCTGGGAGGCAGCTAAATGAGTTAACCTTTCTACTGCTTGGTGTAGTTGATTTAGTAAAAACCTACAACTTAGCCGTAACGGTTGTGGCAGTTGATGCTGCTAAAGCCTTCGACCAGGTGCACTGGCCCCATCTCTGGGTGGTCCTAAAAATATTTGGATTTCCCAATAACTTAATAAAGGCTGTTAAACTCCTATATCGCCAGCCCAGAGCTAGAGTCCTCATGAATGGAGAGTTAACTGACTGGTTCAATATAATGCGCAGAACAAGACAGGGGTGTCCTTCATCCCCGCGGTTATTTAATTTGTATATCGAACCGTTAGCGGCATGGATTAGGGAGGATACCATCATTGTTCCCTTCACCTATGGCACTTGAAGTTAAATTAGCCTTATATGCAGACAACCTTTTACTCTATACGTTGAATCCCAAGATGGCTATTCCTACTCTAATGGTAAAAGCAGGAGCGTTTGGAAAAGTTTCAGGATATGGGGTGAATAGAAACAAAACGGAAATTATGGAGTGGAACCAATCAAAGCAAACTGTGCAGGCAAAATCGTGCATGCGCTACCTTGGCATTATAGTTTCGCAGAAATTGGCGGATGTAACTGTTGTGAATCGGAAGAAGATCAGCCAGGACGTAGGGAAAATGCTGGTTAGGTGGGCTAACCTTCCCCTAAATTCGTATGGTCTAGTAAATCTTATTAAGATTATCATTTTGCCAAAAATTACTTTTCTCTTTAATTCCATACCACTATTATTTAATAAAAGGGAGATCGCTAAATTACAAGGAAGGATAGGCAGTTTTATCTGGGGCTCGTATATCTTGGAAAAAATTAAGGAGGAGGTTGGAAAAGTGTGGGCTTGCACTACCAGATCTGTTGATCTATGGGTATGCTTTTCTTTTTAAGAATTGTTGGATGCTTTTAGACAAAGCTGATGGTTTCGCAATAGGAAATCTTTTTGGGGCATTGCTTAGTGAGCTGAGAGAGGGGCATGATAAATTTCTATTTAAGTTCGGGGACCCAAAGTTTTTCAAGAAAGTAAGATTAAAGATTCTAGTGGAGGCCTTAAAAGTATGAGTCTTTATTTGGAAAAGTTGGGGTTTTCCTACTACTCAACAAGGGCCCCGATAAGGGATGCACCAGGGACCCCGGAGTGTTTGAAAGATTAACTTAGCCTCCCTTTGAAAATACGGGAATCATTCACTGGGGTGACCTGAAACTGGGAACAGAGTTAGTCGGTTGGGATATCTTGAATTTACTAACTGGGGGCCAACTAACTAGATTTAAGTATTACCAGCTTTCAGCGTGGTGAGCAACCCAAAACTGGGATGAGCCAGAAGAAGATATTTGGTGGGATCAAGTAATAAAAACTGGTCCTGTTAAGAAGGTTGCCCTGTGGTACCACACTTTGGTAAACGTTGAAGACGATCTAGATAAGGACATCCATAAGCTTTAGGGAGATGAAATGGTGAATATAAATTTGGGGGAAGCTTGATTGGGTTCCTTTGCGATGCTTCGAGATACAGTTAAACCAGCCTATTTAAAACAGAATCATTTCTTCACGGTCTATAGGGTGTATTGGTCCCCAGCAAGGCTAGAAAAAATTTCAGGAGCACACTATGTTTGCGCAAGATGTGGAGGTCCCTCAGCTGATTATTTCCATATGTTTCTTACATGCCAAGAAATCACAAAATAATTCTGGCTCGAGGTGTGCCCGTTTTTTTAAAAAAATCAGGTATTCCGGTGAGGGTAATCCCCCTACTTGTATTTTTTGGAATCTGTCAAGAAAATGCTACTGGTATCAGCAGGCTGGATGCAAGATACATTTTTTTATGTGAACTCCTAGGAAGACAGGAGATTTGTAAAGAATGGAAATCGGAGGCACCACCGCCCTTCCTGGAGTGCAAAAAGAAAGTTGTAGCCTTAAGTAAACAGGACTTAGCATGGGACCCCAGTAGCCAAGGAAGAGTATGGGTTGAGTTGGTGGACTGGATTCACAATCTGGGGCCCAATGATTAGCTGTCGGTCCAGTTTCCTTCTGTGTTACAGGTACACCGGTGAAGGGTGGAAGAGGAAACAGCTTGTACTCTTGAGTGGAAGGACTTCAACCCACCCTGGTTCTTCCAGAGATGGGAAGGGAGTATAGCCAACAAGTAAATTGGCAGAACGAGGTAAAAAAAAAAAGATATTGATTTCTTTAATATTCCTAATATCTTGTAGCATGTTAAGGGGAGTCCGATTTTGAAAAAGGCACCCTTCGATCCTGCAATTGTGTAAACAGGCTGATTTTAAATTTTGCATATGCTTGGGTTCAAACGCAGGTGGCATGATGTGCAAAATAAAAATGGACTAGGATGTGGCCCTTGTAGGAGAGTAGGGTCTGCTTCATATGGTTACCCCCACTTGTTGCTGTGCTTTACTTGTTTTTCAACTTTATTTTGGCTGTGGCCCTGCTAATCGGCCCACAGCCTAGCTGTTCTCTCTCTAAATTGATACCATGTACTTTAGGTACATACCAGACTGGTTACTGAGGCACCCTTGTGAGTCCCTGTATATGGTACCTTAGGTACCCAGGGCATAGGGGACCCAAGAGCCTACCAGGGGCTGCAGCATATATTGTGCCACCCCTCTTTAGCCTTCCAAACTGACACCACAGGTCTGTACTTACAGCATGGGTAAGGTGGTGTAAGCACCCCTTACTTAGATATAGTATACCTATATCTACCTTATATATAGACACATAGTAACCTATAAGTCACTCCTATGGCAGGCCTTGACAATCCTGGAGGCAGAGTTCTTGGTTTTGTGTGAGAGGGTGCCCTAGCATGAGCTGGGCCCCTCTGCAGCTTTCGGAACCATCTCCTTATAACTGTTCTATGAAATAGCCATACCATATACTCTTAAGTGCATTACAATCCTCCCGGTTAATGCTAACTTTGGTTTGGCGTAATCAAAACATGTCGTGTAAGGTGTCAAACACTTTGGAATACTACCACCCCGCCAGTTCTGGCGGCGGGGTAGCATTCCACCCTTCTACAGGGAGAAGACATGTAGTTACTGGTAAACCCAGTTAAAGTTAAACAGGGCCCCAGCATCACAAAATGGATGCTGCTGCCACAGACACGAGTCTGCCCTCCTGCTGCTGGATGAAACTCTGGCAGGAGAGGCCTGGACAATAGGTTTCCTGTCCAGGGAGGTGCTGGCACCTCTCCAGACAGGCCTTAGTGTATTGGGGCAGGGTAGGTTGCATTCAGTGAATGCTTTTCAGACACTGCCTGGGGCACACAAGGTGCTCCATGCACTTCCCAGTTCAAACCGGTTGCTGGGGCGCTCAGCCCCAGCTCTGGTGCGAAACTGGACAAAGGGGAAGGGGTGCAACTGCTGTACAGCACGTACAGCCAATAAGATGTCACCATCTTTTTTGCTGCCTGCCAGAGTCCATTTTCGCGGCCATAATGTTCAATATCGCGGCCATCGCGCTCTTCAGCTGATTTCGTGATTATTTAGTAAATCGCGAAATCGTGAAATGCTGGAGGGTCTGGTTAGATATACTACGGGCAGCGAGAGGTAGGGAGTTCCAAAAAACAGGTGTCAATGCTCTGAACGAGTGCCCACCCGCTGTAGCCCTGCGCACCCGAGGTACTCGGGCCAAATGGAGATCTGCAGAGCGCAGGGCCCGGGTGGGTGCGTACAGGGAGCACATATCTCTCAAAATCTTAAGGCAGGGGCCTCAAGGGGGCTTATGAATGGCAGTGAGTTTTTTTTTTTATCATTTTGATGCTTTATTAAAAGTTTGTATCAACCCACAACTGATTGAAACATGGGGCCCTGAAAGTAATCACCCGGTAATGGTTAGCAGTTCTGTTACTCAAAATTTTAATAATTGTACATTCCGATTACATTTCCTCTTTCACTTAATAGGAATCCCCGTCTTTCATACTGTATTTAGAATTTTAAGCATATACAATATACCACTACAAATCTGAACTACATTTTGGAATAGTCACAAAATTGACATCTGAGTTTGAAATACCACATAACATCCTAAATGTTGCAATGATCTTACTGACGCTTTACTTTAGCCTTTCTTCAAATCAACACCCTGGTTTGAAAAAAAAGCAGAGGATTCAGAACACAAACTTGCTGTTTGATATTTGTTCGGCACATGCTAATTTTTGTTAAAATACATGGTATGCAGCATTTCTCACAACCTAGGTCTTTGTGAAAGTCAGGTGTGCATAACAGTACTCGTGGAGCAAATTGAAAATAATTACAGACATAAAAATTATGCTCGAGTTGTATTATTTGTTGCTTACATCTTGGTCCAGTGGGAGACGATAGGATGTCTAGTGTAACTTTATATATACATTTTTAAATAAATCTAAGACACTGAAAACATATTACTTTAGAAGACCAGCAAATAAATCTCTCAGTACCTGGCCATAAAACAAAAATTTTAGGTTGATGTGGTTTTGTTGCTGAAAAATGCACATATGGTCCTCTGTATGTATCATGCATGCTCAAGATAAGAATGATTTATTTTCGGTACAGTATCTGAATTAACGCCATCTTCAATATGCTGCTACATTTTAAGATACAAATGTACCCAGAGGTGACAATGCAGAAAGCAAACCAGTGGTTATTTGTTGTATTGCCATTGCAAGAAGTTCAAGCAAGTGCCTTAATTTTTCATTAAACAAATCTAGTGATTAAACAGCTGCCCACTATGGGCAGTTAAATGGATATAAGATAATGTCAGCCTTCTCTGAATTTTTATCCTACTTAGCAGCTTCTCACGTTGATAGTTTTTGCATTCCCTTTTAAGTGTAAATTCTATGGTTGTTGATTTATTGTTGGTGCACGGCATTGTCTTTTTTCAGATCTTGTTTGGTTGGCACGAATGTGAATTTCTTTCAAAAGTATTTTCATTACTTTTTATTGAGCCTTCAGGTTTTCCAAAATCCATTTCAAGAAACTCATCCGGCATTTCCTTGAAAACGTCTTTTTCATTATAATCTCCTTCTTCTACAGATTTTGTAGGTTTACGTCTGCAGACACCATTCTTGCAGGGCCTTACTAAGGCCAGACATATGGCTGCCAGCGCCATGCCAACCGCACAGGAGTAGAATGCTGACCCATAATTTGGAGTTTGATCCACAAGGACCCCTGGTGCCAAGGCGAAAACGGCGCAACATTCTCCAGTGGAGGCAACTGTAGTGAACGTTTTTTGTCAAAGTATTGTGACAGTATGGTGACAGTTGGAATGAAACTTTGGGAGTATCCCAAACCAAATATTAGACCATTTGTTAAGTACATTTCGTCGACACTGCGTGCAAAAGATGCAGTGACCATTCCGATGCTGACCAGGAACCCTCCGGCCATAACCACTGGTCGGTGGCCAAAACGATTGCTCAGTACTGTTGACAGTGGAGCTGTAAATGTCATCACAAACACACATATTGAGATGATCCAGGATATACGACTATTGCTTTCTTCGAAGTAAGTGATGAGTTCACTGAAGAAGACTTCAAACGTCTTGATGACCCCATACGTGAATACTTTCACAAAGAAGAAGGCGATGGCCACCACCCAGCCCCAGCCTCCATCAGGCACTTTGGTGTAAACTTTTACATTGGTCTAGGTTCTCGCGGTGTCCATGGCAGTCATCCTGAATCAGTGGTGTACTGCATTGGCAGCAGGAGGTTAGATCTAAGCCCCCTTGATCTTGACCTTTTCACGCCCTGTAGCCCCCTGACCTCTTGAACCCTTTGCTCCCGGAGAAGGCGAGCTTGAGACAGTACCCCGTGAGCCCAGGTTCGCCCCCGCCGCCCCCAGACACACGGCTGATCACTGCCTGCTACTGCTCTCCCTCCCCCGGTCCCTTCTGCACTCTGGTAGTGAGTTTTAAAGTAGTTTCTCTGATCTATTGGCAGCCAGTGGAGCCGGCGAAGGAGGTCAGAGACGTGACAGTACTTAGGGAGTGCGAACAGAGTGCGGGCTGCAGCGTTCTGAGCACGTTGGAGCCTTTTGGTCACCGATTTATTAGCGCAGAGAAGCAGCATGTTACAGTAGTCTATTAGCGTGCGCCTCAAAGGAAAGGGCGCCATAGTGAGGTCCTCAACCTTCTTGCCAGCCATAGCTTCCAGGTTCTGGAATGTGGTGAAGGCTGCTTAGCATTGTTTAAATGTAGGAGTTCAGTTACTCTCAGCTTGCTGCTGGATTGGGTCTCTGTTTCTACGCTCTTCAATAAAGACACTTCAAAATCAACCAACTTCATCTTTTACAGATCTTTGTGAGGGACACACTTTGACAGCCATCTGCCCAAACTCCCAGGTTCTTAACCATGGGTTTAGGTAGCGGGGGTGCTCAAAGAGCAGAGGGCCACCACTGGCTGCCCCAGAGATGGACGTCTCTGCCTACCAGGAGGACTACTGATTTGGTGGAGTTCAATTGGAGGTAGTTATCAGCCATCCATTCAGAGATGGGAGTTGGGTCCTCCTGAAATTTCACAGAATCATGGTTGGGATTACTGGAGATGGTAAGCACCAGCTGAGTGTTTTCAGTGTATGACACCAGAGAGATGTTCCAGGCTTTAGTCATGAGGGCCAGAGGTTGAATATATACATTGAATAAAGTAGGGCTCAGTACAGAACCCTGGGGGACACCACAACGTAGAGGGTGAACGAGGGAGGAGAAAGGGGGGGGGGGGGTGGAGACCTGGAAGGTCCAGTCGACCTGAATAGACGAGAGCCAAGAGAGGGTTTTGCCATGGACACCGATCTCACCTAGCCAGTGTAGCAGGATCTTATGTGAGACCGTGTCAAAGGCTTCACTCAGGTCAAGCAGAATCAGTGCAGAGATTCTGCCTTCATCCAGGGAGGCCTGTAGCTGCTCGTGACTGCAAGCAGTGCGGATTCGGTAATGTGCCGAGGCCGGAAACCATTTTGGGAAGGATCCCGTATTGAATTAGCGTCCCAGTATTGAGTTAAGATGGTGTTGACATGGGATTCGATGATTTTAGAGACTAATATGAGCAGAAATATTGGTCGGAAATTTTCAGGCTTAGACGCCTTCAGTGTTGTTTTTTTAACAGAGGTACAACTTTAGCATTTTTCCACGACTTGGGAATGGAGGCAGAAGCTAGAGACGTGTTAATCAACTCCAGGAACTCTGGTAAGAGGCAGTGTTGACATTTTACAAAAAGGTCTGGTTTCAGACGGTCATCAGAGGACCCTGACTTTACCTTGACGAACAGAGCCTCTATGTCTTTGGGAGACAAAGGCCAAAAGACAGGGAGGAAGTGGGTCTCAAAACCGGGGGGCGGTCTCTTCCAGGAGCCAGGAGCGGCGTTTCCAGGGCAGAAACTACAATAAATACACTCCACTTTATTGATGAAAAATATCACCAATACCTCACACTGCAAATTGGAAGATATGGTGCTGTCAGAGGCAGACGGGGATTTTACATTATCTTTCAGGAGTGTGAAAATGGTTTTAGTAGAGTTAGTACTGGTGTTAATCATTTTGGCATTGTGTGCGGCCTTGGTCTTCCGGACGAGTTTATGGTACGCTTTGATTGAGTTTCTACAGCTTGCTTTAGCTGTGAGGCCATACGACCGTCTCCAGGCTAATTCTAGGGCCTTACAATTATTCTTTGCCAGAATTAGTGACTCCTCAAACCAGCCATTGGTCTGTGCGCATTTAGAATGAGTGACTTTGGCCAGGATGCAGATATCCAGAGCTTTATTGACCCATCCCAAGAAGGCTTCGTTAGCTGCCTCAATGTCTACAGGCCGTTCTGGGTGCGGAGTACTTAAAACGGCTATAAAGGCGGCCGGGTCCAATTTATGCCACGGGCGCTTCATTGAAGGTTTACAATGGGGTTGTGACTTGGGGCCCGCCTGGGGTAACCGCAGAGAGATAAGGGAATGATAGGTTCAGGGCATAGGAAGGGGGGCTTTGACTCCAAAGACTGGAGATTCGAAAAAACAGGATTGAGGAGATGACCATCTAAATGTGTCTGCCCGAGACTAGTTGCGACAGTTGGCAGGATGCCATATCCCCAAGGAAATTGGTGATGTCAGGGGAATCTTGTAACTCCAGGTGTAGTTTAAGGTCGCCTATTATATTAAAATTGGCTGTCTGTAAAACCAATGTAGATGCAGCATTAGCTAAGGCTTCTCTGAAGGCTTTCGATGGGGCCAGCGGGCGGTAGATGAGTAGCCCAGAGAATGTGAAATTGTCTGTCAGTGCACTTTTAAAAAGTGCACTTTCACAGTCGGGAATATCTTTCGGGACCAGACTGCAAGTGTAGGCAGTTTTATATATAATTGCTATGTCCCCCCTTCTCTCAACAGCTCTGCTCATTTTGTTCATTGCGTAGCTTGTGGGAAGGGTCAGGGCCGGTATAGCTATGGAGTCCACGGAGAGCCACATCTCCGTAAGGAATAAAATATCTGGGGGAACGCTCTTGTAGGAGGTCTGATACCTCAGCAGAGTGTTTGACCTGAGAGCGGCAATTCCATCGCTCACCCTCTCTCCTCAGACCAAAGTTAAGACCCAAGGAATTATTTTTTGTACTTGACTGTAATGCTAGTGCAGTGGTTTCTTACAATATAGTGTTTTCTGAAAGAAGGGCATATGGGGACTATTTTCAGAGGGATTGCCCCCTCCATTATTACCACTTGCTATGGACTGGAGTGGCTAAGAAGCTAGATCAGTCTATGGTGGTGCAAAATTGAGCATGTAGCACAGCAGCTAACATTGTTAAAAGCAATTAGTCCTACACTATAAAGGTTGCACTAGTGCCTGCTCTTAGTCATGCTACAGTTCAAGGACCTTGCCTCGGTTACAAAAGTATTTACAAGTTGATCCATGAATATGCAATATATAAACTGGAGCTGTGCTTATCAGTTGCAATCTAATGGGAGCAATTTAATGGGGAGGAGGTGGGGGAGTGCTAGTATTCCACAACATGTGTAGAACTGCCAGGAAGTAAACCATTTTGCCTTTAATGCTTGCAGACAATATAGCTCCTTCCCGAGTCCATTTGGAATATAGCGCTAACCTTCAAGTAAACAGTGAAAACATACTAATTCTAAAACTTTTATTCTGTGCTTCCAGTGAATAGGTTTGTAGTGCCAAAGGAAAGATTGATGAAAAACATATGTGGGCATAGGCATAGAACAAAGCCACTTTACAGGGTACATTCATGTGTGAGTAGGTTGGTAATTCAGTTAGATTGAAAACTCCTGTTTTCAAATAGGACGGAATTAGGTTTAAAGTCTTTACAGCACCCTGAATTTCTTGGCTTATTAAAACTGGGGAAACAGCTAAACCTGCAAAAGGTAGGTTGAGATCGTACCCAGTAAATGGTTTGAAACATGGAACACACGTGGAGACGCATAGTAATTCCAAATGCTGCTTGTTATTCCCCATTACAAGGCCAATAACTCGGAATTGCATGGTAATGGCAGGGAGATACCGCATACAACGGTAATTATTGGTATGGGGTTACCACCCAGGTATTATTGTGCAGCTAGTAACCCATCCCATAATTATTTTCCCAGTGATAATGGGACTTCTGACCAATAACGGTCTAGCAGTTTAAGCACACATGCACCCACTGATTCCAGGACTGGAGTCACCAGGTTAACAAACCAAGCATTTCCCACAATTAAGCAGCAGTGTAGATTAAGACACATGTCCATTACAACCAGGAATCAGACCAATGCCTTTCACAGCACAGGCCTCTCTGACATACAACACGATTGTAGAAGTGTGAGGGCACATTTCAATAAGCGTGAGAAATAAAACAGAAGAGACACAAAAGTTTCATTTCAACCTATGTAAGAGATTAGGTTTACATGGGATGTATGACTTGCTCCAAACACAGAAAATGATTCCTCCGGTACTGTGCCGTCTACCCTGGACCTACACTTCCTTCCACAAGTAGGCAGAGACAACAAGATGCTCAAACGGCAATAAACTCAACAGGGAGTCATACTTTTCACACCGGACTAAGAACCGTCACTAGGGGGAAACTGTAACCCAAATCATTCAGGCATACACACTCCTCTGAGTTCAGAGAAGCTGTGTTCACAGTACCAAAAATTACAGGTCCATGGAGCGGTTGGAAGAACTGCACATGTGTAGGAAGCCTACACCACAGTACAAATCAAAGTGGGAGAACAGGGTAGGGCTGTCTAGGTAGGCAGTAAAGCATTCTGTATATACAGTTCCCCAACAAAGTCAGTAAGAGGAATTAACACATTATTTGATATCACTGAAGTCCTAAATGTAGCCAAGTGGATTTCAAAGACTACTCCAGAAGATGGGTACCACCAATTAGCACTTTACAAAGACATGTTACTTTATAACAATCTCAACACGTGCAAGCCTAAAACATACTGTCATCTCAACTTCAAAATATCTTCATCCGAATAGATATTATCGAAAACAATACAAGCATATTAAGTTAGACTACCCTGTGTGCTAAATGTAAATGAGAACATTCTCTTTTACCATACCAAAACAACATGCATCAACGTAATTTTGAAGTACATCCAAGAATGTGGTCAGATATTTCAAAAAAATTCGAATTAATTAAAACCTTTATGGATATTATTTGTATTTCAAGGATACTAAACCAAAGCGGATACAAAGAAGGGACATTTACACAATACAAGATCCTTAAAGTGTTTGGAGATTTTTGGATAAGGCGATATATGGTGGCAACTTTATTCTTAGACCTGCCACCATTATTGAGCTCTTGCAAGAACTCCTGAAGAACACACTGTGTTAATGGCCCATCACACAAGGGAGAAGAGAGGTGCTTGGCAGTAAGCAGCCTTCCCACACTCAAGGCAACAAAGCTGCGTTCATCCAGACGCTGCCAGAGGTTGCCGGATGGGTCCTCTAGCATGGTGGGCCCTTGATGCTATTTCCAGATGGGGAGTCAATGACCTTCCCTAAGATGGTGGGCATACTGGGATGAGCTCCCTTCTAGCTCAAGTACTGAGAGGATACAGATGAGTGGCGATCCAGGAAGCATCTGGATTCTCCCTCCCCAGCAAAGCTAAATGACTGCTCCCGGAGAGGCGGTGATCCAGCAAGGGAAGGGGTCTGCGTTAGCCGGCGTGCTGTGCTTCCCCTGGGGTCTGGCCTAGAAGTGGGGAGAGAGGGACCAGGTTTGGAGGACACCGGGGGCAGAAGCTTGAGGGTGCAAGCTGCTGCGCCTCAGTTCTAGAGGTGACAGGCGAAGAGGTTGGGGGTCAAGGACCAACGTGGCTGGCGAGGGGAAGAATGCCAGAACAGCGGGTGAGGCAATGCTCTCTTCAAGCCGTGTACATGGACAGAAGGGGGCCGTACTCATCTGGGCTACTGAGTGGCCCTGTGACGAGGACTGCAAGGGTCAGGGTGCCCCAAGGTTCCTGCTGAAGTGCTGTTGGTGTTGCCTGGGGACACAACTGAAGGTACAGTGGAGGTGGCGGTGTGCCCTGCTCAGGAGCATGTTTCTTTTAGAAAATGCCACCCCACTTCGTTTTGTTTGCTCTTAATTATAAGCAACACATCAATCTTAGTTTGATATGTTAGGTATATTTATTTTTACCTTTTCTTTAAATACTCTTTTTTTGAAAGAATCGTTAATTCTATGTCAGAGAAACAACACAAAAAAATTATATATAAAACATATATACTTCAACTTATACACAATATTTACAAAAGACAACACATCATTGCATCCATATATACAATACATTTACTATACACAACATGACTTCTGTATGTAACTGTTTTAAACTGTTCCAAAAGGCGAGTGTCACTC
The DNA here is from genome assembly GCF_964261635.1 of Lissotriton helveticus. Classification (NCBI taxonomy): domain Eukaryota; kingdom Metazoa; phylum Chordata; class Amphibia; order Caudata; family Salamandridae; genus Lissotriton; species Lissotriton helveticus. Next base: position 437,971,363 of record NC_136070.1, on the reverse strand, counting down.
CCTCGTCCTATTCCTGGTTTGAATCCAAAAAGTGTTGGACCATTGGGGCACTCACCACCTTCTTTTTAATTCTTGACCTATGTTGGGTGATCCTGCTGTTGACCTGTTGTGTAGTTTTTCCTATATAAATTTTTTGGCAGGCACAGACGACTGCATAGACTACGTTGCGTGTCCTGCAATTCGAGAAACTGTTGTTTTTACATTTTACGCCCCTATGTTCAAATTCAGATCCCTCTATTGTGGACTCGCACGATATGCAGTTTTTAGGTCTCGCCTGTCGATGCGCATGCGCATCGAGCAAGCGAGACTATAGGGGCTCATCCAGACTTTATCTAACTTGCAAGGAATCGTGGCGATTCCTTGCAGTGCCCGTGACTTTTAAGCTCAATGCGCATGTGCATTGAGCTTAAAAGCGCGTGCACATGCCCCCAGCCGCCTGCCTTGCCTACTCTCTCTCACAGCCTCCCCCAGCTCCGCCCCCTCACTACTTGATTGCACGGCCGCTAGGCCGTGCCTCCCCTACTCTCCTCCCCCCTCCTCCTCTCCTCCCCTGCCTGCCTGCCGCTAGGCCGTGCCTCCCCTACTCTCCTCCCCCCTCCTCCTCCAACTGCCGTGTCGCACCTCTCCCCTCTCCGCCCCCTCCCCTGCCAGCCGTGTTTGTTTATTTTACCCGCCGTGTCTCTGCTGCTTCCCCCTGTCCTGTCTCTCCTCCTCTCCCTCTCTATACCCTCCCCCTCCCCCCCACCACTCCCATCAAGTCCCTCTGGCCCTTCCCTCCTCCCCGGACCCCTCCTCCCCTGCCCCCTCCTCCCCTGCCCCCTCCACCCTTTTTGTTTTGTGCATGAAGACGCACACAGATTTATCATCGCCTCCTGTGGAGGAGAAGTTGCTGAACCTTTATTACTCCGCGGCTCTCCCGCCTCCTTTACAGTGCATGATGGGCTTCATGGGACACTAAACAGTGTGGCTGTAATCTCTCTCTGACACAGGTAACCTTTCCTTATCACTTGTAATTGTTTTTTTCCGCCTATGTCTTTCTGCCCGTGTTTTTAAATGTCGGGTTCACCCTACGGGAGTTCGTTAGTGCGGTTAATTATCTAAATTCCATCGGCACATCCACCCCGTCTGCACTCACTTTTATCAGCACGTCCTCCACTTCTGCACTCGACCCTTCAGGTAGGAGCCTCTTTAAACGTGTGCACGACATTGTTGTCATTTTATTAAATAAAAAATAAATGCCTGCATTGCATGTTTACTTTTTCAGAAACTGACTGGGGTCACCTACTGATATGGCAGGGATCTTACATTCCAACCCTCCAGAATTGGGTGGGAGGTTCAGGGCGCTTGCTTTTATTTCCTCCAACTTCGTCGTTTTACCCTGCTGCACCGAAAGAGGCATTCCTGGCCTTGTTATACCGGCCATCAATCACAGTGAGCCCCCACAATGCATTTCTTGCATTCAATGTGCTTTATAAACACAGCACGTTCACCTGACGGTTTTTAAAATAAACTAACAGTTTAGATTTCTGTTTTGCTTTTCTTTTTTTCCCAACATGGAATGCATTTTTAGGACGCATTTTCCTTGGTACTTAAAAACCGAAACATAAATCATTCCTGTTAGTTTATATACAAAAATAAACTCCCATCAAGTGACAGCATTCTGTTCAAATGCATCTGTAACAACATTAGCTATAAAGTGCCCGTCCTATATCTCGCCTCCTTATACCGGCCATCAATCACAGTGAGCCCCTGCAAATGCATTCCATGAGTTTTCTAAACACAATTTGGAATGCAACAGGTATCGCATTTGTGAGTGTTTAGCTATTGGCATTCTAAATGACAATGCCTTTTATTTATGTTTTAAAAACCAAAACATAAATAAAAAGGCATTATCATTTACAAAGCCAACAGCTCAAACTCTGGTAAATGCGAGACCTATTGCATTGCAAATGCTTGTTAGATTTTGGCTCTAATGGGATTTGTTAATACCCTTTAGACTGCAGCTCAAAACACCTAGAACAGGACACGGGATAACTACAGCTACATTAAAGGTAACTTGGCACCCTATCCGTAGGATATTGTAAGCAGAGTGATAAGTTGAGGCTATGGGAATTGACACTGAAACATTGTTCTTTTCCTTACACACATGCAGATAGAAGTGACAAGGCCCTGAGGAGAACCCATAACTGCTGTATGGAGTTCGAAACGCGTCGGCAGAAGGGAGATTAAATTTAGAAATACTAACAATCACTGAGCCACAGAATTAATGTGTTGTGACATCTCCTGTTGATCGTGACTTTGTCTACTACTGTTCTTTGTATAATAAATCACTGATGGTGAATAGGATGAGGGAGTGACACTCGCCTTTTGGAACAGTTTAAAACAGTTACATACAGAAGTCATGTTGTGTATAGTAAATGTATTGTATATATGGATGCAATGATGTGTTGTCTTTTGTAAATATTGTGTATAAGTTGAAGTATATATGTGTTATATATAATTTTTTTTGTGTTGTTTCTCTGACATAGAATTAACGATTCTTTCAAAAAAAGAGTATTTAAAGAAAAGGTAAAAATAAATATACCTAACATATCAAACTAAGATTGAGGTGTTGCTTATAATTAAGAGCAAACAAAACGAAGTGGGGTGGCATTTTCTAAAAGAAACGTATATATAAGGTCCAGCCATTCCCACATTTCAAGGGCCTAACTCCTTTACATAAAAACTGCTCAGGAGCATAGCGCACAAGGGAACGAGGGGAGCGCCCCCTCCTACCTAGCGCAGTTTTACCTGAATCTGGGAGATGTAAAGAACTACACAAATGCCAATACTGCTACCTTATTCCTACTCTTCTACTCTAGAGAGGCTATATTGAAAATCCAACAACATATGCCATAGACTAACTTTTCGGTCTGAAATAAATCTGTTTCTTTATTTAAATATTTTCACATATCAAAATTCCGCAAATCTTTACATCTTTAACACATTGCACCTCAAACTTTATTATTTATTAAAAAGTTCCTTAAACATTTATCATTCATCCATTCTTCCCACGTTCACATTCTTTTCATCCCACATTCACCGATTGTACTGCCAGCATTCACCCTAACAAAACTCTGAATATCCTTTTTAGACTCTTTAAACCTTTCGAAAACAAGCCATAGAACTCTATTTATAACAATCTTAAGAGTACCAGACAAAGTCAAAATTATTAGAGTTATAGCATTTATTGTTATGAATAGAGTTCTATGGCTTGTTTTCGAAAGGTTTAAAAAAGAGTCTAAAAAGGATATTCAGAGTTTTTTTAGGGTGAATGCTGGCAGTACAATGGGTGAATGTGTGATGAAAAGAAAGTGGAAAGAATGTATGAATGATGAATGTTTAAGTAACTTTTTACTAAATAATAAAGTTTGAGGTACAAGGTGTTAAAGATGTAAAGATTTGCGGAATAGTTACATGTGAAAAAAATTAAAAAATTATTTATTTCATACCGAAAAAGGTAGTCAATGGCATATTGTTGTTGGATTTTCAATATAGACTCTCTAGAGTAGAAGAGCAGGAATAAGGTAGCAGTATTGGCATTTGTGTAGTTCTTTATTAAATTGAGGCATGGCCTTACTGTTGGGAGCCCAAACCCATGGTGTGATCAGTCTGAATCTGGGAGATGGCCAAAGAAAAAGACCCGAGAGAAGACCATCAGGAGGTGGCCAAGGAAAAAGACCCCAGATCACCCAAACAGGAGTACACCAAGGTGGCTCCTCCACAAACCGAGGCCGTGACGGAGTTGCCGATTGTGCCGGACAATGCAGAACTGCTCCCGGGGATCCAACCTCCCTGGAGGCCCTGGAGAAGTGCACTCCGGTATAACTCTTTCAGCAGGACTTACAAAATGTGTCTGAAAGGGTGCCGGTGCAAGAGACCAGATCTCTGCACTAGAAGATACGATCCAGGTGCTCCAGAAAGAAGTGGCCGGGGTACGGACCACCACCATAGATGTAGTCGGGGGTTGAAGATGCGAAATATCATGCACAGCACCACAACCTAAGCTTTGTGAGATTCCTGAGAGGGTAGAAGGTACATACATGGGGATCTTCTTGGACAGTTGTTTGAAGTAGACCCTCCCAATGGGAAAGTCATAATCCTGTTCCATCATAGAACAAACGCACAGAGCACTGGGTGGGAGATGACCCATAGACCCCCCCTCACCCCATGCCACCCACCCACCGAGGCCGGTCATTAAAAAAATTCCTGATCCAAGATCGTGACATGATCGGACATGAAGTCAGGCTAACAAGTCACAAAGTTTAAAAGCAACACCACACCTTTGACTCTGTTAAAACCATGTTACGGGCACTGCCATCTGCAGTACATGCTACTATTCCCTGGAAAACCAGAAGTCAGTTATCAGGAAAATATCACTTTTTCCACTCGAAGGAGAAGACCTGAGCGTAGCTGAAGGAAGGCCTGCAGCTGTCGGGATGTGGAGAAGGGCAGCCTAGCCTGCAATCAGGCCACAGAGAGAGAGAGAGAGAGAGAGAGAGACCACTCTGCTTGAAGCCCTCGCGGGCCCCCTCACAGACAAAGATGAGGAACAGTTGGTGGCAACTAAAAAGACCGGGAACGGCCGACATGAGGGAGGAACTGATGACTGACTAAAATGAATCACATCTTATCGCCCTAGTGATAGCCACTCTGGAGAAACAGTCGGTTCAACATCCAAGTCAAATGGCAGACCGAGCCTCGGAGCTCCAAGGAGATGCATCTGAGATGGTGCCATAAGTCTGGGCCGGCGACATGGCAAGAGTGACCCTCCACACACACTAGCCCTCACTAGTGAAACTGAGTACCAGCTTCCTTGTTCCACTACAAGACCACTGTCCACAGGGTCAGTGTTCCAGATTGAAAAGGTTATTCTAAGAGGTCTAGTCTGAAGGAGAGTTGTGGGCTACAGACCTCTCATACTCCTAACACAATTGGTTCAGTACTGGGGTTTAATACACGTGGGAGACAGTGGGGAGGGGGGGAATTGCTGGGGGGTGGGGGAGGGTGTGTGTGTGTGTGTGTGTTAGGTACTTACCAGTTACCGCTGTTTACAGATGGGAGAAGCTTTTATGGAAGCTCACTTGCCAAGTTAGCGGGGGCATCCATTCAAACAACGCACTATGTCAGGGAAAATTGCACCGCCCAGACCCTTAGACGATACGGAACTCACTGATATCACCAGGAATGTTATTGGCCTGGGTAGTAAGGTCAAGCGAAATCTAGCTGTACAATATATACGACTGCAGCCTGGCTGGAGTGGACATCCTTCAGTAGACACCTCCAAGGGACACATTGTCGCTTTCTGGGCAGTATGCCCCACTGGCTCATGCCAGCTACACAATAGGATCCAGGGGTGTGGCTATACTGATAAAAGAACCACCCTCCATTTTGGGCGAAGAGAACATGGTAGACACGTGAGGGTGCAAGGTCAATGGGGACGGACTGACATAACTTTACAGAGTGTGTACAGACAACCTGTATTACTAGCACCCACACATAATAAAGTCACTGATATACTCCTAGAAGCCAACTCCTCTTTAAACATGCGGGCGGAGACTTTAACAATGTCATGGATGCAGACATGGACCGGGATGGGACCCTTGCAACAACATCTCAGGTCACACCTCTTCCAAGGTTCGCTGCCACAATGGGTTTGTCTGACCTATGGTGAAGCGCGCACCGGAGGTAGACATTATCCATATTTCTCTGGAGCCCACAGGGTCTTTTCCAGGCTAGATTATGTGTTTGCCCCAGCGGGGGGGGAGGTCGGAACTATACTGAACGGGCAGAGTACACAGTTTGAGGGCTGAAAGATCATTCTGACCTTCTGGTCATAGTGGGCCACATTGCACTGCCTGTAGGACACAGGTGGCAAAGGATGGCTGAGCAGAAGGGAAATAGAGGCCCGGTGGGTGAGGCACATCATGGACCTGTCTGGGGCGTCGCACCGTGTGGACAGGCACACTGCAGACAAATTTGTCCGTTATAACTGGTCAATCAACAAGGCACAACCATTGCACGACACCTTACATTACTCATTATTTGGACAATGTTGTCATCCCCGTACTAGACGCAGAGGCCCGGAAGACACTAGAAGGGGACATCAAGCTGACTGAAGTCCAGGCAGCCATTGCAAAGCTGGTCGGGCAAAGTCCCGGGGCCAAATGGTATCACGGTGGAATTTAATAAGCGCTATGATGGAATCTTGGGGCCCCATCTGTTAAACCTATTTAAAGAAGTAAAAGAAAGAGGGCCACTGCCACCAGACCTACAGCGTGCCTCCATCACTGTGATACTTAAGGAAGGCAAACCTAGGGAACGGTGCAAATCTTATCGCCCAATCGCCTTACTTATGATTGAAGTTAAAATATTAGCTACCATACTTGCCAATATGCCCCTGCACGTCGTCACACCCCTGAATATGGGGACCAGTCCATCTGTATGCCAGGTAGATCAACGCGCCTTAACCGCAGATGCTCACACAACTGGCTGTTTGAGGTGAAAACCCAGCTAGTCCCTCATGTCTTTCTCTCGCTAGATGCGGCAAAGGCGCTTGACACTGTACACTGGCCCTTCCTTGAGCTAATGTTAAGAAAATTTGGGTTCATCCCTCACTACAGGGAAAGGGTGACACTGTTGTACTAGGTCCAAACCTGCGGTGAAAGTAAATGGGGTATTTTTAGGGGAGTTTCCAATAGAAAGGGGGAATCAACATGGGTGTCCCGTATCCCTGTTCTTGTTCACGCTTACAAAAGAATCGCTGGCATGTATAGTGTGAGGCCACCCCAGAGTGAAGGGTTTCGGGATATCAGCCATGAGCGGCAAGAAGATTTTGCTTTATGAGGATGACATCCTCTGCTATACCCCCAAACCGGCAATGACGATCCCCACCATTTTCCAGATCTTCGAGGAATGTGGTGAATACTCAGGTCAAATGACGATCCCCACCATTTTCCAGATCTTTGAGGAATGTGGTGAATACTCAGGTCAAAGGATAAACTGGGAGAAGTCGGAGCTCTACAGCCAAGCGGGCCAGTGGACCAGACTATGCTCCGGAAACAACTGGCAGTAACAGGCGGGTATCAAGTACCTGGGAATATAACAACCCAAAGAGAGCTTTGCCTGGATAGGACCCTGGGGAGGGTGGTGCTCAACTTCCAGGTGGATGTCGAGAAGTGGCTTGGGTTGCCCTCTTACACTCCTTAGATGGGCTGCCATCTTCAAAATAATCACGCTCCCAAAGCCTACTCTATGTTCTGACATGGATACTAAAATAGACAGGGAGGGCAGGTCCCTGCTCTGGAACAAGGGGCACCCAGAGTGTCTCATAACACTTTACAACTTAATTCACACAACAGGGGGACAGCTTCCCAGATATTGAGGCATACTACTGTGCAACACACTTAATAAAAATAAACCGAATCTTCGCTCCCCAGGGCCACTCAACCTTTAAGTTGGAAAGAGTAAAGCTTCGGACATGATAGCACTTGCACAACCTGTATGAAGGAAGTTGACTCAACAGTTGCTGCCGGCAACCCAGGTGGTGCCATCAACTTGGGGAAAAGCCACTAAGTGTATTGGCTGGACTCAAAATCACAAAGGAAAACACCCTAATGGGTGGGAGCATTACCTGGCGTACTGTGGAATCTACGGGGGTTTGGGGCATGGGACACCCTCAGAATCTCTAAAGTGGGTGATCTTCTGAAAAGTGGAGACATTGTGCCCTTCTCCTCTCTCCAGCGAGAATACCAACTAAACCCTAATCTGTTCTTGAAATACGCTCAGCTGTGACATGCCTGGTGGGGAGGGATTGGGAGAGCTGGAGATCCCGGAGTACGCCCCCTGAGAAGGACGGTTGTGCATGGAAGAACTGGGTAAGAGGGGAATTTCACTCCCATATAAAACACACAACAAACCTATGCTGAACACATTGAGCAGATTAAGAGAGAAATGGAAAAGGGATGTAGGTGAGTGGAGGACATCTAGACTGAGGCTAATACAGTTCAAGATCTAGCACAGGGTCTACTGTACCCAGCACAGACTTCATGCTATGGAAAGGGATGCCTCCCTGGCGTGTGTACAGTGCAATGGAGCCAGGGAGACATTCCTGCACAAGGCTATGGAGCTGCCCACTAATTCAAACATACTGTGCCGCGATAATACAGGAGCTCAGTACCATTCTGGAGGTGCACATCCCACTTGACCCAAAATGTGTTCTCCGGGGTATTCCCAATGAAGACGGTGCTCTGAGGGCAAAGTTAATGAGAGATGTGGTCAACCAATAGGGGGTGCAAGAGTCCCCAAACAGCCAAGAATGGCCGCAGAGAAATTCACCTACAAAAGCAGAGGTTGTCCCCATAAATGTTAAAAGGTTTGGGGCAGCTGGCTAAACTACTATGCTCTGGGGTCATTGGAGGGAGAACCCAGGACACTACATAATGCCACACAATACTATGGGGGCAGTGAGCATACCCGTAGGTTTACTAACGGCACGTCGGAGGCCCTATGCTCTATATATCACTGTAATGACACCATAATTAACTTCCTTTGACTCTGTATGGTTAGAGGTGCGAGTCGGGTCCAACGCGTTTGTGTATTTAACAAAACAAAAAAAACACAATACAATGCACAGAACTAGCGCTGAATGTTAGTAAATGTTAGTCTTGATCAATGCTGGGAGAACTGGAGGATTCTGAAGCTGCACGTCCCATTGCCTATGTTAGACTGCTGCTAAACTTAAACAGACCAGGTATACCCCTAAACAGAAAGGCAAGGCAGTCCTGATATGGTGCAGACACTAGCACTGTAAGTCTACCCTTTTAATATAATCATGTAACACAAAATCCTAGTGCCTTTTTTTTTTTTTTTTTTTTAAAGGTCAGCATCTTCTCTACATTCAAGAACACAAAATTGGGCCCTCTTGAACTCCAGAAACATGAAATTACTGTCCCCAGTACAGTCCTGAGGTTATTGCACCTAAGTTAACTCTTATTGAAAGTAGGAGACCATATTTCTCGGTCTCATCCGTTTGGGTCCGTGTCAGAGGCAAGAGATGTTTGTGTTAAATGCTTCGTGTGCGGGCCGTGTCCGGTGGCATATCTGGTCCTGGCGGGAGGGAGTCACCCAAATGGCAGAGACAGAGAAATATGGCCTCCTACTTAATGGACCATTAGTCCTTTTCAATAAGAGGTAACTTCCTCGTTACCCACGTCCCGACAAGGACCCAAACACCTGCGGACCTTACTATACTCCCCTCGCGAGAGTACAGCACCCACATATCGCCCTGAAGAAGCCCATGTCTGGGCGAAACGCGTTGGCTGAGCATCTATGAAAACCAAGCATATCTGTATTAAAGACACACCAAGGCTATACACAGCAACGTGGACTCATTTTCTTTCTCTAAACACAGACTTTGTGATTTACTTTGTATACATATTCTGCCACATGCATCAATGTAGGATTTTGCAAATCCTAAATTGCGAAAATTAAGGAATCGCAATTTAGGAATTGCAAAATCCTATGCATCAAGAAATCCTAAAAGTTTTTAGGATTTCTTAATTTTCGGAAATTGCGATTCCTTAATTGCGAATCGCAATTAAGGAATGGCATTACATTGATTCCTATGGGCCTAGAGGCCCATAGGAATCAATGCCTTTTTGCGATTTTTTTTTTTGCCAATGACATTTTGTTGATGCATTGCAAGGGTGCTGAGGGGGGTCCAAAGGACCCCCCCTGCACCCTTGAAATGTTTGTTTTAGTGCAAGTTTCACACACACATGTCCAAAGGACATGTGTGTGTGTAACATGGCACTTTCCAAAATGCATTTTTGTGTTTTTTTAAAGAATTTCGCAAATTAACACGAGGGTCAACCTCGTGTTAATTTGCACTTCCTATTTCAAAATTCGCATTTTTTTACAAATTCATGCATTGCATTTAAGGAATTGCACAAATGCGATTCCTTAAATGCATTCGCATTTTTAGGAATTGCAAAAAAATGCGGATTTTCAAAAATTGTTTCATGCATCCAAAAAACTTATTTAGGAAGCGCAAACGGCCGAATTTACCGATTCGCACCGTTTGCACTTCCTAAATAGGTTGATGCATGTGGCCGATTGCCTCTCATACCCCTTGTAGGAATGTTTAACTTTATGGTCAAGTGGCAGCTGGCCATCTGAGGTGGGCAACATTTTAAACCTACGTGACTTGACTGGGCAGTGCAATCCTCCAGAACCCGGCTGCCTTCATCCAATACAGACTAACTGCGTTTATGAAGATACACCACGCAATAGCTTTCTATAGAGGAATTCATCTTAAATATTTAACTAAGTAACTCTCTCCTCGACAAACGCAAAGCTCAATTCACACTGGCTTCGAGGAAACACTAAATAACAAGGCCCTAACTGGAGAGCAAATCTGAAACCCCAGTGCTGATGTACACATGTGAATGGCATGACACCTCAAGTGCAAGACCAGTAGGAAAAGTGACTGACAACCCTCCACCACATCCAATCACATTGTACCAACTCTGCAAAATTCTGTTGGAAAGGACAATTGCTGACTATTGCAACACCTTTAATGGCGAAAACTCATAGTGGCAACTGACGTGGAGTCCAGAGCCATCAAGTTTTTGAACACCACATCAGTCATGGTAGCCTGAACAAACTAGGGGAGGGTGAATCACATGACAGTCGCACACCAACAATGGACCTATGGTCTATTGTCAGGTGCTTCAACCATACTTCAATGAAAGGCACATTCATCCAATTGAATAGAAGACCAACAAGAGCATTGAAGAAAAATCTGCGCACAGCAGACCACCACAAGCAAGAAGCGGAGTTGGCTTACAATATGAGTATTAATTGGAGATAACTGATTCCACAAGCAGTAACTTTGTCAGCGTCTAAGCTCCGTGGTCACAAGGATGAGACAGAAGTGTCTTAAACTAACCAGCGATAAGATTGGCATTGGTTTGTTTGGTGGGGCAAACTCCATCTGATTGGATGAATGGTGGTCGAGTGAGCTCGGCCCTGCCCTACACCAAAAATGTGACAAGAGATCTGGGAAGCCTGACTGATAGCTCTTTGCGTGAAATAACAGATTTTAGTTGGCTGTGGATTCTGCTACAGTATCCTGCATATATTAAGCAATATCTTAAACTGCATACCCCTTCATTGCAGGAAAACAATCACCCAGGCATAAATAGCAAGTCGGATGAACTAGGGTAATGCCTTGTACGTTGGCATTGAAGACTAGCTGCTGATTTGACTCCACACCATTAAAAACACTACTGCCAGACTTGTGTGCCATCTACCTTCAAGATCTAGGTCAGCTCCAGCTCGGAAAATGCTTAATTGGTTGCCCATCTGAAAGTGCATAATCTTTAAATTTGTGTGCCATGTTTATAGAGCTCTTTACACCAGAGGCACCCACCCTTTGCAATAGAACTTATTTTGATAAACCAACTATGGTCCTCGGATCTCGCTCTCCCGTCCACTACGTGTGTTTGTGACAGAACACCTGATCATTTACCTAACAGCCTGGCACAAGAACAAGATTCCTGACAACGTACGCATTAATTCTAATTTTGAGGATTTCAAAATACTACTAAAAACCTGGTTGTTTTAGTTCACAGCATGATCTGCCTTTTATCTCTTTCAGGGGGCTTTCTTGTGATCAATTAATTAGATTATTGCACCAAGATGCTCCCTTGGGAGCGAGTTGGCGTATTAGAAGCCCAATTAACAAAACATAACACAACCAGGCTTCTCAACCGATGTATCATCCAGAGCGGGTGTCTGCCACAGGATAAATTCTGCACATCCACCACAGAGGTCACGTGGAACAGATCAGGCCGGGCCCTCAAGCAGGTGTAAGACCAACAATAACAAGGCCCCAAAAGGGGAGCATGCAACATCTGCATACCTAAATGGATAGCCTTTCGAGTAAAACTCAATTTTTTTACATAGCAGACAGCTATGTGGTACATAATTGAACAAGAACCTATACACTGGATCCAATGCAAGTCTTGCCATCTCAGACCTCAACCACCCCCGTTCCCCAAAGAGGAACTCTGAGAAACCCTATCTAATTGTACTGTAATTACATTTATATAGCGCTTACTCCACTGACAAGGCGTCAGGGGTAGTAATGCGGTCACCAAGGTAGAAGATTCGGTCTAGGAATATTCTACGCTTTTGTCTACCACGAGCTCGGTGTTTTGCTTAGTATTTATTTATTTATTAACAGTTTTCTATAGCGCGAACATAACCCTTGGGTATCAGAGCGCTTAACATCACATGGCATGGGTTAAAACAACAATGTATAAAAAGCAATAAGATCTTAAAAAACTTTATTAGAAAAAACTTAATTAGTACTACTTTAGACCTAGTCTATAAGTAGCTAATATAAAGAAAACAATTAAGGGCCAGTACCGATTAAACATGAGTAAACAATGTTCTGAGGTAGTAATTGAAAAGTTTTAACGACTTTTCTTTAAGGCTCTATCAACTCGATTCCCATGATATGCATCTAGTAATCACTTCAGTGATAAGTCTTAGACGGCGATATGTCGCACCTATGGGAGGAACTTACTCATAAGAAACATCTTAGTTTCCCTCTTAAATGTTACAGAGTTTGTAATTTTTCTGATGTAACAAGTGTCACTGTTCTTTAAAGGAACCACTTCGTATCTCTCATCCACATTTACTCTTGACTGTGAGCGTAGCACGATCAGATGAGAAATAATTTTTAAACACTCCCCGTGCTAGAACGATAGCACAGACTTACTTTTACATGCAACTTATACACAACAGGAAGATGCATGCACAAGACAAACTTGATCACAATACGCAGGAGAATAGAGTGCACACTGCATGCATGCAAGATCAGGACAACTTAGCTTAAAAAGAAATAATCATACTCAGACCCAGGAAGTATAGGTTAGACATACACTGTGTCATGGCTCGCTCAGGTTACACTGGAGGGTGTATATACACAAGACAGCGGCATGCTCAGGTTACAAAAGATGGAACTGCACTGGCTCAGGTCATTTAAGGCACTCAGGAGGACTGCTATCAAATTGTCATTTCAATTGACAGATACTCATGTGCAATCAATAAATAACATAACCAATTCAAGCAGGAAACTACAAAACTCAATTCACGTCCAGCGCTGTTTAAATGAAGCTCAAACTATGCCAGCATTTCCAGAACAGCCTCGTTAGAGCGCTACTCATCTCAATATACCATATCCTAAGTAACCCAAGCTATTGTCAAAGACAGATGGCTCACTTATAACAAGTTTCCCACAGAATACTCACATTTTCCGTGTCCCGCTCGTTCACAGTGGGCAGAGGTGTTCTTGTGGACATCGTACTAACTGTTGTGAAAATCCGCTGGACAGGCGAGGATATCCGAGAATCCCTGAAAGGGTGGTCTCACTAGCAGTATGCTAGTCCAGAGGTGGGGCGAGTTACAGTCCTTTAACGCAGAGGGTGCGGGGTATCCTGCCCCCGCTCTAAGCGGCACAGGGTCATTGCACAGACGACAGCAGAGCTAAACACGGGCGGGTCAGTGCATCGATATAAAGTGCTAACAGAAGGGGAGTCAAACCAATGGGAAAGGGAGTTAGCCGGGCCAGAGAACCCCAGCGCAGCCCATCAAAGCAGAAGCCGTAGCACAGCAGTGCCTTCAGCAGAAAGATCACTACGCGCGAAAGCTGGCACTGCCAGGACTCCTTCGCAACTCTCGGACCCGGCGAGCGGCTCTCATGGGTGTCAGCAGATCCCCTGTCCACTGCTAAACTCAGGTCCTCCACCAATACCTCCGCTCCCATCCAAGATGGACGCTGCACTTCCGTTCGACCCAGCCAAATAATCGAATGCTGGGCTCCCCGCCGGAAGTGACGTACCGGTGGCCTGGCTGTACTGTCTGTGAGTGAGGCCGATGTTGCTAAGGGAAACATTGGTTGTTTAAGCTATCGGAGAAAGGAGTGTGGAGCAGGACTGGGCTGGAAGAAGGCCCATTCGGTCGTAACCGGCCCCCCAATAAATATGACAGGCACACAGTAACAAGTGTCAGGGACTGACACCGAACGTTCAGTCTCCCTTGTATTTATACCCTCGACCCCCAGGGTGCGTGTGGTCATCAATGCTGTTGTGACGAAGTGGCTCACGACGTCACCACCAACATTATTAGTTCAACTCGCGTCATAATGCTCAGACAGTTTCGTAGTATACACACTGCAAAGTTTTCCATGTCCATATGTGATGTGATGTGATGAGCCCTTCCAGTTATTTTTCTTTGCATTCTGGGACTTGTAGTACTGTTTTAGAAAGGAATAAACAAGACTGCAAGTATAACAAGCATTTGCAATCCAATCAGTTTCGCATTTGTGAAAGTTAGAGCTACTGGCGTTGTAAACAATATTCAGGCATATGCATCAAAGTAAATACAGGTCGCAAATGGGCAGATTCTCAGAATCTCCCCTTTTGCGACCGCTATTATTGCATTTGGGATGCATCATCCCAAATGCAAAAATCGCAATTTAAGGAATCTCTAAATTGAGATTCCTTAAATTGCGATTGCATTTAAGGAATCCCAAAATCAGATTCCTTAAATGCAATGCATGAAAGTAAAAAAAATAGCGAATTCGCTAATAGGAGTAGCAAATTACCATGAAGTTGAACTTCATGGTAATTTGCTAAAACTTTGAAAAAAAAACTTGTGCATTTTTCAAAGTTTCATGTTGCGCACACACATGCCTTTAGGGTATGTGTGTGTGCAACATATGTGCAGAGATCAATTTCATGGTGTCATTTTGACACCCTTGCACCCTTGAAATTGCATGAGCAATTGCGAGTACCTACTGGTACTCGCAAATTGCTCATGCAATCTCCAATTCATTCCTATGGGCCTTTAGGCCCATAGGAATGAATGGTACAGCATTCCTTAATTGCGACTAGCAATTTGAGAGTAGCAATTAAGGAATGTTTAGGAATTGCTATTTTAATAGCGATTCCTACATGCATAGGCTTTTACTATTCCTAAATAGCGATTCCTTAAAAATCGCTATTTAGGAATAGCAAAAGGCTACGTTGATGCATCTGCCAGTTTACTGTTTTTTACTAGAGGACAAAGCAAAAGGAATTACCACTGGGAAGAGAGAGACAGCTGCAGCACTGCAGAGAGGAAATTGAATGAGCAATTACCACTAGGACTACAGAAGAAGCTGTATCACCGTCTAGAGGACTTAGAATGGGGAATTACTTACTAGACCAAATAAACAGCTGCAGGACTGCCTTTTGGTCTTAAAATGTGGGAATTACTGACAGCACCAAAGAAGGAGCAGGAGCAATGTCGAGAGGACTTAGAATGAGGAATTATCAATGAGACCAGAGAAGGAGCTAACAGCATTATCTGGAGGACTTAGAATGAGGAATTACTGATGAGACCAGAGAAGCAGCTAGCAGCACTGTCTAGAGGTCTAAGAATGAGGAATTACCAACAGGAACAGAGAAGCAGCTAGCAGCACTGCCTAGAGGACTAACAATGAGGAATTACCACTGGGAACAGAGACACCTCTGCAGCACTGCCTAGATAACTTAAAATGTGGGAATTACTAAGGGGACCAGAGAAGCAGCTGCAGCACTGTATAGAAGACTTAGAATGAGGAGTTATTGATGAGACGAGAGAAGTAGCTAGCAGCACTATCTAGAGGACTTAGAATGAGGAATTACCAACTTGACCAGAGAAGCAGCTAGCAGCACTGCCTAGATGACTAAGAATTAGGAATTACCACTGGTAACAGAGACACAGTTGCAGCACTGCCTAGAGGACTTAAAATGTTGGAATTACAGATGGGACCAGATCTCACAGTCGTGACAGATGCATCACTTTTGGGATGGGGCAGCCATCTGGGAGAGGTGGAGATCAGGGGACACTGATTTGAGGTGGAATTGGGGCTCCACATCAATTTGTTGGAGCTTAGAGCGATTCGGTTGGTATTGAAGGCATTTCTTCCCTCTGCTAAGGGGAAGTTAGTGCAGGTGTACATGGACAACACCACCACCATGGGGTACTGCAACAAGCTGGGTGGAGTGAGGTCGTGGACCCTTTGTCGAGAGGCCCTGCATCTCTGGACATGGCTGGAACTGCAGGTCATAACCCTGGTGATTCAACACCTGGCAGGTTCTCTGAATGCCAGGGTGGAAAAACTCAGCCGTCGATGCCTAGCATATCACAAATGGCGTCTCCAGTTGGAGGTGGCACAAGGTCTCTTTCAGCATTGGGGAGATCCTTGGTTAGATCTGTTCGCCTACGAAGAGAACGTGGAGTATCAGCAATACTGCGCGCTGGAATTTCCAAGGCGGCTATTGCTCACCGCCGCCTTTCGTCGTGAGTGGTGCTTAGGCCTGCTGTATACCTTTCTGCCCATACCACTCCTGCTCAGCATTCTAAAGAAGATCAAGAGCAACTGGGTCTAAGTCATTCTAGTGGCTCTGGAGTAGGCAAGGAGAGTCTCGTATCCAGAGCCTCTGAAATTGAGCTTCGATCCTCCGATCAGCCTGCCCTTTTGGGAGGATCTTCTGTCGCAGCAGCAGGGGAGGGTCCTTCACCCAAACCTGACAACTGTGGGCCTCCATGAGTGGAGATTGGGCGACGACAGTTGATGGCTTTTGACTTTCCTCCTGAAGTATGCAATATTATTTTGGCAGCCAGGCTGCCCTCCACTAAGACGGGATACGCCCTCCGTTGGCAGAAACTTGTATTATATTGTACAGAAAGGTCTACTGACCCTCTTTCTGCTTCTCTTTCCATTGCTCTTCTATTCATTCTAATCCTTGCCCAGCAGGGCTCTGTGTTGAGTACTCTCAACGGTTATCTTTTTGTTCTATCTGCTTTTTTGCAGCTGCCAGACCAACCCTCTCTCTTTAGGTGCCAATTGTAAATGGGTTACTGAAAGGGCTGATTCACTTGTTACAGCCCATGTCCTTCGTTATGCCACAGTGGCATAATTTGTCCCTCCTTTTTAGGTCGAGCAGACGTACTCTCAATGCGTGAGCATTGAGAGTGTCTGTCTCGACAACTATTGTTGCCGCTTTTTGGGAATGTGGACACCTATCTGGCACGAGCGTTTCCCTTGCAGTTTTCACCGCGGGAGCGCGCGCGTCTGCCCCGTGCATGCGCAGAGTAACTCACAGCCATTTTTTTTTTTTTCAGCTCCGAACCGAATCAGGTATCAGAGCGCTTTACATATAGGCAGCCCCCACCCCTCTGCATGCACGCACACACAGGCGAGCGCATGCACACACATACAGGCACACGGCACACAGACACTCGCTCACACACACACCCCCCTCCCCCACAGTCACACACGCGCACTCCAAGACACATACACACACGCACGCACACACGCACACACACACACACACAGCCCGCCACTCGCGCGCGCGCACACATGCTCCCCCCTCGCCCCGCTCAGCAACCCACTCACCGGCTTCCTTCGTGCGGCGGCTCTCCTCAGATGCAGGGCCCGGCAGCAGGACTCTTCTTCCCTCCTTCGGCACCGGGGCGCAGGGTAGGCTTCTGCCTGCTCCGGTGCTCCCCTCCAAACACGGCTCCAATCGCGGCTCTTCCGGTTGTCGCGCCGGCCTGCCTGACTTCCTGGTCGCAGGCCGGCAGAGTGACGGCGGTGATTTGCGGTACTTATTTATTTAGTTATTTATGTATTTTTATTAGCGCGGACTTTACCCGAAGGCGGTATTAATTTATTTATGTATTTATGCATTTTTTTTGTACTAATCAGTATGTATGGATCGTGACTTTAATTTTGTAAGATTCACCAGATAACAATGATGTGTCAGAGCGTTTGACTTTGACAATGCTTGTTTGTTTACTCACTGCCTCCTTCAGCAGCGCCTTGGTTTTGTCTGGGCTGATTCCTCGCCAGCTGTTCAGCATCCAGGCAGACATTTGGGGCAGACAGTCTCTAGCCAGCGAGGCCGGAGAAGCCATTAAGCGTAATTCTCTTAATTGGGTTCGTGCATGACACACAATGTGCACCTTTGCAACGGGTCCATTGAAACTGAATACATTCTAAAGCAATCACGAGAAGACACAAAGTAACCCGCCATTATGAAGCAACCCCAAACCGGCTTAGAACTGTAAGGAGCCTTTCCATGCCCCCAGAGCGCTTAAACAATAATACATTGATTAATAAAAAAATAACGCTGTATTCTTTGTCGGAACCAACAGTTCAGCCTAACAAAATTCCTACAAGATTGCAGACAGGCAGAAATACAGCTGGAGGTGGTTGGACAATTGCGCTAACTCCCTAGGGGGTACTTTGCATGCAACTTTATCTTGAAAACAAAACAGCAGCCACAGAGCTCCCAAGATTCCGAGTTTGTGATTTTATAATGGGATACACCAAACTACAGGTCCCAGAATGCAAAGCAATAACCTGGACTGCATGGGAATTCGAGAGTTCTGCATACATTCTCTGCCCCCCCCCGCTCCCCATGTGCACCATATTGTTTGTGCATATTTAGAGCCAACAATCTTGACACAGCCTTGATTTTAGTTTTTCTCTAAGACCAGAACAGTATAGCTCACCACATGCAGTGAGTCATGTGTGACTGAGCAGAATCAGGTTTTTCGGCCAACAGCAGTGAGCACGGTGGGACTTTTGGGCCTATGGTTTTAAAGGGTATGTTAAACATGTGTAATACTGTTGACCGAAACATAACAGTTCTGATATGACGCATGTTTGTTTCTTATAATACCCCTAACTACAAGAAACACCAAGAATTGCCACGCAAACATCCAACAACATAGTTGCCAAGTTTCCTAGGTGTGACTAGTTACTTAAATACCAAGACACAAACCTCACATGAACAATGTGTTTCCAAAACGTTTCAGCAGTAATCCTGTTTTTATTTGGACAATGTCAGTCTGTGCCATTTAAATTTGAATGCTGTTTACTTTTTTAAGAATCAACAAACCTCACGTGAACGGTGCGGTCTCAAAACGCATTGGCGCTAATCGAGTTTCAGAAATTGTGAGGAACTTTATAGTTAATGCTGTGTCTGTTGATATATTTTGCTTTCTACATTTTAATTAGGTTCCCTGTTTTTTATATCCAGTATATAAGTATATTGCTCTCTCATTACACTGCCCCCTCACACACTGTGCCCCCTCACACACTGCCCCCTCACACACTGTGCCCCCTCACACACTGTGCCCCCTCACACACTGTGCCCCCTCACACACTGTGCCCCCTCACACACTGCCCACTCACACACTGCCCACTCACACACTGCCCACTTACACACTGCCCACTCACACACTGTCCACTCACTGCGCACTCACACATTGTGCACTCACACTAGTTTAGGCCACACACACACACTGTACCCTCACACACCCCGCACCCTCACACACTCTCATTACACTGCACCCTCACACACTGCCCCCACGCACTGCCCCCTCAGACACTGCCCCCTCAGACACTGCCCCCACACACACTGCCCCCACACACACTGTCCCTTCACACACTGCCGCCTCAGGCACTGCCCCCTCAGACACTGCCCCCTCAGACACTGCCCCCTCAGACACTGCCCCCTCAGACAGACTACTCACATACTGCCCCCTCACGCACTGCCCCCTCACACAGACACAACCCCCTACACACACAAACACACAACCACGCACGCAAAACCCCACACACACGCAAACCCCGCCCACACACACGCAAAACCCCCACACACGCAAACCCCCCACACACACACACGCAAAACCCCCCACACACATGCACACACACACACACAACCCCACACACACAACCCCACACACACAACCCCACACACACAACCCCACACACACAACCCCACACACACAACCCCACACACACACAACCCCACACACACACAACCCCACACACACACAACCCCACACACACACAACCCCACACGCGCACACAACCCCACACGCGCACACAACGCCACACACGCACACAACCCCACACACGCACACAACCCCACACACGCACACAACCCCACACACGCACTGAGGAAAATGATATTTTGCCTGACCAAATATGTCCACTACATATACCCTATGTTACATGTCATGTGCATGTCACCCATGCATATTTCCCATAGTGGCCTGAATCACTAGGCCTCTGCAAACATGTCCTGCAAGTCAAGTCATCAAGTCTCCCAAACGTTAAGCTAAAATGAAGGCCCATGTATTTGCATTTTGCATTGTGCTCTTTTAAATAAATATCGTACTGGTTGAGCCTGAAACCACTTTCTGAATTAATGTTTTCATGACTCTTGGCATACTGAGCTGCAGTCACGTCAGCAAGAAGCCTGCCAAGACGGTATTATGAATAACAGTTATCTGTTTGCTGTACAGAGTGGCATCCCTGCCCGGTGAGGAAAAGTAAACAGAACCCGTCCGATAGCCATTCTGTCTCCATTTAAGTGAATTACAGTGCTTGCACCCATAGAAAGCTCATGCAATGAACGAATAAATATGCCCTCTCTGTCTTTTAGTGACGAACAACCTTTTCTTCAGATAATACATCCCCTGACTCTAGATATCAGTTGTACTAGACGTGCTCAAGTCGCCTTGACACAAGAGATCTCTCTACTAGGTTGAAAGTCAGCTCTCCTCCCAGTTACACGTCAATTGCACGTCATGCTCAAAGTTGCACAAGTAGGGCAGAGTTCCAGCTGGTCATGCAAACTCCTCCTAAGTACCCACCCACCTATGACACCTACCTATCACACACCTATGACTCATCAAAGTACACACCCTCATGTACACCCACATGTTCTTATCTCATTTTCTTTCTTGCTCTGCTTAGCCTATGTACAAGATATGTATATATACTATGTTCAGTATATAATTGTTAGAAGACTCTTCCTGAACCTCTGTGGTGATGGAACTAATTCTCCCTTTGACTCGAGTTATTGGAATAAAGCCCATTTTAACTCAGATACCACGGACTCTGCTTCTCACTTGATGCATGATACTTTGTTAATGCCTAGAAATTCTGCCAGGGTAATTATTTATTTACCACATAATTTGGCGCCCGAATAGGAACATATCCCTTTCCCCACTCGCCGGAGTTGTGGGTCTAGTCTTTGCCCCCTTCTACAGCCGTGACGGACTTCAAAGTGCGCACGCCATCGGGATTTCCCGCTACTCCCTCAGGCCCAGGAGGAGGACGGACTGCGACCAGGCATCCATGTGAGGCGGTGAGGAACGCGGATCGTCTCAACCAGAGGCCCAGCCCGTGAGAGAGCAAGGTCCGAGGTCTCCAGAGGTCCACCTGTTCCAAGGCGCAAGCGTAGTCAAGTCAAGTTTCCGAGGCCTTCAAGTTTCAAGTTCTGCTTTCCCGGTGAGTACCACTATGGGGAATGTATCAAGTTTCAAGACGGGCTCATTTTAAATGAGAACGGTCAAGACGGGCCCACGGCAAAACGTGGGAACGGTCAAGACGGGTCCACGGTTAAACGTGGGCCCGGTAAAGACGTGTCTCATTTCTGGGACCGGTATGGTTGTACTGTATTTTCAGTGCACAAACTGTTTTTCAAGTACATGTTTAACTCTCTGTATCAGTCTAGGTTGTATCTGTATCTGTTTCAGTGTTTAAATTGTTTAGTGTGAATGATTGTTGATTGTTACAGTCTATTTTTTGTGTATTGTGTTTCCATTGTGTTGATTTCAACATGCCACTGTTTTCAAAGTTGCGTCAGATAGGGACCAGAAAAGGTATACTAGAATAGACAGTTAATATCCGGCCTAGAGACACACCGGGTCATGATATGTGTTAAAAAGTCAAGACCCTCTCAGAAAGACGCTATTGAGTTATGGCGCAAAGAGTGACACAGGAGATCAGAGAAAGAATTCAATAAAGCAGAGAGAACTAAAACAAGCAGAGAAAAAATAAAGCCAAAGAAAAAGATCTACGGGATAAGGGGGAACAGGTCAAGACAGAACAGACTGTTAGAGAAAGAAATTCCGTCATTACTGGTATTTATCCCACCCTGTCAGAAGAACTAGTTCAAGTGACCACCTCAGAAAGACCCAGTAGGTAGAGAACGCCACCACCTGTACCCTTTAGAGTATGTAAAATAAGTCGACAGCATCTGAAGAGTTCATTTCCTTGTATCTAGACAAGTCCCTTCTGAACTTCGAAAGTGCCTTGTGAGTAACTAGTTGGTTTATTTGTAAATAGCGCCTTGTGATTAAGACTTGTGAGTAGTTTGTTGAATTTTCTTAAGTATAGCTCCTTGTAAATATGCCTTGTGAATAGCGTGTCATTTTTTTGACTTGTTGAGCTTCTTGTAAATATGGCTTGTGAATAGCGCCATGTAGTTATGGCTTGTGCAGAGCATGTTATCATCAGGTCCCTAGCCATTACGTTAGGCAGGAGAGAGCTGGATCTCTTTCAAGTACTTGGAGAAAATGTTTTGAAGATGTGCGTATGTGTTATGTGATAACGTGGAGAAATGAGTTCATGACTTTCCCATGTACTGCAGTCATTGGGGAAAGATTGTGCTTCAGCTGCCGAAGAGTTAATATCTTGTACTGAGTAGGCAGTATTTGTTTTAACATGCTGATCAACAAGGTGTTGAGGGATTTTGGCGTTTTTTGGTGTTTGCGGGGGGGGCGTGTTTTTGAGCGGAAATTCGTACCCGTTCCAGTGGAGGGATTTCGTTGCTTTTTGGTGAGGATTTAGGGAATAGCTTGGACTACTGTGGTGCAAAATTTGAAAAGGATCCGAGCTGTGGAAGTGGTGAAAAAAGCATGTTTTGTGTGGAGGTGCGATTTGCCATGTTATCCAATGGGCGTATTCAGTTTGCAGATTGAATGGTAGAATGTTGCATGGAGAGTAAAGAAGTGTATTTGTAAGGGTTTGCCTTGGAACGCTTGATTTAATGTGTTTGACTCAGAGGTCGGTAGTTGTAAATAAACCAGTCTTATTGAGATAAGGGTTTTTGCACGGAGAGTGCTTTAATGTTTTCACGGTTGAGAAGAAATTATAGAACAGACCCATCTTAGAATGTGCTTTTAAATTAGTGTAATGCAACAGTGTTTTTTGTTAAAATAGGGATGTTTCTACAAAATATGAATTATTATTTTTCCCAATGCAAGCTGCCCTTTAGCGTGTGACAGTTATCCCACTCACTTAGGAAAGTGGCTATTTGTAAATTAATGAACGTGGCCCTTTTTGATAGCTACAATACACTACCATCTTAGTGCATTGCTAAGAGTCCCCTACATTAGTTTGATTTGCATTCATTTAGTTTCAAGGCTCACCTATGTACTTTGACAGGCTGCTGATAGAAAGGTATAATGTTGCACGGTAAAAGCAGTGTTCATTAAACAAGACTTGAAAATAGGATTTATTATGTCTGATTCAGAGGTGCAATACTTACACAGATGGTTTCAGATCAACATTTAGTGGAGAGGCTCAATTGAGATATGCAGAGAACAGTCCCAACGCAACAGCCAATGATAATTCGGTATTTTTTTCTCTCAACTGCAAAGTGCTTAGCATTGTGTGCAGAAACAAATTGTCCCTTTCTTTTATGTGTGCTAATTTGCATGCTAAACAAATGCCCATGTTTCAAATGTCTTGCCTTCTAGCTGAATTAGTTAGACAAAAGTGTTTTTTAGAAAGTGGAGCTTTTAAGTAGCAGTACAGAATTATTTTAAAATGCTAGCATGTCACTCAGTTACAGAAAAATACATGTCTTTATTAATTTACTTTTTAACACGTTTTAAATGTGCTTCAGTTAGTTAGAGAATAATGGTTCTGGCCTGGGAAGAGATATGTTATGACGTACAAGGAAAGTGTTTTTCGACCTTGAAGTGGCTGAATAACTTCTCCTGGCTGACTCCCAGGGACAGATGTTTATGTAAAGGGAGGGCTACTCCCTCTTGGAGCGAGCAGTGCCTGTCTTGTTGATATTGGCCATACTCCAATTCTTTCCGCGATCCCTTTGTTTATGTAAAGGGAGGGCTACTGCTCAGACTTACTCTAGCTTCTTTCGCATGTAAAGAGAGGAGGCTTGCAGCTCACTCTTTCAGAAACTTGGCAGACATTTGACTCTTTCAATGAGCTCAGCGTTGGCAGCGACCCAATTTTAGAGAAGCAGAGACGAGTGAGAGGCTTGTCTCCTCCTAGTGATGTTTGACACTGAGCCAGCTACTGGCTCTGAGGGGAGGGGTAGGTTAGCAAGGAGTGAGTTCGTAGCGAAGTTACCTCCCCAGCCCCTCTGACTTGTGTACAAATAGTTGCTCTTCCTTACAGTTAAGTCACGCTTGCAAATGAATAAGTTTTTCCTTCAATAGTGTAAACAGAATAATTGGCAGGAGTCTTGCTCTTGCAATGGGTTCAGCATCTGGCAGTCATTCAATTTTAGATCACAGTGTAGCCCGGCTTGGAATTGATTCAAAACTCCGAGCGCGAACATAATTCTAGAGGGAGGGGCTGCTTCTCAAAGGAGTGAGGAGTGGCGAGGCTCTAGGCCTTCTGTCTATGACAAGAATAATTTGGAATTTTATTCAAATACATTTAGAGAACATATTGTAGGTAGTATGGTCATACTATTCCCAAGATTTAGAGTAGGATTTTTTTTTGTTGTAAACTATGGAGCTTTTTTGGAAAGAGGTTTCCCCAAAATAAAAATTGTGGTTTTGGAATGAAAATTCATTTTTATTTATTTATTTATTTTTATGTAATTCATTTTTGCTGGATTGATGACATAGGGTTCTAGCATTTGCAGTCAAGCATTAAAGCGACAGCTAGTCAGTGTTTACATGCCTACCTGCACAGCGCTGATACAGTACATAAACTACATTCTAATTACAGCAAGATCAGAACCAGACTGTGACATTGCATCTCTGACAGTCTTACACTTTCTGTGAAAAGCAAGTGGTGTACAACACTTGCTTTCCAAGGAGGGTACACCAGGTATACAGCTAACATAACCATTTATTGGCCTTACTCCTTACTGTAGGCAATGGATTCCCCAGTATGCATATCTAGCCAAACCACTCATACAGTTAACTACACAGGAGGCAACTACTCTGACTGTTCTCCCTAGGACACAAGAACACACCTTGGCATTTGAGGAATTAAAAAGAGCATTATGTCAAGCGCCAGTTTTAAGCGACTCCATGTTACAGTAAACATTTTATGCTTTTTTATGCTTTTTTTATTTTTATTTATTTTTACATTTGACTGTAGCGAGACTGACAGGATATGGACTGACATTATTTCAACCACACATAGAGATCAGACGTTGTAATATTCTGAATCCTGCAACACTTTTGCCTTCAAGTACAGTAAATGCACCGCCACATGACTGTGTGGAAGTTGTGAATATAGTGACAAGACCAAGACAAGACCTGACAGATATTGTACTCCCAGACCCTGACCTGACACTCTATGTGGATGGTTCATGCATGAGAACAAGTGCAGGAGAATCAGTAGCAGCCTATGCTGTGACCACAGAAATAGACACACTGTCTGCACAAGCAGCAGAGCTCATTGCTCTGACACAAGCCTGCATAAGAGCTAAGCACTTGAAAGTAAACATTTATACTGACTCAGAATACGCTTTTGACGTTGTTCATGATTTCGGGGTTCTGAGGAGAAAGAGAGAGGTTTCTTGAGACCTCCCATGGGACCAAGATTCAGCACAGCCAGCTTATTCAGGCCCTGTTAGAGGCCATACATTTACCTACAGCCATTTCTATCCTGAAATGCAAAGCTCATACCAAAGTTACAGACACCAACAGACACGACAAGGACAGAGTTACCATTACTGACATAAAGTATGACAGTCAGGGACCCTACACAAGATGTACTTGACATACAGACACATGCCACAACAGATGAGATAAAGAATTGGACTGAACAAGGAGGGGTCCAGACTAACCAAGGTTAGATGACTAGGGGAAAAGGTACATTGTTTTCTTCTCAGCACATAGTCCAACACACTTGGGAGAGAAGGCAATGCTAGACAGCTTACAGAACATTTGGTTTAACAAGCAGCGAACATGTATGATCTATTTCCAGTTCAATCCAGGAAAAGGCATTCTGGTGGAACAAGGCGGATTTCATCCTCCTGACCACCCTTTTGAAGTTCTCCAGATGGATTATATCCAAATGGACAGATGTAGAGGTTTAACAAGTATGTCCTAGTAGTTGTGTGTGCACTGTCTAGATGGACAGAAGCATATCCAGTTCCAGATCATACTGCTGTGACAACAGCCAGACAATTAGTGCGCAGTACTTCCCCAGATATGATCTACCTCATGTGATCTATTCAGATAACGATCAGCCATTCTCCTCTGAATTAATGAAACAAGTGTCCCTTCTGTTAGGTTACACATGGAAATTCCATTGTGTCAGACACCCAGAAACAGCAGGCCTTGTAGAAAGACAAAATCAGACAATTAAGACAAAGTTGCTGAGATCTGTACAGACAAAGGCGTGGATTGGATGGTGGCCTTGCCGGTTGCCCTCTTTTACATGCATATGGTAGCTCATTCCAGAACAGGCCTATCTCCTTATGAAGTGGTTTTCAGTAAACCGCCGAATATGTGGGGTACGCCTATGCCAAAGAAAATAACTGATGTTGACAGTAACATGCTGACAGATTACCTGGCTTCCTTGATTTCTGCACTACTCTCTTGTTGTTCACAGGTTGCAGCTGCCTTCCCTGACAACACCCAGGTCAAGGAACATGCCATAGCACCAGGAGAATTTGGACTCCTCAGGATATTTGATCGTTCAAGCCCCCTCGAGCCACGTTGGAAGACGCCGAAGTTGGTGGAAGGACGTAAAGGCCGAACTCACCTTCATCACTACAAAAGACACTTTGGACTATTTGGAACTTTGGAACTTTTATAAAGAACACTGACCTTTGCTAGAAAACACCCCTCAGCAAGAGTATAGGTCTAGATTAAGAACTAGCAAGTCAGACGTAGTTTAATTGTTTAAGCCCACCCGGTGGTGAATCGGTTAGACTCGATTCTGACATGTATAAGATCACATATGAGAATAGCAAGAAGAGAGATAAGAAGGAAAAGTACTGCAAGGTATTACGCAGTAGATGTATAGTTACTTTGATCATCCTTTTTATTCTGTGCATTGTTATAATTGGTGTTAGTTTATTGCTACATGTTTTCTTTCCTATTTCCTCACATATACATTCTTCCAGTAACAGTACCATAGAGCATACATTTAGTGAACTGCCGCCTCATGAATTGTCATATCGACTTGCACTGCGTAACAATACTTTTATTCGAATGTTACACCATTCTCATCAGACCAGCAATGCGACCGATTGCTGGGTATGTGGCCAACTGCCTCCTTATCAAGAAACGAAGGGAGTTCTGCCATTCTACCCTTTACCGTTCTCACACAATGGTTCGTGTGGAGCATGGTTTGCCTTAATGACCTCAATAGATAGAAGGTACATAGCTTATCCAGGTGGCTGGATATATGGAAACCTGAATAAAGTAATGAATGAAGCATGCTTTCCAGACAAAGACGGATTCCCCCAAAGAAAGGGAACCGATTTAGAGAATGAAGAGTACGAACAGGGAAATGCATCTGTTAACTTTATAATGTTAAACGTTCAGCCCAAGCAAAACACAGGTCCACCGTTTATATCAGTCCTGCCAGCAAAAGGTGATTTATGTGTTAGTAAGAAAGGCTCAGTACATATGGGACACAGCAAGTGTAACACTGTAGTAGAGTTTGATGATAACGGACTTTCTTCTTTCAAAACATCACGCCATACCTATTTCATTTGTGGTCAGACAGCCTATGTACATCTGCCCTTAGACTGGGGTGGGACTTGTTATATAGCATTCTCATTGCCACCCGTTTTTCTAGCCCCATCAAATTATCATGGAGATTCACGACTAGAACATGTTAGACAAAAGAGAGAGACAGATTCCGCAGGGATCGATCAGACTGAAACAGCTTGGGAGCAATATACAGATTTCAACAGAGGATTCTTTTTCTTCATAGGTCCCGTCCAAAACAGTAAACTGATACGCAGGTTAACAAGGACTCTTGAAACAGTTGTAAATGTAACTGCATCTGCCCTGGCGAACTTGACCCAGGAACAGTCTGCTATTAGACTTGTCGTTCTTCAAAACCGCCTCGTTCTAGACGTCATCTTGGCGGATAGGGGCGGAGCTTGTAGAGTCATCCGATCTAGTTGTTGCATTTTCATCCCAGATAATGCACCATCTGTGTACGAAGCATTAACAAGGCTCCACAAGATTGCTCATGCCATACATCAAGATCCAGGCACATGGACTTGGTCCAGTTGGTTCTGGGGTGTAATATCTGCATGGGGATGGAAAGTTATGTCCTTCCTAGGAATGGCCCTACTTATGGTATTTGGTTGCTGTCTCTGTCTGCAGTGTGGTCCGGCGATTTGCGGCCTGTGTGCCACTGCCTGTGTTCCCCATCCACGTAAACAAAGAGTTAAAGATGAACAAATGATTCTGTATGATGAACTGTACGGTCTCATGAATATAGATGTATCCTAAAGGGTTATGTAGGGGACAAGGAGGGAATGAGGAAAATGATATTTTGCCTGACCAAATATGTCCACTACATATACCCTATGTTACATGTCATGTGCATGTCACCCATGCATATTTCCCGTAGTGGCCTGAATCACTAGGCCTCTGCAAACATGTCCTGCAAGTCAAGTCATCAAGTCTCCCAAACGTTAAGCTAAAATGAAGGCCCATGTATTTGCATTTTGCATTGTGCTCTTTTAAATAAATATCGTACTGGTTGAGCCTGAAACCACTTTCTGAATTAATGTTTTCATGACTCTTGGCATACTGAGCTGCAGTCACGTCAGCAAGAAGCCTGCCAAGACGGTATTATGAATAACAGTTATCTGTTTGCTGTACAGAGTGGCATCCCTGCCCGGTGAGGAAAAGTAAACAGAACCCGTCCGATAGCCATTCTGTCTCCATTTAAGTGAATTACAGTGCTTGCACCCATAGAAAGCTCATGCAATGAACGAATAAATATGCCCTCTCTGTCTTTTAGTGACGAACAACCTTTTCTTCAGATAATACATCCCCTGACTCTAGATATCAGTTGTACTAGACGTGCTCAAGTCGCCTTGACACAAGAGATCTCTCTACTAGGTTGAAAGTCAGCTCTCCTCCCAGTTACACGTCAATTGCACGTCATGCTCAAAGTTGCACAAGTAGGGCAGAGTTCCAGCTGGTCATGCAAACTCCTCCTAAGTACCCACCCACCTATGACACCTACCTATCACACACCTATGACTCATCAAAGTACACACCCTCATGTACACCCACATGTTCTTATCTCATTTTCTTTCTTGCTCTGCTTAGCCTATGTACAAGATATGTATATATACTATGTTCAGTATATAATTGTTAGAAGACTCTTCCTGAACCTCTGTGGTGATGGAACTAATTCTCCCTTTGACTCGAGTTATTGGAATAAAGCCCATTTTAACTCAGATACCACGGACTCTGCTTCTCACTTGATGCATGATACTTTGTTAATGCCTAGAAATTCTGCCAGGGTAATTATTTATTTACCACAGCACACAACCCCACACACGCACACAACCACACACGCACACAACCACACACGCACACAACCACACGCACACAACCACACGCACACAACCACACACGCACACAACCACACACGCACACAACCACACTCGCACACAACCACACACGCACACAACCACACACGCACACAACCACACACGCACACACGCACACAACCACACACGCACACAACCACACACGCACACAACCACACACGCACACAACCACACACGCACACAACCACACACGCACACACCCACACATGCACACACACACACACAAACACACACACACACACACACACACACACAAACAAAACCACAACCAGACACAATCACACACCAGGATAGCAAAACATAGCATAGCAAAACAAAACATAGCATGGCATAACAAACATAGCATTGCATAACAAAACAAAACCTAGCATAACAAAGCATAGTTTAACAAAACACAACAAAACATAGAATAACAAAACATAGCATAGAATAACAAAGCATAGCATAGCAAAACATAATAAAACAGCACCACTCAGCACCACTCAGCACCACCACAGCATCACTCCGCACCACCACAGCATCACTCAGCACCACCACAGCATCACTCAGCACCACACTCGGCGCCACCCCAGCATCACTCGGCGCCACCCCAGCATCGCTCAGGGCCACCCCAGCATCACTCAGGGCCACCCCAGCATCACCCAGCGCCACCCCAGCGCCACTCAGCGCCACTCCAGCATCACCACATCATCACTCAGCGCTACCCCAGCATCACTCAGCACCTACACATTATCAATCAGCACCACCACAGCAGCACCCCCACACACCACCACACACCACCACAGCATCACTCAGCACCACTCGGCACCACCACATTATCACTCAGCACCATCACAGCACCACTCAGCACCACCACAGCACTACCACAGCACCACCACATTATCACTCAGCACCACCACGGCACCACTCTGCAGCACCACAGCACCACTCTGCAGCACCACAGCACCACTCTGTAGCACCACAGCAACACTCTGCAGCACCACAGCATCACTCTGCAGCACCACAGCATCACTCTGCAGCACCACAGCATCACTCTGCAGCACCACAGCATCACTCTGCAGCACCACAGCATCACTCTGCAGCACCACAGCATCACAGCATCACTCTGCAGCACCACAGCATCACTCTGCAGCACCACAGCAGCATCACTCTGCAGCACCACAGCATCACCCTGCAGCACCACAGCATCACTCAGCGCCACTCCAGCACCACCACATTATCACTCAGCACCACCACAGCGCCACTCCAGCACCACTCGGCACCACCGCATTATCACTCAGCACCACCACAGCGCCACCACAGCACCACTCAGCACCACTCAGCACCACCACAGCACCACTCAGCACCACCACAGCACCACCACATTATCACTCAGCACCACCACATTATCACTCAGCACCACCACATTATCACTCAGCACCACCACATTATCACTCAGCACCACCACATTCTCACTCAGCACCACCACATTCTCACTCTGCAGCACCACAGCATTACTCTGCAGCACCACAGCATCACTCAGCGCCACTCCAGCACCACTCAGCACCACCACATTATCACTCAGCACCACCACATTATCACTCAGCACCACCACATTATCACTCAGCACCACCACATTATCACTCACCACCACGACATTCTCACTCAGCACCACCACATTATCACTCTGCAGCACCACAGCATTACTCTGCAGCACCACAGCATCACTCAGCGCCACTCCAGCACCACTCAGCACCACCACATTATCATTCCGCACCACCACAGCGCCACCACAGCGCCACCACAGCGCCACTCGGCACCACTCAGCACCACTCAGCCCCACCACAGCACCACCACATTATCACTCCGCACCACCACATTATCACTCCGCACCACCACATTATCACTCCGCACCACCACAGCATCGCTCTGCAGCACCACAGCATCGCTCTGCAGCACCACAGCATCGCTCTGCAGCACCACAGCATCACTCAGCGCAACCCCAGCATCACTTAGCGCCACCACATCACCATCCGCGCCATCACAGCATCAATCTGTGCAACCATTTAACAACAACTGGTTCAAATATGTTCTCTCAATGTTTCACGCTTTAATACAAATGTCACAAAAAGATGGTAATATTTCCCCTCTGTTCTTGGATTTTCATCACAATAAAATACACTGAACATAATCTTCACAAAAGTTATTTACAAAGTTTAAGCTATTTCCATTATAAATTACAATCACTTTTATTTAAGTATTAATTATTTAAAAAAATTAAAAGCCATTGTTATTTGTAATATCAATACATCTAAGTCACGTAAATACAAAACATGTTGCATTACAAATGCTATAGGTGTCACATTTGTGAAAGTTATAACTATTGGCATTGTAAATGACAAAGCTATTAATTTAGCTATTTTGAAAACCAACACATAAATAAAAGAATTGTCATTTACAAGACCAATAGCTCAAACTTTCATAATGCGAGACCTATTGCATTGCAAATGCTTGTTCTTATGTGTGCTCCTTTCGAGCCTCTGCACAGTTGTCCTCTCCGGCTGCTTATGATCAAGACAACCTTTCTTGTGGCAATAACATCTGCCCGGAGGGTGAGTGAGTTACAGGCGCTATCTTGCACGACTCCCTACATGATGTCTTTCCCAGACAAAGTGGTGCTAACACCTGTGCTTCATTTTGGGAAACATCCTTTACAACGAAACTTTTACAACGCACTACCATTACGACGTAACTTTTACAACGCAAACCATTACAACGCATAGCGCTGGGGGGCGCTCTAGGATAGGGAATGTATTTAATATACTATCCAACACCTTCCCTACTATCCACGGGGACTGGAGTTGGAATAGTAAATTAAGTAAATCACTACCCAGCGCCTAAAAGCACTATGTGTAGTAATGGTATGCAATGTAAAAACCGCGTTGTAAAGGTAGGCGTTGTAAAAGTATGCGTTGTAACGTCATACATCCTTCATTTTTGCCAAAGATTGTGACCCCATTCCATTTGGGTCAGTCTATTACGCTGCCCACCTTCTTTGCTCCCCTGTATCACTCTAAGTAAGAGGAGTGTCTCCCAAAAGAGCGGTGTTGTTCTACCTTGACTCCACTAAAGAGTTCTGGGTGGACGACCAACTCTTTGTAGGGTTTGTGTGAGCTAAGAAGGGATGGGCCATGCAGAAAAGGACCATCCACCTAAATTCTCTGCCTGGTGGAAGTAAAGGAGAAATATTTGGTGAAGTCGTAGCAGCTGGCACGACGAACCCCTTAGCAGTAGGGTGTCGAGAAAGAAAGACAGGGTCCTATGGAGCAGGACGATGGCGATGGGAAATTACATGATCAACAGTGTCTCCGGTCACTGGCCACACCCAAGTTCCCAGAAGAATATCACACAGAGACTCTCCATAGGGCAGTAAGGGTTCAACACCTGTCACACCCTGGTGAAGCAGATCCAACATGGGGTCAGATGGCAAAGTCACCAAAAGAACCTGCAATTTCAAGACATCAGCAGCTCTCTTAATTACTTCAGCAAAAGCTGCACTAGCCTCCGTCGCCATTCGTGGTGAAGGAAGCAGATCAGAATTAGTAGAGGGTTGTGGATTACTATCCTCACCCAATACAGCCCAAGAACTTCTCACAAGAGGCTGAACAAGACTAACCAAGCGGTCAACATCACCAGCGTCACCTGAGCCACCTGGCAATGCTGGAGAAACAGCAGATATATCGACGTTTTCCCTGCTCTTAGCAAATGATTTGTGTGCTTGGGCCCCTTCTTTCCAAAATAATTGTTCTCGCAGCTTGTCTGTGAGGGGTATTTTTTTATGTCAAAGTGACACATATTGTATTAGTAGTAATCCAGTAGGTAGTAATTGCTGTCCCGGTTTTTTATTGTCTAAACTTTCCTATTCATATTCTTTTCTTTCTATTTCCTTTCCATTCTTTCGTTGTTGTGTTGGTGGAAGCATTTCCTGTAGACAGGTTTTTTCCATGTATTCACTTTTTTTTTACTTTACATTATGGCTAAACTACAAACCTTTGGTTTTTCAGATGAAGAATTTGCATCTATGGTAGGGAGTTTGATCAGCTTTGATCAACAGACAGCGTCTAACTCTGAAAACAAAGATGAAATACATAAATTGTCAGCTTCAAGGAAAAAAATAAAACGTATAGAAATGCATGGCCATTATCAGTCAGTCAACAATCTTTATTTCGGCCACTAGGATCATAAAAGCACATAAAAAAGAATAAAACATAATGTACAATTTCTATCAACATACATTAAAATATATAAAAAAATAAATACCACAATTGATTTGCTGAACAAGCACAAAATCACTAAGTGCAAAAATACATCTCTTCAAGGGATCCCCAGACAAAGTCCTAGTTTGTATGTGTGTCCCGAACACTGATACTACTTTTCCTTCATTTATGTCCTGATAAAGTGCAGTGTTAGATCAAAATAGCAGTATTAACCATAATAGTACTTCAATTAAAATGGAAAAAATATCTTAGAGTATTTTAAGAGAAAGGACACCTGAGTGGTACACATGATTAGGAAAGAAGGATGTCCGGGAACAATGTAATTTTCCCATTCTTTTTGAATTTCTGGTTAACAGGAAAAGTGGCTAGGTGCAGTCCTGTGTGGACAATCGCATGTTACGCTAGTTGACAAGGGGGAGACCAATTACAGAAAGTTAACAACAGTATCAGATAAAACATGTGTTGATTATTAGATTATCCTTTAAAACCTAGTTATAAACAACCTCCAAAAGACAAGAAAAAGGCATCACAGAGGCGTTAGTTGGAAAACGTGCCTGTCCTCTAGAAATCATTAATGACTGGTAATGGACGTTTGTTGGCCTATAGCCTTGTTGACTCCCTTTTCAAGGTAGCGCTGCGAATATGCCACATAAAATACAGAAAGTGAGAAATAGAAAAGGCTATGGGCATTTGGGTGGCATACTTTAGCAGTCTTAGGGTATTAGAGCAATGAATGAGGCACATATTCTTACACAGCTGGACCAGCCAGCGGGACCTAGGCCTCCTGTAGGCAAGGCAAAAGAAAAGTACATGCACTTCGGTCTCCTCCAGATTCAGACACACGGGACAATCCCGACTGCGGCCGCCCGACCACTTGGTGGTGAACAATCGGAGTGGAAGTGTCCAGTGTCTGAACTGGATGTACAGTTTCTTTGCAAGGAGCGGTTGGTTGTCATCCACTGCTGGTTCTAACCGATAAACACGTTTTGTATCCATAAACCTTTGTGATAGGCTCCCTGGGGAAGTGCTCCATATTTGGGTTATTTTTAGCTCTCTTTAGTTTTCAATTAATGCCTTTCTTGGGGTCACAATACTAGAATCTTCAGCTAAGCTCCACAAATTTGGCCTCCCAGGGCGTGGCATGTGTTCCTGATGTGTGGTAGCTAAGGCAATTTTCCCGCACCAAGCATACTCATAACTTCCCTTAGTTCATCCCTATATGGTGCAAGCTCCTGGGTGCTCCACAGACGTCGCCAGAAGAGAAGTGGTCTTAGAGCTATTTAATCGGCTATGGGGCTAAGTGCAAGATCCATCCTAAGGGGGAATAGAGGGGAGCTAACAGGAAGTCATAGAAGCTCTTTTGACGATTGAGGAGTACTGGGTCAGTGTCCCCATAATTCTGCCCCGTACAAAGTTGCTCCCCTTGCCTGGACCTTATAAACTTCAACTGCTGGACCTATTATCTTGTGAGAGCATTTGTTGTATACCTTTAAACTATCCCCCGACGCCTGGGCCAATTTTGGGTTAGCTTTATTTATTTGTGGCCCCCGGTCTATTTTCTCAGTTAGGGTAATCCCGAGATATTAAAAAATCGTCACCCTTTCTAGCGCCATTCTGTCTAGAGAGGGGTTTGGGCGAGAATGATTTTTGGCGTTGAAAACCATATATTTGGTTTTCTGTAAATTGATCTTCAACCCCCTCTTTTTACAGAAGGCGCTAAATGCATCAAGGACCCTTTGCATGCCCATGGGAGATCTTGAGAGTAAAAGGGTGTCGTCTGCGAACATCAGGGTGGGTATCTTGCGGTTTGCTAGCCAGGGTCCATCAATATCTTTTCCTGCCAGCAAGAATTCTCTAAACCGTTAATAAGAAGGGAATAGAGAGTTAGGGCCAGGACGCAGCCTTGACGTTTGCCTTTTTCAACCGGGAAGGGGGCTGAGAGCTCTCCGTTTTTTCCATACCTAATTTGGGCATAGTTTCCTTGATGCAGGCATTTCATCTCATAGCAGAGATAATCTGGCGCACCCAATCCATTAGTATCTCCCACAATTTATCCCTCGGAACTAGATCAAAAGCGGATTTGAGGTCCACAAAGATGAGATAGAGGCTGCCACCCTCGATACTCACAGTCTTCCAGAACAGAAGATGTAGTCTGAAAAGTTGATCGATGGTCAAGATCTTGGCCCTAAACCCAGCTTGGAGGGGCGTGAGTACATTGTGTTCTTCTATCCAAGCCAATAATCGGCCCAAGAGGGCATGTGCGTAGATTTTCTGGCTTACATCAATCAGGCTGATGGGGCGATAGTTTGCTGGGCTCAGCGGGGAGCCCTTTTTATAGATTGGGATGATTTCTGTCCCAACCCAGGTTGGTGGAATTGCCATACCTTGGAGGATGACGTTGAACAGAGTCCAGGCAGAGGTTTCTGAGCGAAAGAGGTCTCCCGGGATCTTATTCAGCCCTGGTGCCTTTCCGGGAAGGATCTTGCCTAGAGCTTCCATGATCTCTTTTAGAGTGAACAGGGGTGTATCTCATTTGGGAGGTTCTGGGCAAGATGGGGCCACAACCTCCGGCCCAACCTCCTTCTCGGTGGATTCGTATAGGGATTTGTAATGGGCTCTCCATACTTCCTCCCCTATGTTTACTGCAATCGCTGGTTTGCCCTCTGTTGTTCCGGTGTTAACAAAGTCCAGACTGCCCACATGCCATGATTTTCCAGGGCAATTCTTAGATTGACCCATTTTTTCACATTCCCAGTTGCTTCAAGCTTTTACTATGGCTAGTTTATAACTTGCCCTAGTTACCTTGATTTGTGATCCATTATTTGCCTTAATAGCAACTAGGAGGTCTAACATAGCTATTCTGCAGTGGTCATTATACCATGAGCTGTGTGGGTTTCTTTTTGGCCTGGCCTTTCTACTAGTAGCAAAAAAAGGAGCCAGGGTAGAGAGCATGTCTTTGTGGTTATTGCAAACTATGATCTGAGAGGTTGAGATGCTAGTTGTTTCTGAGTGGGAGTGTGCTACAGTTAGTAGGGGAATGATTTTTTGGTATAAAGTGGCAAGCTTGGTCTGGGATTTCAAGAATTCCCCCCAGCGAATTCTCCTACCTCCATTGGCCTGCATAAGTCATGGGGTAGGTTGTGAAAACCCTGCTGGCGAGCTTCTATCATATGGAGCAAATGCATCTAGTTCAAGGGCATTATGATCGCTCTCGTGGTGGGGAATGATCTTAAAGTCTAACACCTTATGCCACGATTTGGTGTCCACTAGGATGTAGTCTATGATTGAAGCATGCCCTGGTCTGTTATATGTGTGTTTCCCCAGGCTGTCCAATATTAGACGGCCATTGCATGCCCTTAGTGAGTGGCTTAATGTAAATGCTTGTATCTGTAAGGCCAACGGGGTCCAAGCCCGTATGGGCGGTATGTTTGAGTCTGGAATTGCCCAAACTGAGTCTTGCTCACTTGAGATGCTATTGGGAAGACCATTCAGGGGTTCGAATTGGCAATTGAAATCCCCTCCTATAATTATCCAGTGGTCATTTGGTATTGTTAGAAGAAAGGGAGACAGTGTTTCGAGAGTGTTAGAGGTGTGACCATAGCGGGCCGGGCATGAGTAGACATCGACCAGAGCAATTTTAATTTTTGGGGGGAAAGTAAAAAAATTACAAAGGATGTCACGAGATAAAGTTTCTACCTGTTTGACCTCACAACCAAGGTGTGTGCCAACCCAGATAGTTAAACCCCCAAAGGGCCTACCCCTCCCCCATCAGCTGGGATGCTATCGGATGCGTATCCCACTCTTTGTGTTGTCTCTCTAGCCCAGGTTTCCAGGAACATGCATAGCCCATGTTGATCAATAAATACCCCCCAATCTGGTATATCCAGTTTCGAGGTGAGTCCTGCTATGTTCCAGGATAATATTTGCAAACCAGGTGTATCCATCTCGATTGCTGGAGGGGCAAGGACCAGGGAGTTGGGATTTGGGTGCACTCACTGCTATGTTCCAGGATAATATTTGCAAACCAGGTGTATCCATCTCGATTGCTGGAGGGGTAAGGACCAGGGAGTTGGGATTTGGGTGCGCTCACTGTAGATTATTAATCCCCATCTTGCCCACTGCCCCTTGGTCATGACCCGAGTCGCTAATACTTGTTGCTAGCAAGGGGAACTTTGTGGAGGGGAGAGTGGGGAGGTTGTTTGGCTTTGGATTATATTGGGGTTGCTCAGGGGTTGAATATCCCACGTGTGTTGGTTCCAGAATTACACTCGATAAATTGCTTGTCTTCCCCCCACTACCATTCTCAGGTCCTCCCCAATGCTTCCCTGGGCCTCCTTGATGTAAGAAAGCATCCGGGTGGAAAATTAAGGCCTTATTCTCTGCTTGGGAGCTAAAACTTTGGTGAGGGGCCCCATTGGGAGTGAGTCAGTCTATTGAGTCTAGAGGACTAATGGGCACATGCATCATTGTAGGATTTTGCACTTCATAAATTGCGAAAATTAGGGAATCGCAAATTAGGAATTGCAAAATCCTATGCATCAAGAAATCCTAAAGGTTTTTAGGATTTCTTAATTTTCGGAAATTGCGATTCCTTAATTGCGAATCGCAATTAAGGAATGGCATTACATTGATTCCTATGGGCCTGGAGGCCCATAGGAATCAATGCCTTTTTGCGAATTTTTATTTTGCGAATGCAATTTTGATGATGCATTGCAAGGGTGCAGAGGAGGGTCCAAAGGACCCCCCCCCCTGCACCCCTGAAATGTATTTTAAAGTTCATGTTTCACACACACATGTCCTAAGGACATGTGTGTCTGTAACATGACACTTTCCAAAATGCATTTTTGTGCTTTTTTAAAGATTTTCGCAAATTAACACCAGGGTCAACCTCGTGTTAATTTGCACTTCCTATTTCAAAATTCGCATTTTTTAACAAATTGATGCATTGCATTTAAGGAATCGCACAAATGCGATTCCTTAAATGCATTCGCATTTTTTGGAAATGCAAAAAATAGCGAATTTTGAAACATTGTTTCATGCATCCCAAAAACGTATTTAGGAAGTGCAAACGGCCGAATTTACCGATTCGCACCGTTTGCACTTCCTAAATAGGTTGACGCATGTGGCCGTAAATCTGTTCGCAACAGGAATGCTATACAGGGGTGGTTGACTGGGGTCCCAATTCTGACTAAGGTTAGGCCTATCCTCCATCTTAGGACCCTGGCACTAACAGTCCTTCTCATGATCTGAGGGTTTAATCCCGGGGGGGGGGGAGGGTTAAAATATCCCAGGGGGACGGAGGCTATGCCCCAGTTCCCCTCTGGCATTCGTACTCTAAGAGAGCCAGCACAGTCCATGGGTCCCTTACGTTTATCACTATACAGTTCCCGGGGATGTCTTTTGGTCTCCAGCCCACCCAACTTACCCTGCGTGCGAAAAGTATTTCATTTGCATCTTTATATAGGAATTGCCTATGTTTGGCCAGCCAGAAAATACATCTGTTTTTTAATTCATGGTAGGACTCCCTACATCCCTTTCTCGCTTCTGGTACTCCTACTAATACAACTACATATGGAGTTGAGACCAGGGGGAGATTAATACATGGAGGAGGAATCTATTCTGTTAAAACTTTTTCAGAGATTGTTCGCTGTTTCCTATTCCCGGGGGTAGAGCCTTGCTGCCAGAGAACTGAACCTGCTGCTCCGGCCGTATGTAGCCTTGGGGAGCTCTCCTTGGTGTTCACGTCGGGGGCTGCCTGCAGATGATTTCTTATGGCTAAATTCTGGTAGGATGGACTTTTCCCTGTGGTATCTGCTAGGTTCGGATTTGTAGGTTTGGGCCTGTTAGAATCTATCTCTTGGTTTAGGGCTGAGGTGGATAGAATTGTGGCAACTGATGCCATTTGCTGGACTAGCGATTTAGTTGTCTCCGCCTCCTTGTAGGTTAACTCTACTTTACCCACCCAATTGTCAACTAATAGAGACAGATTGTCCACCTGGACCGTTAGTGACTTAAGTTCCTCCTTTATAATGGACCTGAACTGGGATTGTAGGTCCATCATCAAGTGTTCCACCCATGGTGGTTGTTCATGATTAGTCTGCAATATATACCCTGTTTCTCCTTCCCCTGTATTGCTGTTCTTTTCTCTGTTCGCTGTTGGTTTTTCCACTTTGGTCCAGAATTAGTCCCATTTCTTTCGGAGATGCTTGCCAATGATGGTTCAATGTTAGATGTTGCACAGACCTTTGTGTGTGTCCTTGGGGGTTCAGGTGTTGGATCCAGAGTTAATGGTGTGAGCGGGGATAGACTGCAATGTTCCTGGGTGGAAGGACAGGGGGCTATAATTGGGGTTAATGAAAGGCGCCTTTCTGTCCTCTCTATCTCTGTGGCTACAGCTCCTATTGCTCTTTGCGGGTTGTTAGTGGAAGGCCTTCAGAGAGGTAGCTCACTAGTGCAGACCATGTATATTCAAATTCCTTCCTGGTGTCATCGACTATGTCCGCCATGCACACGAGAGCCAGTGCCCTCCACAGCCTCGCATGCCATTGAGTCATCGAGGGCGCTTCTGGTCGCTTCCAAGCAGCTGCACGTGCCATTTTAGCGGCCCCCAGGCACAGCCATATCACAGAGCGATCGCTCTGTGTTTGGCGTTTTAATAGGGAATCTCCTGCTCCTAACAGGGTGTGTTCTACGGTCTGAGGGATCGGGTATCTTAAAATAAGCTTGATTTGGGACAGGATCTCCTTCCAAAAAGGTTGATTATGGGGGAAGTCCCACCAAATGTGCCTAAAGTCGCCCAAAAGACCACATCCCCTCCAACATCCATCTGAGGTATTGG
Source organism: Lissotriton helveticus (assembly GCF_964261635.1). Classification (NCBI taxonomy): domain Eukaryota; kingdom Metazoa; phylum Chordata; class Amphibia; order Caudata; family Salamandridae; genus Lissotriton; species Lissotriton helveticus. The sequence goes on along the minus strand of NC_136070.1, from coordinate 437,930,510 downwards.
GGAAAAATTTGTGCAGTTTCTGAGGGTATAGATACCAGTCGTACACAACCTTATAGTGTGCTTCCCGTAGATACATTGAACGGTTGAATTTCGTGATATTGATAGAGATCGCAGGTCACCCGACCAATAATTTCGCCACTCTGGCTTCGGGCCCATATATTCCAATTTACCATATATACATTGATCAGATGACCTTACAATCCACTACCAATAATCATTAGTCCCTTTCGATTATTTCCAGTGTACCCGACTTACCATCCACCGTTACGGGTACCTATGACCACGATGGGTCAGGGAGCTAGCTGTAAAAGGAAAGGCAGCAAAATACAAAACCCAATATTAAATAACTTTGATATTCATCAAATGACCACGGACAACTGGGAAGTTTTAAGGATTTTATCTAGAATTCAGTTTCGGAAATTATAAGGTTTACAGAAAAAAGCAGTCAATAATCAAGATAACAAAAAGAATATAACCATACAAGAAAATTGTAAGGGCAATCATTTAAGTTTGTAAATAGTGCGACAGGGAACACGCTAAGAATGGAACTCAAGAGTAGACATCTTTAAAATGGGCAAAGTTATGCAAGTATAAATTTTATACTATGGGAAACAGTTGTCATGAATATGAATGGGAAATTTGGAATCCTAAACAACTAAGGTAAGGATGAAAAGTGAAACACGTTATAACTCTAGTAAAGTACTTCAGTCAATGTTATAAGAGAAAATTATAGACCACTTCAGGAAATTGCAAACTGCAATAGAGAAAATGATTTCTAAAAGGTAGGGTATCATAGGAACACGCTATGATATTAAATGCAAATGACTTTATGATAGGAAATGGTTGCGGAAAGCATGGAAAATTATCATATGCAAAGGTATGTCTTTATTGAAGCAAAGACAGAAAAATAGAAAGGTGCAGTTTTAGAGTTTTCAGCAAGATATTTACCTAGACTGGTGTGAAAACCAACCCTGGCCACGGGTCAGTTAAGGACAGGAAATACCCCAAGGAATAGCAGTCATCAATGGGACAGCAGGTGCAGAATGGACACCCCAGGACAGGACAGGAAACCCAGATTAGGATCAGGACAGGACCACCAGGATACGACCAGCACCCGCAGTTCGGAAGCAACGCCTGCGCTCCACCCTCTCTGCAGCTATCAGTCAGAACCCCGATTGGGTTAGCGAACTCCCCAGCAAAGTGCTCCGCCAGCACTTAAGGTTTAGTAAAACCTTAGTCTATGGTCAAATTCGGACAGAGTGCTCCGCAGCGCTCTGTATATTCAGTCACCTATTGAGTGCGTTGGGTCAGTGACAGGTCAGGTCAGCTATTCGGACAAGTCGGACAATTTCCCTAGGTGAACCTAGGGTAGATATACTGTTCTTGGGTCAGTGTACCACCCCCCAATGTGGCAAAGTGTCAGAATCCCCAATTTCGATTGGTCCTAAGGTAGGATGGGTTAACACACCAATCAGAATAGACCTCTCCAAGCCCTATTTTGCATTCTAAGGTACCGCCTAGCAAGATTGGGGTTCCCATGAGAGAATATGCAGAATACAATGGGATTAATATCATTGTAACAAGTTAGGAACACAATTTCTCTATCCTCCTGGGTCAGAGGTGGCGTTCTCAGGAGCATCTTGTCTGTGACTGCCAGCTGGCTGAGTTCCACCGCTCAAGGCTACTGCTGCCTGGGCTGCGCGGTCATGCGCAGAAAGAACCTTCAAGAAGGCTTTCGACCCATTCGGACCCCCCGTTTACCACGATACATGAAAAGTAAGCGAAAACAAATTAACATATAGAAATAAACGAATGTATTACATGTCATGATTTCGTACTTCAGTTTTATCATTATAAAAATATACTATGCTGTTAAGGGTAAGTGCAACACATAACGACACGATGAGCAACAGCACAAGCTTCACCACGTTATTATAGTGAGTAGCCATCTTATGGCTATTACGCATGCGCACCCTTTCCCTCCAGAACTACATCTACGTAGAGTCACGTGAGTGTGACTAACGCATGCGCAGAAGCAGATTCTAAAGCGGCGGCCATTTTTAGGGACGAGGGTTAATCGTATTAGTAGACCACATAGGCAAGCTTCACTAATACACACGCATCAAAATAAAGGAGATTAGTAAAACGTACAATTTGGATTACGGGTTTATAACAGATTTCGAGGTTCATGACTCGAGCAAGTCGCGATGCGAAATCTCGCGCTATTAATCCCCTCTTTGATGATATTTACTATCATCACAAAATAACGGAACCAGATGCCAACTTTCTTTCACACTTTGTACAACTCTATCTCCTCCAACAGGCGATTCAGTTTCCCTTTCTCATTTTTGGTAGGGTGAGAATTTTTCACCCTTTTGTAAATCTGATTATTCATTTCTTCTAATTCAAGTTCATTCGCACTCCGTTTCACTCCTCTTGCATTCACTTGATACCTTTTTGTGTGTTTGCGACATTTGCAACAGACGAATATGAGAAATAGGATAAGACCTATCACTCCAATTGGCATCAGTACCTTAAACAGTAAGCTTCTACCTAAGCTAGCAAACCAATGACCTACATTGGAGAGACCATCAACCAGTCTCTTCCAGGCACTGTCAACCTCGAGTGGTTTGAGTTCCTTTTCCAAATTAGTAATATTTTTCACATATCTTTTGAGCTGTACACTTTTGTCAGGAATGTAAGTGCAACAATGTTGCGCCTTCAACATCCGGCAGACTCCGCCCTCTTTTGCTAATAAGGTGTCAAGCGCAAGTCTGTTCTGCAAAACCATCGATCTGATCGCAACCATTTCGGTATTGACCAGCAGAAATCCATGGGCTGTGTCAGTAGACAACACATCCACTATTGTGGATAATTTGCAAATTCTGTGAGTGTTCAGAACCACTCCCACTCCAGGCATCAGTGCACTAAAAATACTACCCATTATTTCACCTACGCTTTCTCTTTTGCTACGCACTAAGCCATTAGTGTTTTCATTGCTTCCAGCAATTTCGTTCACATGGTATATTTTCGGGAAGACAATGCCAAAGTAGCAGCTTCCATACCAGTGATCCGGCAATTTGAAATAGGCCTTGTTTCCACATATATAATAAATTCCGGGAAACACAGGTTCTGACCCATTTTTGAAACCCCAACCTCCAATTACCTTGTAATTGTGCTCACATTGACTGGAACCAATGAAAATGTTATTATAATAACTAGTCTTCTCGCGGTGAAGACAGAGTTTCCCTTTCTTCTCGAAATCCAGCAACAAAGCAGGCCCTGCTCTGCCATTTGAGGTGCTTTCCATGTCCTCAGCCCATTTTGGGGTTTTCTGTCTTTTGTCATTTGCCTTTCTTTGGAAACTCTCCCTTCTCTTCTCTGCCATGTTCAAAAATATTTTCTCTTGTTCATGTAATGAACAGGTCAAGTTGTCTCTGTGTGCTTCATTTAAGTCTATGGTACCTATAGTCAGAAAGTATTCTCCCATATAACGTGTAACGTCACTTTTGGTATGTACAGGATTCAGATTCCCACGTACAGGAAGTTCAGAAAATATCACGTCTGAGTTTGAGTAGTAGTACTGTAACGGTCCTCTTTTGTAAAATAAGCTTGCTAAAATACTACAAGAAATTCCATAAGTCAAAGGTAAGTGGTGATAAGTCATGCCTTCAGCTACAGAAGTAGGTAGCTTCATGCAGACATAGCAGTCTTCTATTTCCATAGTTTCTACATAATGTACTAACAGGTTTGCGAAAACATTTAAATGAGTCTGGTTCTTAACTCCATGATAATGTAGTCCTTTCTCATCTGATGCTTCTAAGTCTCGTTTTGTCTGTCTGAGTGCCTTTTCACGTCTTTCTACACTTCGTGTTGTCAGTTCTTCAGTGTCGGTAGTCTGAGTAGGGTCAATATTAGTACTTTTGCTTACCATAAAAGGAATGAAAACTGTTAGGCCTATCCAAATCAAAATAACTATAACTATACTACATATACATACTTTGCAGCATGTTTTGCAACAACTGCGGCTAGGTCTACCACTCACGTTTGAATCAGACATTTTGGCTCAGAAGAAGTTTTCAATCCCTCTTTGTGGCCTTGCACAAGAAGCTTTATGCTGAGTACTTTCACGGCGGCTCGTCTTCTTCTTCTGCAGAGTAAACAGCAATCGGTTCCCCGTCGCTTTTGTCAGTAATATCAAGATCCTCAAGATTTTCCAAAATCAAGTAAGTCCATTCAGGATCTCGATATTTTTCGTTCAGTCTCTTTATTCGATCACTCCTTCGTGTGGAGCTTTCTCCAGTTTGTTCCGCTATTCGTATGCTTTTTCTTCTGTCAGCAAGTTTCTCTTCTACTGTTTTTATTCTCAGCCTCAGTCTCTTAATGTATCTTGGTTCGATATTTTTCCTTTTCTGAAGTCTTTTAGCTGGAACTGTGATTTGGCTTTCTTCTATGGCTCTTTTGTTTTCACTTGTTTGTGGCACTTCTGTTTCTGCTTCTTCCCTTCCTGTCTGACTAGTCCCAGGTCTTGTATCTATTTCTTCTGCCTGGTTACTAAGCTGGCCTGGTTCAGGTGAAATTTGGTTTTTGCTTTTGAATGTTTCTGTTTCTGCGTCCTGAACACATTCTTCTAATTCTAACTGATCCTGTTCAAGCACTTCGATCCCTTGATTTTCTTCTGCTCGAACTTTTACACTAGTTCTAGTCTGTCCCTTTTCGATTTCAGGAGTTAGTGGGAGTGTGTCAATCACCTGATCTGTCCCTGTCTGACCTTCTTCTTCGTCCTCAGACTTGATGTGAATCTCAATAATCTGAGGGTCTTCGCCTGTGCCTGTCTCGACCTCTCTATCCCACTCTCTATCTTCGTAGATGCGCTCTCTTGTTCTGATTGGGTCTTCAATGAGATCGATTATAGGTATCCAATCATCTTGGCTGGTGCTCGGTGGCTCGTCATCAGCTACTTCCGGACCAACGTCTACAGGACCTTCAGCTGTACTGGTGCTCGGCTGTTCATCATCAGCTACTTCAGGACCGACATCCGCAGACCCCTCAGCTGGACAACCTTCAGCTCCAGGCTCCTTGTCTGGAATTACCTTTTGTGTATGACTGGCATGGATCCACCTGGGAACGCCTGCACACTTCACCGCTGTCGTGGTCACCAGTATTACTTGGCGTTTTTCTCCCCACCTTGGTGCAAGGCAACTCGAACGAGTGTGCTTCTTGATTCTAACCCAGTCACCAGGAACCAATTTGTGAACCGGAGTTGTCGGGTTGGCGACGGCGTCTTCCCCAATCTGGCGAGAGATAGAACGCACTTGGTCACCCAGTTGTCTGCAGTACTCAAGTACCAAATCATCAGAAATGCTTAACAGTTTGTATCCTGGTACCCATGCTTGTCTCATCACTCTTCCCATTAAGATTTCATGGGGGCTTAGGCCTGTTCTCCGATCTGGAATACTTCTGAGTCCCATCAGAACAAGAGGCAAGGCAGTAATCCAATTCATTCCAGTTGAGTCACACATTTTGGCTAACCTCGATTTTATGGTGCCATTTATTTGCTCTACCACTCCAGAAGCCTCTGGACGATGTGCACAGTGCAGCTTTTGTGTGATTCCAAATGCTTTACAGAGCTGGTCCATCACTTCATTCTGAAAATGTCCGCCTCTATCTGATTCAATAGTGACTGGAACCCCGAACCTAGGTATCAATTCTCGTAGTAACAATTTGGCTACTGTTAAGGCATCACTCTGTGGGACAGGGTAAGCTTCCACCCATTTCGAAAATAGGCAGACAATGACAAGGACATATCTTTTTCCCTCGCAACGAGGCATGGTGATGAAGTCAATTTGTATTCTCACAAAGGGACCCCCTGACTTTCCAATCTTCCCCAGTTCAACTACTGTTTTCTTGCCAGCGTTGAACTGTTGACACGTCATGCACCTCTGGCAAAGGGACTCTGCTACCTTCCTGAACTTCGGGTTATACCAGGTCTGTTGAAATACCAGAACCATTGTGATGTATTCCTATAGGTTCTGTATCGATCCCCCTAATCCTGACCCTGTTCTGGTTAATAATTAACTAGCAGCCATCCCACGGTGCAAAAAAACGTTATCTGATTAAGCCACACCACGGCACAGGAACGCGTTATCTGATTAGGTCATAACGCTTGCCATCTAATTAGGCAAGCACTATTCCTTCAGCCCCTGATAAGGCATACGGAGTTCTCAAAACAAATCAAACCTATGACAACCTGGGAAAATCCCTGCGGCCATTGTTTTGATTTCACCAAGAACTTCAGTAAAGAATGTGCTAACTGTAAGGATTGCAGGCTGGTTCCACAGGAGCGTCAGGAATCCGAAGAGTAATCCACAGCCTTCCCCTACGGTCTTCCGACTCTATCAAGCACTAGAGTACGAGAGACACGCCAGGGGAAAACAGGGAAACAAAACAAGGAAAGATGGGGGAAGACAACGATGATTGTTGGCACTCTCCAGTAGTGAATACAAAGGTGTCTCTGCGGAGGGAACCGGAACCAACAGGTAGGCCCTGGTTCTTTGTATGTAGCAGATGTAACATGTGAAGGTGAAGACAATGGCACAGCGTCTGGAGATCAACTATAATAGACCAGCCTTCGAAGACACTTTCCCTACTGTGTGGCATATAATGATCTTTCCGCCCAACACTTCTGGAGATATCTTATACAGTGTATCACCATCGCGATTCTTGGTAGTGTGGAATATGCACCCACCCTGATCCACGCAAGAGTGCCACCAAATATCAGGAAAAGAGGGTTCCAGTATATCTCAGCGATAAATGGCTGATGTACCGGAAATGGGGGATCATAGGGACTAGGTGGAAATAGGATAGGAACAGGTAAAACAGATAGGGACTAACTAACTAACTAAGTAACAAATAATGACCAGGAAATGTACTGACACCGGACAGCGGAGCTAAGCCCGGCCGCCGGGTGCAGTACACAAGTAGTTGGAAATCAATAGGGAAAACAATCCCCACCGGATGGCGGAGCAAAGCCCGGCCGCCGGGTGGAGAAAGCAGCCTGAGGACGATTAGAATGGAACCCTCTGAAACGGCTCCCACCGGACGGCGGAGCAAGGCCCGGCCGCCGGGTGGAGAACACAAGCAGCGGAAATGCCAAGAAGTATATTCCGGTGTTGAATACAGGCTATCTATCAACACCGGAAAATGCTGTGCCCGGCCGGATGGCGGAGCTAAGCCCGGCCGCCGGGCGGGACACACGGAAAGGGGAGGAGAGGGATAGGCGTTCTCTAAATACGCCGAAGGCAGCGGAACTCTGCCAACCAATACTGCGTAGGCGTCTCCCGGGTTAGGAGAAGGCAGGGGACGCATACGCTACCAACAACGGAATCAGGAAAGCGAAACAGGAACTGCAAGGTCAGGCAGCAAGGAAGAGACGGAACCGGAAACAAGGGAAGCTTGACGCAAGAACGTGAAGCGTCGTTCCCTGTTTCCTGGTTCTTTAAATAGCATGTGTCTTAAAGGGACAGCGTAGGGGAGTCCCGAGGCATGACACTAACGACCAGTTCGTATGACATCCTTATTGACGTGTCTATGTCCATCCTTACGTCAATCTCGGCACCTTACAGGTATAAATATTACCGACATTGCCTTAAGCAAACACACGCGGTGGTGACGAGATCGGAGCAGCGAGACTTGCCGAAGAGGCCAGCACAGAGCGGACCCCGCTGGCGCTGCCCCGCCTTCCTGACGCGCTGAGAACGAGACGCTGCTTTCTCCTGCCGAGAAATCCAGCTCCGGCGCTTCCAAGCAGCCCTTGCAGGCAGCCTGGAATATCAAGACCAAAGACGAGAGATACCAGCCCTCAACCATTCTAGATCTCAGGTACAGAACTGAATAACCCCTTGCAGAGAATTCTTGAGTCAGACACTTGGCAAAACAACCTTAACTTAAACTGCTACTTATCTACTCCCGCCCACGTATTAGGCTTAGGTCAGGTACACTGGGGTAGGCGTAGTTAGAAGCACCAGTTGAGTACGATTAGTCAAATGTAAATATGTATGTATCTATTTTATCCATTTTAAATATCATATGGCTTAGAAACCATATCAATGCTTTTACAGTATTATTTTATACTTCTGCTTTTATTGTATGCACTTTACTTAACCATAAGTATTGCAATAATATCGATTCATTTCTCTTGTACGAGAAAAGAGACTGATCAATAAATAACATCTTTTATTGAACACGCCAGTCTCTTCCTTTTCCCTACACTCTGGTGAAACTAAGAATGCACTGAACTGACTGAGTAAAATAAGTTGTCTTTTGTTTTCACACGACTCTAGAGATACACTCTTGATTAGGAGAGAGCAAAGTTGTCATGTTCTATGGTTGTCAGAAACTAAATCCCTTCTTGTCTATCCAGGGAGGTTAAACTCCTCCTTGCCTATTCGAGAAAGTTTCTAGTGAACTCTGAGCTAGCTGGCAAACCCAAAACTTTAAGTCTAATATCGTCAGTAGAAGACCTAGTTAACCTCCGTCCTAGGTCTATACTATTGAAGGTATTATTCCAATGCGCAGAGCCTATTGGGATAATAGGAACTACACTACATGGCGCCCAAACTTTTGGAAAGGCGATAAAACTTACGCAAGACATTAGAGTAACTCAGTCGTGCTTTTTCACACAGAACCCCTTTTTTCCCATAATACTTCAAAGACGTCTGGAGTGGGTGAAAGGTCATATCCGCCAAACCTCGCAGGAGGAGACTCCTATGTATGGTTCTTGGTTTAGTCAACGTTGAAGGATACACTGTTCCAAAATATTGTGCATCTAATCTTTGTTTCCATAAGAAACCTGATCTGCAAACAAACGGAATAACCTTCCTGTCGGTAAAATGGTAGACAGTGAAGAAGAAAGAGAGACAGCTAGAATAGCAGCTGAACTAGAAGCAGCTGATAATACTATGCAAGAAGCAGACCCGGATATAATACTCATCCCGGTCAACAAAAGGAAATCTGTAACTTTAAAACTTATAGAAAAATGACTGACACCTAGAGGTGGCACAGTCATATTCGTAATAGAGGCACACGAATATCGGCAGACAGAGGTATTCTATTCATGGATAAACTTTCCAGCAGCTAATGCTGTAACAAAGGTCTTCCACTATTACAAAACAGAGGAACCTCCTGAAGAGTACATTCCTTTCGAGGAGGTGGAAGTACCACTCAAATTCCAAGAGCACCTGCTCTTGTTTAATGGCGCCCTAAAACATAATAATCACATCACCAGGCTCGGTCCACTAGGTAGACCAGGAGCAACGTGACCGGTCCTAGCCGGATACACACCATATCCAGACATCGAAGGAATGTCTGCAGCAGCTCTTTTAGTACAACTAAAACAATTAATAAAAGTACATAGACAATTAGTCCAATATGTAATGCGGACTTCAACAATCCAACCAGCAATCAAAATTCCACAGCTGACCCCTCATCAGGGGAACACAAATAAAATTACACCACAGAACATACAGTCCTGTCTAGGTAAAGTACCCGCAAAACGGGAACAAATACCTTTCTGGCTACCACAAAAAAATCACTCAAATAGAGGCGGTGTTTCCAGACACCACTCCTCTTGAGAAACACAGGATTCTGACTATCTGTCTTCCAATGGGAATCGCACCACACGTGGAGGACTGTGACACTTGGGGTACAGTCTTTGCTTCCATCTACACAAAAACACATGGTGTACCATCCATGTCAGTAATACCAGATGTGCTAAAACAAATTCAAGATGAATATGGTCCAGAACCCGCTTTAACTCTTGGTATGAAATTACTGAAAGACTTCAAGGTGGTCTCGGCTATATTACTAGCCAACATAAAGGGAGAAGCAGCAAACGTGGCGATCCGCCAAAGGTTAAAAGAAACAGATATAGCAGACCAACCAACTGAAATTGCCAGAATCATAGAAAAATCCTATGAAGAACTAGGAAGAGATAGTCTGGGTGGAATACCGGTGAAACCCCAACTAATTGAAAGTCCAGAAAAAATATTTATTAAAAATAATTTAACAACACAAAAAAAGAGCTGGGAAGGAAATAAACAATCCTATCCTAAAGAAAAAAGATTCCAGACCAGAGGAAGGTCTCCTCGGCGGAGAGAAAGATCTCCTGACCAAGGACGCAAGTCTCCCCAAAGGGAACCCTCTGTGAAAAAATACAACCTTAGAAATAGGGATAATATAAAGAAACCTGATATATATCAAGATAATGATACACGTCCCTCTCAATCTTTTCAGACTTCCTCGCAGAAATCGGAAAGAAGAGGACGATCAGAACACAGGGAAGAGCACGTCAAGTCCAAAGACAAGGAACCTGCTCATCCAAATAAAAAATTACAATTTCCAAAAAAGAAGGTAGCCAGCATTAAAGTAATCAATAATGCCGAGAATACTGAGGACACAACTGAAAAACGGAGAATGGGCTCAGACAATGCTAGACAGCGCAGCAGAAGTGAGCATAGCTCGCAAAGTCCTTATGAATCATCTGGAGACAGTGGACACGAATGAATATATTCAAGTGGAAACTGCAGACACCAGAGTTAGCAAACCTCACAAAATATATGAAATAACATTACGTAGAGAGGGGGATAAGACTAGAAAAGTAAGGGGTCTATTTTGGGATAATCTCTCCCAGGGCTATGACATCCTTCTAGCTGAACGAGACTGGCCACCCGAGTTTGTCAGGGAGTGCCCTCATGGCGAAGAAATAATTATGCCTGCCTTCTCAAATCATATTCCAATTCATAAAAAATATACACTTGCAAGAAAGTGGGCAGTAGCTCTAGCTCCTGCTTTATATAAAAATCATGTAGGATGGGATAAGGACTCTCCTCCTCATAAAATCCAGTTAAAATCACAACCTACTGCACAGAGACAGTACCCAATTAAGCAAGAAGCTAAAAAACAGGTAAAAGAGATCCTAGATCAACTTGAATACCAGGGGGTGATTGAAACTTGCACCTCACAAATCTTAACTCATGTTGCAAAACTTTTGCAGTGCAAAACTCGCATAGTGCTGCACTAATGAATAACATAGTGCGCAAAAAATACAAAACAACATTAGACATCTCTAATGGATTCTTTTGTCAAAATATAGCACCAGAGAGCAGATATTTGACTGCGCTCTCGGTAAATGGCTCGCAAAAAAGTTTCTGCCGTTTACCCCAGGGGCACAAGAACAGCCCAGGATTATTTTCAGCGAGAGTAACAGAATTACTACAAACATATGATGACGAGGCATTTTCCTATGTCGACGACATTTACCTAACAGATGATGACTTGGATACTCACTTGAAGAGAGTGAACACCATAATACTTGGGTTCGCAGCAGAGGGTTACAAATTCAACTTTAAAAAGTCAAGAATTGCCCATCTGACAGTCCTGTTTTTAGGATATGAATTATCAAGTGAAGGCAAAAGCCTGGCTGACAATTTCCTAGAGAAATGTGCTGTACTCCAAGCACCTAGAACACTAAAAAACCTACAATCAATTCTAGGCTTCCTAAATTTCGGAAGAACATACATTGCAAATTACGCAGAAAGGGTAAAACCCCTTTATGATCTAATAAAACCAGATTTTAAAAGAATCAATTGGACTCAAATACACACAGAAATTTTGAGATCCTTACAAACAGACATGTTAATTAAATCAAAATTAGAAACACGTGATAACACACGCAATCTTGTGATTCAAGTCATCCCAGGAAGATGCGTTTTCACGTACCTGACCTGTAATGAGGGAGAAAAGGTACCAATTGCATATAAATCACACTTGTACACAGAAGCTGAAAAGAGTTTCAGTATTAAAGAAAACATTGTTCATGCAGTTCAAACGGCTATATCAAGAGAAAAAGACAACGCTGACGGTAGACGTATCACAGTCAGAACAGCGGAATCAGCCTTTGAGGCATTAACAACCCCATATAATTTACCAACAACAGCGTTGAATCCAGAATGGATACAATGGGTGAATTCAATTACAACAGACAGAGTAAAATACTACTTTGATCCAGAATTAAAAGAATTAAAATATCTAGAATATGAAATGACATACCCTCTGCCAATCGACATTCGGCCCTTACGACAGTACGCCTGTGAAATCTATAAAGACGGCCATGCTCAACCACCAGGGTGGGGAGAACAAGCGTACAACCCCACATGTGAAATCACAAAAGAAGTGTGGCACGGAGGGAAACTGAGACCTCTGCTAATTAAAACACACTCAGTAGAAACTAATTCAGAAGAACAAACCGAAATAATAGCATTGAAAATGGCGCTAGATAATGCAGATCGCGAATTCCCGACACTTATAGTGTCCGATTCATATTACTGCGTCAAATCATATAACAACGATTTGCAGAAATGGATTCAAAACGGTTACAAAGATGACACAGGTGCAACAATAAAGCAAAAAGTGCTTTGGAAACAAATAGTTCTTTTACAGAAAGAACTACCAAAGACTCACGTGATACACTCACTGAGTCATCAGCGTGATGGCGTTCACGTTGCAGGGAATTCATTGGCTGAGACAGCCACAACGGTAGCAACTGAATCGGCTTCCGTAGTTAGAAAAAAGCGTGCAGTAAAATACATTGACGTGAAACAGTGCTGGCGGTAAAAACGTCTGCTCAGCGCTACCGATCAACTATCCACTCAATTATACATACATAATCGATGCAAACTCCGTTCCTTTTGCTCGAATCCCTGGAGTGGGGGACAGAGTAATTCCAAACACGGACAGGAGAGGCTTGTTAATAGCAGACGCACATATGGGTGAGGGTCTCAGACACCTCAAACTAAAAGATTCTCTGGAAGAATTAAAATCAAAGTACTGGTGGCCAGGCATGAGCCTGCAGCATCACATTTTTGTAAAGAAATGCCCTGACTGCAACAGAGAACGCAGTGGCGAGAGAAACGGTATATTACCATGGCGTTTCACTCCAGAATGGATCAACAATAAAAAATGATGCGTCCAATTAACGTATAAGACTAGTTTCCACTTGTAATGTAGACCCCAGCACTCGGCTGACGTCTGGACTGTTATATAAAAGATTTGCGAGTCTATAATGGCATATACGCTAGAAGCATGCTACGTTTGGCTAATATTTTTTCCTCTTGCCCTAAAGCGTGTGGAAAAACATGGCCAAATGAGCATAGCATAGCGGGACTCTTCTCACTTCCTACCTGAGGGAACGGGATGGTGTGAAGAAAAAACCAAAGGCATAGAGCAATCTATAACAGCGAAGGTATTAGGTTCGGGAGCTGGGTGGGTCAAACATCTAATAAGTGTCCAACGTAGTCTAAACAACCTGCCAAGAAATTCTCTGAGGGGATTCAGTCCGTACGAATTATTGTTTGGGACTAGAATGATGGTCTTAGATCTTGACAGTCAGACTTCAGTGGTTAAAGAAAAAAGCTTTGATATCAAAGATCGTTTGGCTATTTTGCAGGACTTAAACGAAACAAGGAAAGACCTGAGCAACATAAAGTTGAAACAACAGCCAACGACCACTGAAGAAAAACCACCTGTCCCAGCAAGACCTGTCTGGATTCCAAAAGTCGGGGATCTAGTCAGAGAAAAGATCGCGGTAAAGAAGGAATTTGGGCCTTCTTACAGAAAAGCAGTTCCTGTCTTGTCTATCAACGGGACAAGATCAGTAGTACTACCGCCCCTTGCTGGTAAAAAGGAGAACAGAGTTGTATCAATCGACCTGGTAAAACCACAATCATGTGGCCGATAACAAACAGTAGGCCAAGTGGACTCCCGATAAGTAGTAGAACACCAAGGTTTGCTACAAACACAGAGGTTCAATCTAAGAGGCTACTCACATTTGAAATGCCTACAGAACAACAACAAGGACTATGCAACAATGCTATGGAACTTAAACCTCTAAAATCCCAAATAAAAACATTTAGCAGAGACACACCAATCTACAATGAAGTAACAAATGACTATGCTGCTGCAACAAAACACACTAATAAAGCAAACAGTAATCCTGAAGCAATTGGAACAATAGACAGAACGGCATCCGGCTACTTCATCAACTTCAATGATTCATCTGAAGATCTGAGTGAATCAAAGGAACAGACATCAACAAAAACCTTTAAAGATAAAGCTAAGGAACTTTTTAAAGAACTGAAAGAAACCTATCTGATTTCTCCATGGATTGAATTCTCGGTGGCCTTAGGTGCGCTTATCCTCATACTTTGGCTCATCATGGTACTATGTTTGGGACATTTCATTGAGGGAAAATATGCTAAAATGGACACAGCAAGCCAGAAAATCAACTTGGTCCTCAAACCACACACGTCTTCACACGTCGAGAAAAGAGAACTTTCTTCAGTCAACTTCACAGCCAATCCTATACCCGGTGGGGTAGCATGGGACAATACTGATTATGAAATCTATGGTCCGGTTGAAATACTGAAGTATCCACATCAAATTAAGATCTCATTGAGTGACTTTGTAAAACCAAGCTCATATGCTGATGATTGGGACTTTGAAAGTATTAATGATATGATGTCTGACCTAGTGATGTCTGCTAAATTTACAAAACATGATTATTTGCAGGGTTCGTCTAATTATGATAAGATGTTCTGCTATAATCACTTTGGTAACCATTATCTACATAAATCTGCACAACCTAGAAATGTTTTAAATTATAATCAATGGGAACACTGTGCAACCCCTCCAAAACGTAGCTGAAGAACTTTTTATGACAAATATTCATATTTTTCAGGGTTCAACACAAGTAATGCAGAAACATTTTATTTCAAATTGTCAAATAAGACAGGTACGAAGACCATGCTTACAAACACTAAATTGATATATTCAGACTCATTTTTTGAGCAAATGAGTACATTTGGTTTTGATTATTGGGACAAAAATGTTGAAGTAAAAAGTGTTTGGGGTACAAAAGAATGGCAAGTACAAGGTATAGAATCATTGTTTAGAGCCTGCATGATCCCAGAACAAATTATATTTTTGAATGACACTATTCAACAAACTACCTGTCTTGGCCAAGCCAAAATCAAAGACTTAAGCAAACCATCTATTCCAAAGCCAACAATGAACAGTAATAGCTCTATAGATGAGGAGATAGATGTAAACCATATATTAAGCCAAAACAGAACACATCCTGATTGGAAACAATGGTTGATCTGGCCAACAGATACTAATAACTGTCAAGACAGATTCCTGAACAAAATACAGGGGTTCACATTGACCAGGCCAGACCCTAGATATTCCCAAAGACAACACCCAGGGATAATTACCACGTACAGTGTGGGCAAGCTCTGCCTTCAATGGCTACAAACATCCACACTGGCAGAAATTAAGCAACACCTAACTTTACTTACTGATGGTGCTGACTTGCGTGATTTCATTATGGGACCGCGCAAACAGCGTAAAAAACGCTTCATAGCAGCCTCTGTATATACAGCTTATAACGAAGCCTGGAAAATAACTCAAATTGAAACGTCAGAGAGAATACGGGAAATTGACCGTATTAATTTGGAAAAATCACTTTCTGTAGTGGACAATGGGTTAATGACTCTGTCCTCCAGAATATACTCTTTGGACAGCATTGTGTCTTCAGCAATCGACATAATATCGCAAGACTTACTGTTGTTACAACACGGTCAGTCCCAATTGCGTTCTATTGTACAGCTTGGCTGGACGTTACAAAATCTGCGTTCAAGCTATGTGCCTTGGCGTTTAATCAACACAACGTCACTATTCAATATCTTTAACCTTACTGATAAACAAATCAGTATGGCACAGAAGGGTGCTGATTATACAATCCTGAGCATTGAGAAACTCGAGAGATTACCATTGACAATGTCGGAACGACCTGTCAGTGAATGGATAATACATGGGATAATTAATATTCCAATATCTACTTTCAGGTTTCAATACTGCCAAAAATATATACAGGCTGGCATGTACGAAAAATTGGGTAAAGGGTACATTAAGTCAACATGGAACTTGCCCTATTCACATGCATGTGTCAGTAATAAAGGCCAGAAAGTGTTTCTTAGTGGCGATAATTGTGCGATGTCACTAAGCGGTACACTTCTGTGTAATGGTATTAGTTTACACGGAGCCTGTGAAGGGTCCTCAAATAACCTTTCATGCCACCAGCTAGGCACACCTGCAACACAAATAGAACCATTCTTTAGGAGACTATCGAACGGGAGTTACATTGTAATTGTAGACCGCAGATGTTGTAGTTTGGTGCCCGGAATACCTTATCTCATAACTACGACTGTGATGGTCATGTGCTGTGAACGAGTATTGTTCCGCAGCGCAATGCCAGACAGGGAGGCAAGGTTATGGCCGAATTTGAAAATTGCTTCTATTCGAATTGATACTTTAAGCAGAATGAAAACAGTGCTTCTTCAGACGCCAACCAGGCTCACGTCATCAAAAGAAACGTATGATCTCCAAGGTGCAAGGACAACGGCAGAGATTCATTCATTGTTATCAACTAATTCCCCCATACATTTCGCAGAAATCCTGAACGAAATCTTAAATATTTCTGATACCAGTGGAGTCTCAAATGTATTTAAGACAGTGTTTTCGGGGGCTTTAACACCATTTAAAGCCATTCTGGGTATTTTTCCGGACTTCGTCCATTCCATCTTTGGTGGACTTCCTCTCCTTTTGGGACTAGTGGCAGGAATCCTATTTTTGATCCTGTTATTTCGCTATGGCAGACCGTGTCGCAGACAAAACACCTGCGACAAGGGAAGAAACAATCCTAGCCATTGGATACCGGGACCGGATATCTAAGATCCTTGGACTATCCCGGCTTAGAGACCTGAACATGACTTGGTTTCTTTCATTTAGACCAATGTGGCAAAGATGTGTTTTACCTGTATTAAGGTGCTTGCTATGCGGAGAAGAATGCGTGTTGGACACCTGTCTGACGCTACAATCGGATGCGCCAATGGATGCAGAAACTTTGTTGGGTTCGGTCACGGCTCATGCATTGTGCTGTCCCCAGCGGCTACCAATCCTGATGACGGCATTCGTGGAAACTTCACCACTACGATTGAGGGGTAGTGAGGTTCAAGATGAAAGCAGCATCGATCAGGTACGACCTTCTGTCAGCTATGCTGATCAAAACATCAATGGAGGCAATCATGCTCATGAATGCATGGTGACCACTTTTTCCGAGCTAGTGGAACTTTCACAGGACGCTGTTGACAGCTTTTTCGACAGTCTAAATGATATGATGTTCTCACCAGAGCAGAAATAATGACTTTTGAGCAAGCTAGCACGCGGCGTTCCAACCACCATGAATTTGGCCTTCAACTTTAATGATAAAGTAACGTGAACGATTTTTCTCCAGTCTACGAACAGCAGATTTTTTTACAACCCCCAAAATATTTTTATGGTTTTTCGGGACACTTATCTTCTGCTTAAAGTAGAAACTATTCTTAGAGATCTAAATTTCTATTTTAGGAACTTTAGAGACATTAGCTGTCTTCTGGCATGTTCATGGATATTTTATTTTGTGATGAAATGGTCTCGCATTTTTTCTTCTGTATTAAGAGCCATTTCATGTGTTATTTTCATATATTATTAATAATGATGTATAAATATGCATGATTAATTTAGTATTCTTCTACTGCTTATGTGCATATAGTGCTTATGATTATATTTTTCTCGTGTATTACATAATTTCGAAATGCATATGGATGTATTTTGGGGTGGTACGGTATACACATACGTCACTGTATATTTACTATGCCTAGATTTGTAAACATGGACATAGTCTGCGTGGAGTGGGTGTGATGTATTCCTATAGGTTCTGTATCGATCCCCCTAATTCTGACCCTGTTCTGGTTAATAATTAACTAGCAGCCATCCCACGGTGCAAAAAAACGTTATCTGATTAAGCCACACCACGGCACAGGAACGCGTTATCTGATTAGGTCATAACGCTTGCCATCTAATTAGGCAAGCACTATTTCTTCAGCCCCTGATAAGGCATACGAAGTTCTCAAAACAAATCAAACCTATGACAACCTGGGAAAATCCCTGCGGCCATTGTTTTGATTTCACCAAGAACTTCAGTAAAGAATGTGCTAACGACCAGTTCGTATGACATCCTTATTGACGTATCTATGTCCATCCTTACGTCAATCTCGGCACCTTACAGGTATAAATATTACCGACATTGCCTTAAGCAAACACACGCGGTGGTGACGAGATCGGAGCAGCGAGACTTGCCGAAGAGGCCAGCACAGAGCGGACCCCGCTGGCGCTGCCCCGCCTTCCTGACGCGCTGAGAACGAGGCGCTGCTTTCTCCTGCCGAGAAATCCAGCTCCGGCGCTTCCAAGCAGCCCTTGCAGGCAGCCTGGAATATCAAGACCAAAGACGAGAGATACCAGCCCTCAACCATTCTAGATCTCAGGTACAGAACTGAATAACCCCTTGCAGAGAATTCTTGAGTCAGACACTTGGCAAAACAAACTTAACTTAAACTGCTACTTACCTACTCCCGCCCACGTATTAGGCTTAGGTCAGGTACACTGGGGTAGGCGTAGTTAGAAGCACCAGTTGAGTACGATTAGTCAAATGTATATATGTATGTATCTATTTTATCCATTTTAAATATCATATGGCTTAGAAACCATATCAATGCTTTTACAGTATTATTTTATACTTCTGCTTTTATTGTATGCACTTTACTTAACCATAAGTATTGCAATAATATCGATTCATTTCTCTTGTACGAGAAAAGAGACTGATCAATAAATAACATCTTTTATTGAACACGCCTGTCTCTTCCTTTTCTCTACACTCTGGTGAAACTAAGAATGCACTGAACTGACTGAGTAAAATAAGTTGTCTTTTGTTTTCACACGACTCTAGAGATACACTCTTGATTAGGGGAGAGCAAAGTTGTCATGTTCTATGGTTGTCAGAAACGAAATCCCTTCTTGTCTTTCCAGGGAGGTTAAACTCCTCCTTGCCTATTCGAGAAAGTTTCTAGTGAACTCTGAGCTAGCTGGCAAACCCAAAACTTTAAGTCTAATATCATCAGTAGTAGACCTAGTTTTCCTCCGTCCTAGGTCTATACTATTGAAGGTATTATTCCAATGCGCAGAGCCTATTGGGATAATAGGAACTACACTACACCATGGCATCCCTACCAATGTGTGATCCTTGATGTATCAGCCTGGCCATAGGAGTAAGCAGGTGTCTAGGTAACACAGGCATACCTTTTGGGTTCACAACGACACCATCCTCACGTCTTGGCCGACAACCAAGTTCCTTCCACTTCTCTTTCTCTTCCCAGGGCACAGCATGCTGCCATTCTCTCACTTCATCCCAGGTAGGCACTTCTTCAAACACCATAAGTTGGCAGCTGTTTCCAGTCCCACCCAGTCTGATATTCATTGACATGCGATCCATAGCGCATTGTTTTGCTACCCGATCAGCAAAATCATTTCCCAATGACACAGGGTCATGGCCCTTTTTATGAGCAACACATTTGACCACTGCCAATTCTTTTGGTAATTGAATTGCCTCTAGAAGGTCTTGGATAATTTTTCCATTTCGAATGGGAGTACCTGATGAAGTCAGGAATTCTCTTTGTAGCCATAATTGGCCAAAGTCATGCACAACCCCATAACAGTACTGGCTGTCAGTATACACTGTTATTCTTTTGTCTTTTCCCAATTTACAAGCTCTTATCAGGGCAATCAATTCGGCTACTTGTGCAGACTTTACTCCGAATAAACAGGATGCTTCTTTAATTCTGTCTAAAGCAACCACAGCGTAGGCAGCACTTAGACCCACCAGTTCGTGTCTCATGCATGAACCATCCACAAACCATTCCTCATCATGTACAGGCAAGGGTGTTTCTTTAATGTCTGGACAGGGCTTGGTACTGAACTCTGTCAAGTCAATGCAGTCATGCTCGTGGGCTCCCCCATCTTCCAGAATCATTGAATCAGGGAGTAGAGTGGCTGGGTTCAAGACATTACACCGAGTAATGGCTATATTTGCAGCACCCACGAGAATTCTCTCGTATTTAGTCAGCCGACTAGGGGTGAGATACTGAGTCTTAGTTCGGGTCAGTAGGATCACAACTGCATGGGGAACATACACAGTTACAGGATGTCCCATGACAATGGATTCACTCTGCTCTAAGCTTGTGCAAGTGGCAGCTACCGCTTTCAGGCACCCAGGTAATCCAGCAGCCACGGGATCCAAAGTGGCAGAAAAATATGCCACGGGTCGTCTGGTCAAGCCATGCTCCTGTGTTAGGACTGACAATGCACAATTATCACGAGTGTCACAGAATAGAGCAAACTCCTTGGAATAATCAGGCATCCCTAGAGCAGGTGCTGTACACAGACAATCTCGTAATTTAGTGAATGCTGTTAAGCTTTCATCATCCCATTCCACTGGGTCCTGAGCTTCTTTCTTTGTCATTTTTATCAAAGGCTTTGCCAGGACTGCGAATCCCACAATCCATTGCCTGCAGTATCCTACAACTCCAAGGAACATTCTGATTTCTTTCTGAGTACGGGGTAACTGCATATTTTGAATTATCCTGACTCTCTCTGAGGTGACTTTTCTGACGCCTTTTTCTATCTGGTGTCCCAGATATTTCACTGATTTTGAACAGAACTGCAATTTCTCAGGGGCCACTTTATGTCCCTTTTCACTCAGGTGATTCAGTAGGGCAATGGTGTCAATCACGCAGTCCCTATGACTTTTGGACGCCACCAATAGGTCGTCGATGTACTGCACCAAAACAGACTTTCCAGGTAAGACCAAAGATTCAAGGCATATTTTCAAGATCTGATTAAAGATAGAGGGGCTTTCTGTGTACCCCTGGGGGACCCTATTCCAGACATACACGTGACTGTTGAAAGCAAATGAGAAAAGAAATTTGCTGTCTGGATGCAATGGAATCGAAAAGAATGCGTGACATAGGTCTATCACTGTGAACCACTCAGCATCCCAGGGAATCTGATACAGAATCACTGCTGGGTTCGGAACAATAGGGCAACAAGGAACCACTATCTTGTTTACCTTTCTCAGGTCCTGCACTACTCTGTACTTGCCGTTAGGCTTTTTGATGCCCATAATGGGTGAGTTACAGGGGCTGCTCATTACTTCCTGTATGATGTTTGCTTCTAGTAATTTCTGTATTTCGACGGCAACTCCTGCTCTTACTTCGGCACTCATTCTATAGGGCTTGGTACTGGGGTACACTGCGTTTTCTTTCATTGCTATTTGTATGGGGTCTACGTTTTTCATTAGTCCTACATCCTTTCCTGTAAAGTCCCATACTTCTGGTTTCACTGTCTTTTGGAGTTCTTCAGGTAAGTCCTGTATAGTCATTCGTTTGATTTCTGAGTCAGGTCTGATTAACATTAGCTTGTAAATACCATCCTCGTCTGGGGTTTGAATTTCGACGCCTTTTGGTGTGCAAAAGATGGTACAGTTCATTTTGCACAACAAATCACGTCCCAGTAAGTTCACTGGACTAGTATCACAGACGACAAATCTGTGCATTTCTTTAAAGTTCCCTATTGAAATCTCCATGGGTTCTGTAACGGGGGTACTAATCAATTGATTAGATACCCCTACTACCTGGATTGCTTCTCCCGAGAGGGGTAGGTTTGGAACGTCCACTGTTCTCACAGTAGAACGGGTAGCACCAGTGTCCAATAGAAAGGTGACATCATTTCCGTCGACCTTTCCTTCAATGTATGGCCCTGACTGGTCTACCGGCAAGGAGGCGCCAAGTACACACTCCTCGTCCTCCCCTCTCAGGCCCCGTCAGTACTGGTCGTCACAGAAGAAAGTGTCATTCAGTAGATACTGCGAAGTTGCTGTATTTCTATTCTCATTGCCTCCCCAGATCTCTATGTCGTCACCCTGCGGTGATTTACCCTTAAAAGTTGGCTTTGGCGCTCGGGGTACTTGAATTGTTTTTACCTGCTGCTGGGTCTTTCTTGGCTTTTCATTCTGCGTCTGTGGATTTAAATCAGGGGTTTGGGCATTATCAGACTGTAAATAGGGACACTCGTCTCTCCAATGTCCAATTTCTCCGCACTGGTGGCAGGGAAATTTCTTTTTCGCTTCCTCTCTGCTCATTTTAGGACGAGGCTTTCCTCCACCCCCACCTCCAGGGCCTTGGTTCTGAGTAGTTTTATTTAACTTACTTAATTGCTTTTCTTGTTGTTCTGCGAGCTTTACTTGTGCCCACATCACTTTCTCTTTTAAAGCCTTTTTCTTTTCTGCCATCTCATCCTCACAGTACTTTGCGTACCGTAGGACCTCATCCATCTTTTTGGTATGCCAACAGATTTTATTATCTTTTATCCACTGACAAATTTCGGGTCTTAAACCGTTTACAAACCTGTAAATGAAGTGGGTCATGTCCTTCATCTCGATGTTATCTATACCACTGTATGTCTTAAATACCTGCAACAGCCTTTCATAAAAGGAGTGCACAGTCTCGTCCCTTTCCTGCGTTGTTCTATCTATCTTGGTCCAATCAGTTTCCTTTGCGGGCACTTTTAGCTTCAGATGCTGAATTACCTGATCATATTTTCTCATCACTTCTTTAGAGGGTTCTCCTGTTTTAGAATCTCTCGGGTATTCCTCACTAGGCCAAGCTATGGCGATTTTACACTCGGTCCACAGATCTACAGGGACCACTATGTCGAAGAACCCATCCAGGTCCTTCCACAGGCATTTCTGCACCTTTACAAACCTTTCTACCTGTCTGTAGCAATCCACGGGCTTCTCTCGTAATTTTGGGAAATCATTAGTAAAGGACACAATATCCTGTCTGGACCATGGAACGTGTACATATTTTCCACCTGGCACTTCGCGCATAGGGCATAACTGTTCTGGTTTGTCAGCTTCCTTTAGAACGAATTCGGGAGTTGCCTGCTTAGACCTGGCCTCATCTTTTTTCCTAGCCCATCTGGCTTTCCATCTCTCTACATCTCCCCATTTCTGCAATACTGTCAATAGTTCTTTGACCTGTACTTTCTTTCCTGACACATTCAGGTTTTCTAAATCTTTGTCTGAAAAGTCTGCTCTGTAGGGTTTCTGCAAAGGTTTCGATTTTGAAATATCTATTCCCATGCTAGCAGCCGTATCTGTCAATTTTTCATGGAGTACTCGGGCATTTCGGGTAAGACTTTTGCAAATAAACAGCAGCTCTTCTTCAGAGTAGGTATTTAATCTGTCTAATCCTACATTTCCTGCCATTAGTTCTTCTATTTCTACTCTCAATTTGTAGAGATCTAAAGGTTTCGTCTGTGGAGTTTGTTTCTCTAATTCTTGACTCCATCTTTCGATTTCCTCAGGAGTCACCAACGTGACACTCTTAGTACCCGAAGTCGATTCCATTTGAATTTCCCTCGTGTTGAAAGGATTATGTCTTTTCTGCATCCTTTTCCCTGTATTTCTAATGGGCAGATCCAATAGCGAGACTTCAGATTCACACTCACTTGTCTGTTCATCTACAATTAAGGGCTCTGGTCTTGGCTGTGCTATGACGGGAGTAATGACTGGAGTTTTCGGACTCCCTTGATGGTCCCCATACAACGGAACCACCGGTCCGATAGTTACTGGGATTGTTAAGGCTTCAGGACTGGTATTTAACTGAGAGATTTTCTGAATGATCTCAGCTCTCTGTTTTGCTAGAACCTCCCGCTCCTTTTCTTCCAATATTCTCTCTAAGGTTTTGTCATGTAACACCTGTGGGGTCAAAGTGGGAGCATAACTCGGGGCAGTGGGATGTGTTTCACTTGGTCCTTCGTCATAATTAGGTCTTGGGAACAAACTTCCTGTGCCTAGGGATCTTGGTTCCTCCTCATAATGAGGGTGTAGGAACGGCATTCCTGAACCTGAGGGTCTTGCTTCACCTCCGTAGGGAGGTCGAGAGCAAAAATCTTTTTCACGGGAGTATCTTGCCTCCCCACTAACTGGTATTTTTGGATAAATATCCCTCTTCTCTACAGGACCTAGACTTTCAGGGTAGGGCGGTATGAAGCAACCCCCTCCTGCACTGGCAGATCTGGCCTCCTCCGGGGGAGGAGGTCTTCGGAAAATTTCCCCTTCACTAGAAGGTCGACGTTCTTCATTATAAGGAGGTGGGCTTCTCATACACATGTCATCTAATAATTCATCATCCGACTCTCCAAAGGGGCACCCAGTGTTTGCATTTTTCTGTCTTTTTCTCCCCCCCAGGAGGGCCACCCGCCGGCATCATTGGAAACAGTCCCTCAACAATCATATTCTGTCTCCACTGTTTCATCTTTTTTGCTCTGGCTTCCTGCTTCAATTTTGGATAAAATTTAGTTAATCCTTTATCCATTCGGGGCTTGTCCCTTTCAAAAGCCTCGATTTCCCATTCCTCTAGTGCTTCGTACTGCGTTAATCTAGGTCTAGGATGTAAATCATTCATTCGGGTCCTCAAATTAAATAGAATCCTTCTGTTAAAGGTACCTTCTAACGGAAAAGCCAATACTCCGTCATCTTTTGTGTATTCCGCCCAATTTTCCAACCATACACATGTGTTGTACCCTTTATCGAACATCATGAAAGATGCGGGAGTATTTGGTGGCGGAATGACAACACCTTCTCTAGTTTTAATCGGCTTGTCCTTTTTGAAAAAATTCTTTACTTTGTTTACAAGGGACAATTTTCTCTTATTTCCGTACATAATGTCGTTTTTAACACCTTTCCACTGATCGTTCTCAAATCCCATATGTCGTGGATCGGGTCGAGTATGTGGTCTATACGAATGCCACATACGATTCCTACAAGTGACTTTTGTTTACGAAATCACTTCCAATCAGAATGCGCCTTATAATTCCGTGCGACCAATGAAGTGCACGAGTTCAAATAGTTCCGACCAATGGGTGCGCGGCCTTTTCGCGAGACAGTTCTCACGCTTCGGCGCTCACCCCTCCTTTACAATTCCAGCTCCGCTACACACCCGCTGTGTCTACCAATCCCATCGCGGCACGGAGTGACGTCAGAGCAGCTTCGCGACTGACCCCCTCCTTCACAAGGTAACGGAAACTTTCTTACTTTCTAAAGTGCTTAGTGCTTGGTTATTTTACAACGAATACACATTCGCCACTGTGCTCAAGTGTCTAGACAGGAAAGAATTTTCACTGCAAGTAAACTACTTCCATTTACTTTTCACACACTACGGATAGATCCCTTCTGCCTATCCTTCACACAAGCATTGGAGAACCTGCTACTTCCCTAGACTCATCCACCTTTCCGGGATATATCCGAGTCTAAAGTTTCACCAGCGAGCCCCTTTGCTTTCACCCAAGCTCCGATGAACCTGCTACTCTTCAGGTGTGACCCTCACTAGGTTATGCCACAATAGGAATTTTACCAATGAACCTCGTTGCTGACATTTATTCAAACATACATTCAGAATAAACCCTAGTTAGTGCTTCCAGTTCTGCCTAACCTGCACCAACTTTCCTTGAAAGCCAGTGACCTCAAACGAATGGATTCTATTCACCACTCGCCATTCAATTCCCCGGGGATTTTCAACAACACAAATAGCGTTTTACATACGAATGGATTAGCACATATAACAGTATAATAACAAGAATAACGATTTTAAAACATTTCATAAATTTTTTCAAAGTAAACCCTTCAAGTGAGTGATCAAGTCACTCGAATTGCTTACTCTCGCTAGCAGCATCCGACTTTATCTAGACTAACTAGTCCTACCTAACCTTTAACTATTCCCTAACCATCCTCGATGCTACCAGAAAATTACTGATAGAGATCGCAGGTCACCCGACCAATAATTTCGCCACTCTGGCTTCGGGCCCATATATTCCAATTTACCATATATACATTGATCAGATGACCTTACAATCCACTACCAATAATCATTAGTCCCTTTCGATTATTTCCAGTGTACCCGACTTACCATCCACCGTTACGGGTACCTATGACCACGATGGGTCAGGGAGCTAGCTGTAAAAGGAAAGGCAGCAAAATACAAAACCCAATATTAAATAACTTTGATATTCATCAAATGACCACGGACAACTGGGAAGTTTTAAGGAATTTATCTAGAATTCAGTTTCGGAAATTATAAGGTTTACAGAAAAAAGCAGTCAATAATCAAGATAACAAAAAGAATATAACCATACAAGAAAATTGTAAGGGCAATCATTTAAGTTTGTAAATAGTGCGACAGGGAACACGCTAAGAATGGAACTCAAGAGTAGACATCTTTAAAATGGGCAAAGTTATGCAAGTATAAATTTTATACTATGGGAAACAGTTGTCATGAATATGAATGGGAAATTTGGAATCCTAAACAACTAAGGTATGGGTGAAAAGTGAAACACGTTATAACTCTAGTAAAGTACTTCAGTCAATGTTATAAGAGAAAAATATAGACCACTTCAGGAAATTGCAAACTGCAATAGAGAAAATGATTTCTAAAAGGTAGGGTAACATAGGAACACGCTATGAAATTAAATGCAAATGACTTTATGATAGGAAATGGTTGCGGAAAGCATGGAAAATTATCATATGCAAAGGTATGTCTTTACTGAAGCAAAGACAGAAAAATAGAAAGGTGCAGTTTTAGAGTTTTCAGCAAGATATTTACCTAGACTGGTGTCAATCAATCAATCAATCAGAGCATTTGTATAGCGCACTACTCACCCGGAGGGTCTCAAGGCGCTGGGGGGCGGGGGGTCCGCTACTGCTCGAATAGCCAGGTCTTGAGCTGCTTCCTGAAGGCGAGGTGGTCCTGGGTCAGGCAGAGGTGGGTCGGAAGGGAGTTCCAAGTCTTGGCGGCCAGGTAGGAGAAGGACCTTCCTCCTGTGGTGGCTCTTCGGATGCGGGGGACGGCGGCGAGGGCGTGGCTGGTCGATCGAAGCTGGCGCGTGGGAGCGTAGAAGTTGAGGCGGCTGTTGAGGTATCCTGGTCCTTGGTTGTGTAGGGCTTTGTGTGCGTGGGTGAGGAGCCGGAAGGTGATTCTCTTGTTGACCGGGAGCCAGTGCAGGTCTCTCAGGTGTCCGGAGATGTGGCTTCGGCGGGGGATGTCCAGGATGAGTCGTGCTGAGGTGTTCTGGATCCGCTGGAGTCTCTTCTGGAGTTTGGCGGTGGTTCCGGCATAGAGGGAGTTGCCGTAGTCCAGACGGCTGGTGACGAGGGCCTGGGTGACCGTCTTCCTGGTCTCGGTGGGGATCCATCGGAAGATCTTGCGTAGCATTCGCAGGATGTGGAAGCACGACGAGGAGACGGCGTTGACTTGTCTGGTCATGGAGAGGGAGGAGTCCAGGATGAAGCCCAGGTTGCGTGCGTGGTCAGTTGGTTTGGGTGCGCTGCCCAGGGCGGGGGGCCACCAGGAGTCATCCCAGGTGGAGGGTGAGGATCCCAGGATGAGGCCTTCCGTCTTGTCTGAGTTCAGTTTCAGGCGGCTGTTCGACATCCATTTGGCTACTTCTGTCATCCCTTCGTGCAGGTTGGCTCTGGCGGTGGCGGGGTCGTTAGTGAGGGAGAGGATCAGCTGGGTGTCGTCGGCGTAGGAGATGATGTTCAGGTTGTGCTGGCGTGCGATGGCTGCGAGGGGGCTCATGTAGACGTTGAAGAGAGTTGGGCTGAGCGAGGAGCCTTGAGGAACGCCGCAGATGACTTCGGTGGCCTCGGATCTGAACGGGGGGAGGCGGACTCTCTGTGTCCTTCCGGTGAGGAAGGAGGTGATCCACTCCAGTGCCTTCTCCTGGATTCCGACGTTGCTGAGGCGCTGTACTAGGGTGCGGTGGCAGACAGTGTCGAAGGCCGCGGAGAGATCCAGGAGGATGAGGGCCGCTGTTTCTCCGTTGTCGAGCAGAGCTCGGATGTCGTCTGTGGCTGCGATCAGGGCGGTCTCGGTGCTGTGGTTGGCCCGGAAGCCAGACTGCGAGAGGTCGAGGGATCCGTTCGTCTCGAGGAAGGCGGCCAGTTGCTTGTTGACGGTCTTCTCGATGACTTTGGCCGGAAACGGGAGCAGCGAGATGGGGCGGTAGTTCTTGAGGTCGGTGGGGTCTGCTGATGGTTTCTTGAGTAGAGCGCTGAGTTCGGCGTGCTTCCAGCTCTCCGGGAAGGTGGCGATGTCGAAGGAGGTGTTGATGATGTCCCGCAGGTGGGGTGCGATGACAGCGTCGGCCTTGTTGAAGACGTGGTGAGGGCAGGGGTCTGTCGGAGATCCGGAGTGGATGGAGTTCATCGTGCGGATGGTGTCTTCGATGCTGATCGGGGTCCAGGCGCGGAGGGTGGTGGTGGGGGGCGGTGGTTCGGTCGTGGCGTGCTTTGGTTGAGTGCTGAAGCTGTTGTGTATGTCCGCGATCTTGTTGTGGAAGTAGGAGGCGAGGGAGTTGCAGAGGTCTTGCGAAGGGGTGATGTTGTTGTTTCCGGCGTTGGGGTTGGAGAGCTCTTTCACGATGTTGAAGAGTTCCTTGCTGTTGTGTGCGTTGTTGTCCAGTCGTTCCTTGAATGCGGTTTTCTTGGTGGCGCGGATCAGCTGGTGGTGTTTTCGGGTGGCGAGCTTGAGGGCAGTCATGTTGTCTGGTGTTGGGTCTGTGCGCCAGGTTTTCTCGAGTGCTCTGCAGTTCTTCTTGGAGTTCTTGAGTTCGTCGTTAAACCATGGGGCTTTCTTGCTGCCGGGTCTGCTCGGCGGGGTCTTCAGCGGGGCGAGTTCGTCTGCGCAGTCGCTGATCCATTTCGTGAGGTTGGTGGCTGCTTGACTGGGGTTCGTTGTGCTGGTGGGAGGGTTCTTGCTCAAGGACGTAGTGAGCTGGTCTGCCGTGATCTTGTTCCAGCTTCTGCGGGGAGCCTGTTGCTGGTGATGGTGGAGCGTGGTCCTTCTGAAGCTGAAGTGGACGCAGCTGTGGTCCGTCTATTGGAGTCCCGTGGCGTGGCTGAAGGTGATGTCCTTGCTGGAAGAGAAGATCGGGTCGAGTGTGTGTCCGGCGTAGTGGGTGGGGGTGGTCACCAGCTGCTTGAGTCCCAGGTTTGCGAGGTTTTCCAGCAGAGTGGTGGTGTTGCGGTCGTCGTTGTTCTCCAGGTGGAAGTTGAGGTCCCCGAGGAGGATGTAGTCGGCTGAGGGGAGGGCGAGCGGGCTGATGAAGTCGGCGATGTCCTCGCTGAATTGTGTGCATGGTCCCGGGGGTCTGTAGATGAGGGTGGTCTTGGGGTTGACGTGGATCTGGAAGTGCAGGTGTTCGGCGGGTGCGATGGTGTCGTCGGTGTTGGTCGTGATGCGGATGGTGTTCCTGTGGATGATGGCGATGCCTCCTCCTGTCTGGTTGACGCGGTCTCTCCGGATGATCTTGTAGCCGTCCGGGATGGCGATGGCGATGTCGTGCGCTGAGGAGGCGTTCATCCAGGTTTCCGTGAGGAAGGCGACGTCTGGGGCTGTGGTGTCGAGCAGGTTCCAGAGCTCGTCGGCGTGTCTGTGGACGGAGCGGGTGTTGAGCAGGATGCACTTCAGGTGGTTGCTGCTGGTGTTCTGCTTGGTGGACGCTGGTGCAGTGCAGGTCCGGATGCAGGAGAACTTGCAGGACTGGCAGATGAAGGGTCCGTGGGTGCGTCTCGGGGTGGCTCGGTAGCATCCAGGGGTTCGGCCGGCGTTGAGTGCGTTGAGGGTGGCGGCGTCGTACGTCCGGCGGGTGGGCTGGGGTCTGCGGGGGCCAGGGGTCCTGGCGCTGGGCGCGGTCCAGGCGCGGACGGGCGTAGACGGGCTTAGCTTTGGCGCACCTTCGGCGCTCAATCGGTGCTCCCGTTGCGCGCGTCCGCTGCGCGGTCGCTCTGGGGGCGTCATAAGTAGGAGCCGGGTGGGCGGGTCAGCTGGGTGGCGGGAGCGGGGCGGCCAATGGGCTGGTGGTGGGCGGGGCCGCAGGGGGGCAGCGGCGGGAACCTCTGGGCGTCCAGCGGCGGCGGCGGGTCTGTCCCTGGGTCAAGCGGCAAGCGTGGGAGGCAGGGGGAGATCCGGGCGGCCCAGCGGCGGCTGGGTCGTCCTAGCAGCAAGCAGAGGCAGGCAGCGGCAGGCGTGGGAGGCAAGGGGGTGACCCGGCCTGGTAAAAGGCGCAGTGGTCACTCCCTGGCTGACCCCGCAGGACCCCTTAAGTAGGAGCCGGCTGGGCGGGTCAGCTGGGTGGCGGGAGCGGGGCGGCCAATGGGCTGGTGGTGGGCGGGGCCGCAGGGGGGCAGCGACGGGAACCTCTGGGCGTCCGGCGGCGGCAGCGGGTCTGTCCCTGGGTCAAGCGGCAAGCGTGGGAGGCAGGGGGAGATCCGGGCGGCCAGAAAACCAACCCTGGCCACGTGTCAGTTAAGGACAGGAAATACCCCAAGGAATAGCAGTCATCAATGGGACAGCAGGTGCAGAATGGACACCCCAGGACAGGACAGGAAACCCAGATTAGGATCAGGACAGGACCACCAGGATACGACCAGCACCCGCAGTTCGGAAGCAACGCCTGCGCTCCACCCTCTCTGCAGCTATCAGTCAGAACCCCGATTGGGTTAGCGAACTCCCCAGCAAAGTGCTCCGCCAGCACTTAAGGTTTAGTAAAACCTTAGTCTATGGTCAAATTCGGACAAAGTGCTCCGCAGCGCTCTGTATATTCAGTCACCTATTGAGTGCGTTGGATCAGTGACAGGTCAGCTATTCGGACAAGTCGGACAATTTCCCTAGGTGAACCTAGGGTAGATATACTGTTCTTGGGTCAGTGTACCACCCCCCAATGTTGCAAAGTGTCAGAATCCCCAATTTCGATTGGTCCTAAGGTAGGTTGGGTTAACACACCAATCAGAATAGACCTCTCCAAGCCCTATTTTGCATTCCAAAGGTACCGCCTAGCAAGATTGGGGTTCCCATGAGAGAATATGCAGAATACAATGGGATTAATATCATTGTAACAAGTTAGGAACACAATTTCTCTATCCTCCTGGGTCAGAGGTGGCGTTCTCAGGAGCATCTTGTCTGTGACTGCCAGCTGGCTGAGTTCCACCGCTCAAGGCTACTGCTGCCTGGGCTGCGCGGTCATGCGCAGAAAGGACCTTCAAGATGGCTTTCGACCCATTCGGACCCCCCGTTTACCACGATACATGAAAAGTAAGCAAAAACAAATTAACATATAGAAATAAACGAATGTATTACATGTCATGATTTCGTACTTCAGTTTTATCATTATAAAAATATACTATGCTGTTAAGGGTAAGTGCAACACATAACGACACGATGAGCAACAGCACAAGCTTCACCACGTTATTATAGTGAGTAGCCATCTTATGGCTATTACGCATGCGCACCCTTTCCCTCCAGAACTACATCTACGTAGAGTCACGTGAGTGTGACTAACGCATGCGCAGAAGCAGATTCTAAAGCGGCGGCCATTTTTAGGGACGAGGGTTAATCGTATTAGTAGAACACATAGGCAAGCTTCACTAATACACACGCATCAAAATAAAGGAGATTAGTAAAACGTACAATTTGGATTACGGGTTTATAACAGATTTCGAGGTTCATGACACGAGCAAGTCGCGATGCGAAATCTTGCTCTATCAATATCATTCTGGAGACGTTCCCATTGCTTGTCCCCGGGTGGGGTGCCTACCAGAGTGTCCCAAAAGCTTCTGTATCTTGGGGTGGTGCGAGGACTTTGGGCTTGTATAAGTGTGTAGAGGAAGGAGATACACCCCCTGGAAGTAGACCCGGATCAAGCACATTTTTCAATGGGGAGCAAGACCCTGGTGGCAGCCTGCTGCATCGAGGCCTGCGTTACCCAGTGCTTGAGCTGCAAGTAGTGGAAATGTTCCTTAGTGTCCATCGCGAACTGCCGCTTGCATTCTTGGAATGTGAGGAGCTCACCATTGTGAAAGACATGGGAAATTGTGTGACACCCTCCCTCGTTCCATGCGTCGAAGGGACCTTTATGAAGTGCCAGGGGGAAGGCCGCATTATAGTGTATGGGAGTGTATGGTGATGGGAAGGTGGTCAGTTGCAGTCTTTTGGTAAGAGTGTCTCAGACCCTTAGAGTAGTGGAGGTGGGCGTGCTGATATATGCATTGGCCGGTCTGTCAGATTTGGGTTTCCAAAGAAGATTCCGAATGGTGCGGCCAGTGATTTGGCGTTCTATGTGGAGCCAATGCTTCTCCGATTCACGAAGCGACCATTCAGTGATCACCCGCAGCTGGGCCGCCCTATAGTACCCCTGAAAGTCAGGCAGAGCCAGACCTCCCTCTCGACGGGGGCGCGTTAGCAGGCGATAGGGAAAACGGACCCTCTTACCTTGCCAGGTGAACGTAGTTACCAGCAGTTTAAGGTCTCTGAAGAGGCCACTGTCCACTGGGATGGGGAGTCCCTGGAGAAGGTAGAGCAGGCGGGGGAGTGCGTTCATCTTAATAGCGTTAATTCTGCCCAGCCAGGAGATATATGCTGTGCTCCATCTGATCATGTCTCTCCTCAACTGTTGCACAAGCGGAGGGTAATTGGCTTTGTAAAGGTCCGATATGCGCGGAGTGAGTTTGACGCCCAAGTAGGTGATCTCCTTAGTCGTACAAGAGAACGGTGAGGTGCTCGTCAGCTGTCACCAGGCTTCCTTGGGAAGGGTCAAGTTAAGTAAGAAAGACTTGGTCAGATTGATTTTAAAACCAGAGAACCACTCAAACTGCGCCAATTCTCCTTGAATGGCTGGGAGGGTAGACGTCGGGTTTGTAATCAAGACGAGCACATCATCTGCAAATAATGAAATTTTATGATCATCTGATCCGAATCACCCTCTTGTGATGGCATGATTTTGTCTGATTTTGTGCGCTAGTGGCTCAATGCTCAGAGCAAAACGGAGGGGTGACAGCGGGCACCCCTGCCTTGTCCCGCGAGCCAGAGGGAAAGAAGGGGAAGCATTCCCATTGACCAGTACCCGCGAGGTCGGGGCGTGATAATTGGCGCCTATCATCCCGATGAAGGTCTCGTGAAAGCCAAATCTTCGGAGGACTCGGAACAAGTAGGACCACTTGACCCGGTCAAAGACCTTCTCCGCGACTAGCGAGAGAAGAGCCGCTGGAATATGTTTCCTCCGGGCCTTTTCTATAATATGGGTGGTGTAGGAAGGTGGATACCTAACTATGGTTACCCCAGATTTTTTGCCTTGTGTTTAGATGGTTTTCGACTTAGTTGGCCTGGGATCCTGCTAATCAGGGCCCCAGGCTATCTGCTCTCTCTATAAAATGGACTCCATGTACCTTAGGTACATACCTAATTGGATATTGGGTCACTCTTGTGAGTCACTGTACAGTGTACTATAGGTACCCAGGGCATGGGTGCACCCAAACCCTACCAGGGGCTGCAGCATATCTTTTGCCACCCCTGGATGGCCATCCAAACTGACACAACTGGCTGATCACTCAGCTGGGGCAAGGCCGTGTAATCACCCCTTGCTTAGGTATAGTATTCCTATATCTACCCTTATATCTAGACACATATTCACCTATAATTCACCCCTATGGCAGGCCGTAACAATCCTGGAGGCAGAGTGCTTGGTTTTATGTGAGATGAGGCTCTAGCATGAGCTGAGCCTGTCTGCAGCTTTCGGAACCATGTCCTTATAGCTGTTCTAGGATATTGCCATACCATATACTCTTAAGTGCATTATGAACCTCGCGGTTAAATGCTAACTTTGGTTTGGCTTTATCAAAACATGTCGTTTAAGGTGTCATACGCTTTGGAATACTACCCCCTCGCCAGTTCTGGCGACGGGGGTAGCATTCCACCCTTCTAGAGGGAGAAGACATGTTACTTCCACTAATCCCGGTTAAAGTTAACCAGAGCCTCAGCATCACAAAATGGATGCTGCTGCCACAGACACAAGTCTGACCTCCTGCTGCTGGGATTCCTTCCAGCGAGGGAGGCTTGGACAATAGGTTTCCTGTCTTGGTAGGTGCGAGCACCACCCCAGACAGGCTATAGTGTATTGGGGCAGGGAGGGCTGAATGAAATGAGACACTGCCTGGGGCACACAAGGTGTCCCATGCATAGTCCAGTTCGAACCGGTGCTGGGGCACTCCAGCCCCAGCTCTGGTGCGAAACTGGATAAAGGGAAAGGGGTGTAACCACCCCCTTCCTGGGTCCCACCCATAGGAGGGACCTAGCAGGTAATCCAGCCCCTAAATTTGGTATATAGGTAGGAGCTGAGTCCCAAGGCTTTACATTTTATCCTGACTGAAACTCTGATATGAAACTCTGGACCTTTGACGATCTACTTTGCAAGAAGACGACAGAAGAATCTCCCTTGTGGTCAAGGAGTGACCACCCTGCACAAGCAGGCACCATCAAGCGATCAACGGTTTGCTTTGTCGATGCTCCCTCCGGAGCCTGAGCACAGAGCCTGACAAGACCCGGACTTCCAGACTTCCAACAGCCCGATCCACAGTCACAGTAGAGCTGAGACCCGTGGAGGCGACGAGAGACGTGGGACCGGTCATCTTGGAAAGCCAGCGAATTGCTTTCCGTGCAACTTCTGAGGCACCCTCGAAGTTGTGCATTGGGGATTGAGAAGCTCCAGCCCGAGCACCAACTGCACCGAAGATCAGCCCTCCACACTCCACGAGTTCGGCGTGGGGCCCTTCTGCATTTTCCTGCTTGACGCGTCTGTCCGGTCACTTGCCCGTTGGCTAGTGGCCTCTGTGACGACGAAACCTTTGATTTGCAATGCTGGTCTGGCTGCTCCAGACTGGCCCTCGCCCCCCTGAAAAGGAGCAGCCTATCAGACCTTGCTGGTCTGATTAAGAAGCCATCTTTCTTTTCGGCGTGGGTTGCCTTTGCCAAGGCTTTTTGACTCCAATCCGGAAGCCGACACCGCCGACAGAGAGAACCTTTGTAGGACAGTCCGTATCCAGCGCCTGGTCGTCGTCGACACCTCCTGGTCCACGTGGCTGCAGAGACAAGCTTCACGACACCACCTGATTGCTTCGCGACATCGCCTGGTTCCTTCCTGGTTCCGTCCTGGTCATTGGCTAGTGACCCAGACTCTGTCCCCTCTGCTTTCAGGTGCTCTTCATCCTCGATCCGCCCTCGGATCCACCCGAACACTTCTCTCCTGATCGCCTGCAGCATCTTTCTCCAAGGCTCCATAGGAATCAGCGACGAAACCCGACACACTTTGACACCTATGCACCCGCTTCCTGTGGGTGAGGTAACGCAAGTATTTCGGTACTCCTGTGGGTATTGACTATCCTAGTGTCCTAGTTTCAAGTAGCTTTTCCCTAGTACATCCGGAAGTGTCCTAAAAGAACTAGTTTCCAATTCTTTCGTTCCCATTCTAACTCTATGGTAACTTGCGTGCATGTGAAGACACTGCACGCGCATCCCGTGGGCCTCCTGCTCTCTATCCATTGGTAGTACTGTGTAGCCCCAGCGATTCTCCAGGCCCTAGGCCTTTCCTATGTTCGTGACGTGGTTATTATACCACTATTTTAGTATATGGTTCGAAGTGCCCCCTAGGGCATTACTGTATTTTGTGCAACTTATTGTATTTTAATTAAGTATCTTGTATTGTGCTGGTGCCTCTGACCTCATAAAGAGTTCAGAGGATTGTGTTAGAAATAAATACATATATATTTTGATATACAACCTGTGTGGTGTCCTTTCACTGGATGTATGACGTTACAACGCATACTTTTACCACGCATACCTTTACAACGCGGTATTTACAACGAATACCGTTACAACGCATAGCGCTTAGAGGTGCTGGATAGTGGTAAGTATAATTTTCTATTCCAACTCCAGTCCCCGTGGACACTAGGGAAGGTGTTGGATAGAAAATTAAACTTATTACTTACCCTAGAGCGCCCCCCAGCGCAATGTGTTGTAATGGTATGCGTGGTAATACCTGCGTTGTAATGGTAGTGCATTGTAAAAAATTCGTTGTAAACGTTGCATACCCCTTTCACTTGGTATTAAAGGGTTACATATGGTAAAACAGCTGACTTCACATGCCCTCTTGAGTTTAGCCTAAGACTGCTTTGTCCATGCTACCACTAGGATAGCTGGTCTATAAGGTTGACTTTACAACCATCACCATAAGGGTTGTTTGGACTGATACAAGGTGCCCACTAGAATAGTGGACATCACATGTCAGGCCAACTTCTCAAAGGTGATGCGTCTCAAATTGTCGTGGGTCTGTCGACCTTGAATGAAGCCGGATTGGTCTGGGTCAATGAGGTTGGGGAACACTGACTCGAGGCGGGGGGGGGGCGGGATTTTTGTATAGAGCTTGGCATCAAGATTCAGGAGGGCGATTGGGCGATACGAAGAACATGCAGTGAGTTCTTTGCCTGGCTTGGGGGATCACTGCTACTATCGCCTCACTCATAGAAGGGGTGACTTGCTGTGTAGAGGCAATAACATTAAATAAGGTGGTTAAAAAGGGTGCTATCTCAGGGGCAAAGGTACGGTAGAATTGAGCCGTGAATCCATCGGGTCTCGGCGCTTTCCGTAGCTTAAGTGCATCAATTGCTTTTTGTACCACCTCTTGAGTGATAGATTGAGCCAGGTCTTCATTTACAATCTTGGGAACTTGGGGGAGGTCTGTGGAGTCAAGATAAGTCAGTTGGTCATGGGGCTGGGGGTTGTCCGAGGTGTAGAGCTTGCGGTAAAAAGATTCAAAGGCGTGAGTCTTCCCTTCTTCAGTGCTATGAGAGACGCCAGCGTCATCCACTATATGTCTGATGTACTCCCGTTCCTGTTTGACCCTTAATTGGCGTGCAAGTAGAGATCCCACTTTATTTCCCTCCATGTAGCTTCCTGCTTGTAGCCGTAAAATAGTCTTTTCCGCCCTATTGGTATATATGACCTGCAGTTTCCCCTTAAGGGCTGTTACTCTTCTCAGTGTTGTGGCCGAAGGGGAGGTCTTATGTGTTGTTTCTGTGGACTGCAGTTCCGTTTCTAAAAGAAGGCGTTCCTCCCTCTGTTGGGTCTTCAGGGTGGTAGCCAGTTCAACGCACTTCCCTCGGATTATGGACTTGAAGGTGTCCCAGATAGTGGCATGGGAGGCGTGCTCAGGCTCATTTTGCTCAAAAAAACTGTTTAATAGTCTGTCTTAGCTCATCTCGAAGTAACCGGTCTCTACACAGGAAGTTGGGGAAGTACCAGCGCGCCTGCTTGGGGCGCGGATTCGGCTAGTTAAGAGTCAGTTCTAGTGGCACGTGATCTGACAGACAGATCGGATGCAGGCGTGTTTGCAATACCGAGGATAGCAGCGATTGGCTGATGAATGCATAATCTATACGGGAATACGTTCTGTGTGAGTGAGAGAATAAAGTATAGTCGCGCACAGTGGGGTTGCCGTCTCTCCAGACATCTACCAACCCCATTTGTTGGAGCTGCGCTTTAAGTGCCTTACCAAAGGTTCCCACTGCCGTCCTACCGGAGTTGGAAGTGTCCAGGTCTGGGTCCCATACAAGGTTAAAATCCCCAAAGATGAGGATGTCTCCCCCTGCAAAATTCTCCAGGGCCGTGAGAAAGGAAAGTAGAAAATCGTGTTGCCCCTGGTTGAGTGCATATAGAACTGCAAACATGCAGAGCCTGCCCCTCAGTTCTCCCTTGACCATTATGTCTGTCTGCTTTAGTGTATTGCATCTGGAATGGGACCCCTGTGTGGAACAGCAGTGACACCCAGTTGTGTTTGTTAGCGTGGGACGATTGGTATATTTGTGGGTATGCCTTGTGTTTCAAGTGGTGCCCTTCGGATTTTTGGAGGTGCGTCTCCTGCAGGGCATGATCTGTTAAATATTTCCACATTAGTTGACGCTTGTGAGGGGAATTAAGTCCCCGGACATTCCAAGTTATGGACCTAACAGCCATAGAGATTTAATAATTGCGCTGCGTTCCTTCTCTTGCTCCTGTATTGGTCCTGCCCCCATCTGTCTTTTCCCCACCCCACCCCTCCCCGACAAAAATAAAAAGGCACCATGACACCGAACTAACTTAACCAAACTACATAAACCAAAAAAACGAGTGTAGAGGGTTCCCATCACAGAGGGAAACCTCCGTGTTAGAGCACACTCGAAGAGCGTAGCCATTTTACGGTTCTCAGGCCCCTCTGACAATAAAGGCTGTAAGGCAACTATGCAAAAAACATTATGGAGCCTATGTGCATTGAGTTATTGTTCAGTATCCCATTCGCAATGATAGCATGACATATGTGCCGGCGAGTCTTTATCCGTCCGGGTAATAGGCATTTGTCCTGGTTCCCCCTTCCCCTCCTCTCCTCCTTACCACACCTCCAGCGGCTCTTAATCGACCTGGACAGGCCTCCTCCCTTGCACACCAATAGGATGCCGAGGCATACCGTCCTAAGCCAAGCACCCTAGAGGGGAAGAAACAAGGGGGAGACTAAGTCTGCAGGACCTGCAGCAGCTGTACAGTGCAAGTCCTCCGCTCCATCCATCTCTCCATCCAGTCAGCCTGTTCGTTACGGAGGGGAAGTTCCTCCTTGGGATCTTGTTAGTTTTGGGTGTCATTCTGGAGTTTTTGCGCTTCGTCTGCCCATACAACGCCACTGGTCCCCTCCTGGGCGATCAGATCCTAACTTGCCACCGGGGTCTTCCAGAGGAGACGCAGTTATCTCTAGGCCTAGTAGGTCCGCCGCCTCCGATAGCTCCTCGCAGTGGCAATTTTTGTTGTTCCAGTGAAACATAATCCACAGGGGTAAGTCCAGCGGTATCTGATGTTCTTTTATCTCAAGGAGTTAGTGATCAGGCGGAATTGTTGGCATCTCATGAGCGTGGCCTGGGCCACATCTTGGTAGAGCGTGCAGTTGAAATGTTTAAAAGAGATCTTGTCCGAGAGCCTCGCCTTTTGCAGAACCTTCTCCTTCACCTTAAAAGAGCTGAACTTCACCAGGATGTCATGTGGTTTTCTGGCCTCTCCTGGGAGTCGCGGCCCCACTGTGGACTCTCTCCAGGCTGACCGCTGGTCCATCTTCCCCTAGGACGGAGGAGAAAAGTCCGACCATGAACGCCTCTAGGTCTGGGCCCTCGCAGTCCTCTTCCAGGCCTCGGACGTGGATGTTATTGCGTCTGGAGCGATTCTCCAGATCTTTACACTTAAGTGTGGCCGCCCGGAGTTGATTGCTCAGGTCAGCTGCACCTTCCTCCAAGGGCTTGAGACGCTTCTGGTATTTTGCTTCAAAGTCAAGTGTCCGTGTGCCCACCGAGTCCACGTCCATTTGCATAGCTACCATTTTCTCTCTCATGTCTGTGTGGAATGATTCGACTGAGGCTTCCATATCGGCTTTAATGTCTGCATGGAGGTCTTGCTGGAATTCTCGGAGGAAAGCCATGAGGTTGTCTCTCGTAAGCGCCATTGTCGGTGGTCGTGGCGTCGCCCCCTCTCCAGACGCCTTAGTGCCTGTAGCCACGAAGAACTGCGAGACCTTGTTGTTTGTGGCTCTTTTGGGTGACATAGGGGGAGCTCCGTCCGGTCAGCCTCTGGCCACCTCCCATGTCCAGTGGGATGAAGGTGCTCTCTTTGAAGGGGCGTGTGTGTCCCCTAGCAGTATTGCAATGGTATGGGGTCCTCGCGATCCTAATCTCAAATGCTAGGGGGTTCCCCGAATGTAGGGCGTCGCTCCCTTCTTCCGAAGACGCATAGAGCATGAAGCTCTCATCTAGCATCTGTCACCCTTTGCAGGGCTCCTATTGTAGGTGCTGTACTGTTCTCACTTTCCTACTATGGCACTAGTCAATCAACGGGCTTGGGGACTCAGCTGTTCTTAGCCCCCCACAACAAGTGCGCCCGTTGGTGCACACCTCATGGCCGCCGGCAAGTCTGAATGCCATATAATGAGGTTTTGACGCCTCCGCTCGGGGCTGCATAGACGTGGTTGCTCAGGTCCACGTGCTGCATTCAAATGCGCACTTGCAGGGGGACAGCATGTCGGCTCTTTTCCTCCTCGCAATCGCTGTCTTGTGTCAGGCGGGGGGTCTCCACCATTGCCGAACAACACTGCTCCGTGTTTGCGGGCATCACCCGACTTCGCCGGGATTCAGGTTGCGGGTAGGGTTATCCCCATGATTTGACGGCTGTCTGAGGGTAAATAACGGGTGCCAGGCGGTGGGCGCTATTGCGGTCGTGTACCTTAGCTTTATTTATTTATTTATTTGGGCGTTTTTATATAGCGCGGACTTTACCCGAAGGTGTCAGAGCGCTTCACAATAGGAACAGAACTGATACATGAGAACATTACAAGTGAAAAAAACAAAAGCAAACGTTACATTGAATGAAGCAATAATGACAATTGTGAGCCAACAAAATACAAAAGGTAGCAAACGGTGCATTACAAAAGTGACAATCGTGAACCAACAAAATATAAGAGGTAGCAAACGGTGCATTACAGGAGGAAAAAGTGACGTGTGCAGGTTACTAAAGCGTACAAAGTAAACAGAGGTATAATACTGCAATATATGGAGGGCCCTCAAGCACAAGAACAAACGTTATGTAGGCCATGGTGGCACTTGTGCAGGTATCGAAAATAAACAAATGTAAGAGGTAGAAAACAGTGTGTTACAAGAGAAAGTGACGGGTGCATGTTACACACGAGTACAAACACAGGTAGAAAGATAATACCGCAATAAATGGCAGACTCTCAAACCACAAGAACACCCTGGGAAGACACTTCCAAAGTCATGTACAGTAGATTTTTCTATAATGGAAGGGCTTCCTTCAGATAATAGAGCGGGCATGGATTACATTTGGAGGTGTCTTTGACGGAGGAGAACTTTGAGGTTAGTTTTGAAGGCCTGGGAGGAGGTGGTGGTCCGAAGCTGCGGCGGAAGGGAGTTCCAGATTCTCACCGCATTGCCTGAAAAGGATTGTGCCATCATTCTTTCCTTCTTGAAAGTGGGAGGTTCAAGCAGAAGATTTTCCGCATTACGTGATGGTCTAGAGCCTCCAGAGAGTTTCAGTTTATTCGCCAGGTAGCCAGGAGAGGAGGAGTGCAAGGCTTTGTGGGTGATACAAGCAGTCTTGTAGATAGCTCTAGCCTCGATTGGAAGCCAGCGGAGGGTGGATAACATCGGTGTGATGTAGTCGCTTCTTTTGGCCCCATAAATGAAACGAGCTGCTGAATGGAGAACAGATTTCAGGGGGGACAGGTGGGATTTGGGGAGGCCATTAAGAAGAGAATTGCAGTAGTAGTAGTAGTAGTAGTCTGGAGAGGACCAGCGATTGCACCAGGGTTATAAGGTCCTGCTCCGGGAAGAAGCGACGGACCCCCCAAAGAAGGCGCAGATGGTATCGAGCAGACTTTGCAATGGAATTGATGTGGGGGGTTAGATTGAGTTTTTTGTCGAGAATGACACCCAGGGATTTTGCGCTGTCTGCAATGATGGGTTTAGTGTTCAGTAGATTCAACTGATCCATCCATGATTGCACCGGGGGAGGAGAGATTGAAGAGGAGAAGAGGAGGAATTCGGTTTTGGAGGGATTCAGGATTAGTTGATGAGTAAACATCCAGTTATGAATGGAGTCGAGAGTAGAGCTTAGGATAGAGAGATCGTGAGTGGAGGCAACCTTGAGGTAGATTTGAGTGTCGTCAGCATAGAGATGATAGTGGATCCCGGATTTACTTAGGAGATTTCCTAGTGGTTCTAAATAGAGGTTGAACATGTGGGTGCAAGTATAGAGCCCTGAGGAACACCTTGACCTGGTATACACCTTTACAAAGAAACTTTTACAACGACCTACCATTACAACGCAACTTTTACAATGCAAACTATTACAACGCATTGCTCTGGGGGGCGCTCTAGGATAGGGAATAGGTTAATTTACTATCCAATAACCTTCCCTACTATCCACGGGGACTGGATTTGGAATAGTAAATTAAACTATTCACTATCCAGCACCCCAAAGCGCTATGCGTTGTAATGGTATGCGTGGTAAAAACCGCGTTGTAAAGGTAGGCGTTGTAAAAGTATGCATTGTAACGTCATACATCCCCTTGACCTACCGCCACAGGAGATGAAAGCCTGTTTGCTATTTTGATCATTTGTGATCTATCAGAGAGGAAGGAGGCAAACCATTTAAGCACAGTGCCCTCCATGCCCATTCTCTGTTTGAGAATGTTGAGAAGGGTGTTGTGATTGACAGTCTCAAAGGCTGCAGAAAGGTCAAGGAGAATTAGAAGACAGGACCCCCCGAGTCGAGGATCCTCAGCGCGTCATCAACCACTTGCAGTAGGGCTGTTTCAGTGCTGCAGTTTTGAATGAAGCCAGACTGGAAATTGTCAAGAAGATCATTGTCCTTGATATGACGAGAGAGTTGTTTCGCTACACATCTTTCTGTAATCTTCGCAAGAAAGGGTAAGTTAGTGATGGGGCGGAAGTTGTTGAGGTCAGACGCATCAGCAGTTGGTTTTTTAAGAAGTGGGGTGACCTGCCCAGTTTTGAAGGAGACAGGAAGGGAGCCTTGATAGAGGGAGAGGTTGACCAGAGTGGTCCAGTAGGAGAGGGAAAGGGTATAAAAGTCAATGGCAATGGCACTGGGGATGGGGTCCAGATGATGGTTGGAGGGCTTTGTTTCGCGGATGCACTTGAGAAGCGCATCTTCAGATATGGGATCAAAGTATTGCCAAATGGCTAGGGATTTGCACTCCTCTGGAGGGGTAGGGTGAGCGACCTGATCCACAAGTGATTTCACTTTTTCGTCGAAGAATTTAGCGAAATCCGCTGCTCTCTTTGGAGAATCCTCCAGCTTGGAGGAAGGGGGAGAGCAGTCAGGACTCTTGATGAGATCAAATAGTTTTTGGGTCTATTTTTGGCTGAGTCAAGGAGGGTTTTGAAGTGCGCAGCTTTCCCAAGGAAGATGTGTTTGTGGTACTTGGATCTTGCGGAGCGAAGCGTGGACAAGTTATCGGTGGAGGGCACTTGCCTCCATTGTTTCTCCAGGAATCTTAGCTGCTTCCTTTCTTCATAGAGGGATTTGTTGAACCAAGGTGCTGAGGGGGTGGGCCTTAACCTTTTGCTTTTGAGTGGAGCAACGTTGTTAATTTCATCTGCAAGAACTGTGAGGCATTGGGAGGTGAGATCGTCAACATCTAGGTTCGGGTCTAGCCTTGGAAGTGATAACAAAGCTGATTCACAGAGGGGACCGACATCAATATTTTTAACATCACGGAACCAGGAGATAGCCCTCTTGGGTTGGCCAAGTGTTATAGCATGTGATAGTTGAAAAGAGAATGGGATGAGGAGGTGGTCAGACCAGTCTACGTGAATAGGGGTAGTGATGGAAAGCATGCCTGCTTTAGAAATAACAAGGTCCAGGATTGAGCCCTTAGAGTGTGTTGATTCTGTGCAGTGTTGGATGAGATCGTTAACAGAGAGGAAGGTGGCCAGGGAGTTTGCGGAGGAGTCTTGCGGTGAGCCCCAGTGGAGATTGAAGTCACCCATGAAGGTCTGATTGTCACTTTGCGAGTATTGGTCACTGATGAAGTCGGTGAGTTCCTCCAAAAACAAAGGGCCACTACGAGGCGGGCGGTAAATGACATGGAATCTAAGGGGTGAACGGTGGTGCACTTGTAGCTCAAAAGAAAGGCATTCAAAGGTATGGAGGGAGCTGATAGGAGAGGCCTTGAGTTGAAGGGAGTTTCTAAAGATGACTGCAACACCTCCCCCGTGTTGACAGTTCTGTCATTCCTAAGTATAGAATAGCATGTAGGTAATAGGAGATGGAACGTAGAATGCG
This sequence comes from Lissotriton helveticus, assembly GCF_964261635.1. Lineage (NCBI taxonomy): Eukaryota > Metazoa > Chordata > Amphibia > Caudata > Salamandridae > Lissotriton > Lissotriton helveticus. The sequence continues at coordinate 437,886,684 of NC_136070.1, read as the reverse complement.
AGGTATCTTTGAACCAGGTCTCAGTGAGGAAGAGCATGTCAATATTGTGGTAGGTGATGGTATCTGAGATTTCAAGTTTGTGTTTTACTGCAGATCTGCAGTTGTGGAACAGACAGCGCAGCTCTGTCAGGACTGTTTTGGTTACGGGGGCACTTAGGCTCTGAAGGGTGATTGGGATGTTGTGCTTATATGGAGGTGCTCGGGAGGGTTTAGGTGGATGCTTGGTTCTGACAGAGGAGATGGTTGGAATAGTGTAGATAGTAGGGTTGCTAGGGTATGCAGGTTGAGGAAGGGCGGCGATCAAAGGCTTGTGCGAGTTAACAAAGTTTGCAGACGACTGATTAAGCTTTGCTAAATTGAGGTGAGGGGGCGAGGTGCATCTCGTGGGAAGTTGGGAGGGAGCGGGGGTGCACGGAAAGGTGGAAATCTTAGAGCTTAGAAGTGAAATTGCAGCTGTAAGCTGGGAGATGGAGGTGATAAGGGAACCTAGCTTATTTTCCAGCGAGAGTAATGCAGAGCACGGAAGGTTGGGTGGATCGATGGAAACAGGTGGGGGTGGAATTGGTGGTGGAAGGCAGGGAGAGGTGGGGGGATAGGAGGTGAGTTGGGATGTAAGGTTCAAAAGTGGGGAAAGATGGAGGTTGAGAGCGGGGGTTAATGAATCGGAGGTTAAGGGAGAGTTGCCTTTGTTGGTGTTGCAAGAAGGAGAGGAATTAGGGATAACTTTAGGGGGAGAAGGGTGCGGAACACAGCGGTAGGGAAGAAGGAGAGGGGAGGACTGTGTGGAGTCATGGGAATGAAGGAGGTTTGGGAGGAGAAGAGGTGAGGTGGTTGTGGAGGGCATGTCAGGTAGGAGAGGAGGCTGTGAGGGAACGGGCATCTGGCAGAGTGAGGGGAGTTGAGAGAAAGGGAAGTTGGGGAAAGAAAGTGGTACTGTTGGACCCGAGGGAGGGAAATGGACAGGGTTACCAGGGGGGAAGGGAGTAGCATAGCATTGCTGGAGGAGTGGGAGGGAGGAGAGAGATGCAATGGGATTAAGGCGAAATCCGGGTGAATAACGAAGGGAGGGGGAGGTGGATAGGAGGTATGGAAGAAGGGATAGGGGGAGCGTAGGGAAAGTTCATTGGGGGAGAAGGTTGGAGGAGAGGTGGACTAAAAAGGGGGGTGATGGAAAGCATGCCTGCTTTAGAAATAACAAGGTCCAGGATTGAGCCCTTAGAGTGTGTTGATTCTGTGCAGTGTTGGATGAGATCGTTAACAGAGAGGAAGGTGGCCAGGGAGTTTGCGGAGGAGTCTTGCGGTGAGCCCCAGTGGAGATTGAAGTCACCCATGAAGGTCTGATTGTCACTTTGCGAGTATTGGTCACTGATGAAGTCGGTGAGTTCCTCCAAAAACAAAGGGCCACTACGAGGCGGGCGGTAAATGACATGGAATCTAAGGGGTGAACGGTGGTGCACTTGTAGCTCAAAAGAAAGGCATTCAAAGGTATGGAGGGAGCTGATAGGAGAGGCCTTGAGTTGAAGGGAGTTTCTAAAGATGACTGCAACACCTCCCCCGTGTTGACAGTTCTGTCATTCCTAAGTATAGAATAGCATGTAGGTAATAGGAGATGGAACGTAGAATGCGAGGTATCTTTGAACCAGGTCTCAGTGAGGAAGAGCATGTCAATATTGTGGTAGGTGATGGTATCTGAGATTTCAAGTTTGTGTTTTACTGCAGATCTGCAGTTGTGGAACAGACAGCGCAGCTCTGTCAGGACTGTTTTGGTTACGGGGGCACTTAGGCTCTGAAGGGTGATTGGGATGTTGTGCTTATATGGAGGTGCTCGGGAGGGTTTAGGTGGATGCTTGGTTCTGACAGAGGAGATGGTTGGAATAGTGTAGATAGTAGGGTTGCTAGGGTATGCAGGTTGAGGAAGGGCGGCGATCAAAGGCTTGTGCGAGTTAACAAAGTTTGCAGACGACTGATTAAGCTTTGCTAAATTGAGGTGAGGGGGCGAGGTGCATCTCGTGGGAAGTTGGAGGTTAGGAGATTAATAAAACAAATTTCGTAGCGCGCACTGCATCGCATTTTGCGATGCAGTGCGCGCTACGAAATTTGTTTTATTATTTAAATTGTTTACTTACCTGTAATTATCCAGGTGCCAGTTTTTAGCCCTCTCCACCCTGCCCCTCCCCCTCCCCGCCTCCCTGCCCCACCATAACTCCCTCCACGCCCGCGGCTGAGCCTAAGTATGCACAACAGCCTCATCATCTTAAGACCACCTGAAGAGGTGCTCATAACAGGGTGCGGAGAACAAAATACATGAAAAGCATTTTCTAGCACTAACATATATGTACAGTTCTGGCACCCTATAAACCTTGCAGACTCCCTGGCCAAAAGGCCATCTCAGAGGGGGACTCAAATGCACTGAAACCATAGTGTCAATGGTGCTGTCCCGGCAGCAAAACTCCAACTTAATCAGATCTGTCCCCACGGAAAAGTAACTTAAAAGGTGCAGCTGGCACTAATAGCCGCGCTGTTGAAAGAGGTGTAAACCATGCAGGTGGAAACAGCTCAACTTGCTGCACATCTGTAAACGGCCTAAACGATGCAGCTGGCACTACTTGCTGCACATCTGTAAACGGCCTAAACGGTGTAGCTGGCACTACTTGCTGCGCAGCTCTCACTGGTGGTCCGGGGCTCCCAACCCCCGCGGGGGGGGGGGCGAGTGTCATCTTGGAGAGCGCCGGGGGGCTGGGGCAGGGCTTCCCACAGAGTTTGGACTGCAATGGGTGTTAACCATGACAAGTACCATGACAACCATGACAAGTTAGTACCATGACAACCATGACAGGTTGTAGGTAATAGCGATAGCCTCTCTCATCAACACCAATGATCATATTCTGGCTTTAGATGGCTCGAGGGAGCTTTAGCGTGTTCTCGTGTACTCGTGATTAGCTCTGGTTAGCTTGTGGTTAGCTTGTTAGCTTGTTACTCGTGGTGAGTTCTGGCTAGCTCTGATCAGCTCACTGGTCCAGCATGGGTGCCAGTGAGGTAAGTCACAAAATGAGGTGGTTATTTGACTGCTCATTCAAGATTGAACACTGTAGTCATTTACACACTGGGACTGGAGGTGGGATATAAATGATGACGCAAATCTGAAGTTGCCCTTGATTTGCACCCACATGCTCTTATGATAGCGATGGCTCAGTGGTGGGGTTATGGCTTTATTAATGCATTTTCGCGCCTGGGGCTGAGTGAGTCTGGTAGGCAGACCGCCATTTTGACCTCAGGCAGCAGTGCAGGATTGTAGGACCTCTCCGTGTAACCAGGGAGGCGATTAAAACTTCCGTGTGGCCGAGCTGAGAGGATAAAAGCACCACATTGAGATAGAATTGCTGAGTAGGGTCATAGGGTGCCGATTTAAGCTGCTAATGCCATCTCGTTTTCTCGGAGGGAATGATCTCCACCATCTTGGGGTCAGGCAGCAATTTAGTTTGTGTTTAAAACTCATCCCCCCCAGGTCTCGGGAACATTAATCAGGCGACGCGGCAGTTATTTGAAGGTCGCGCTCACCTCTACACTTGGAAGGCTAACGCAGAAAGCATCGGGCTGGGATCCCGGTGCACGTCCGGCTGGGTCCCACGGCCCTAAGATGGCGGCCGGGCCGCGCTTCACCCGGGCGTAAAGACTATCTTCAAATCCGTCCGCTATTACCCGGCGAATTGCAGCTCCAGTCAAAGCATTGTGTGCGCTAGATGAAGCGGTTTCAGCTATGCTGGCAAGGTGACAGTTGCGGGATACTTCGCTGTATTAGGCGCCATTTCCCCTCCGTTTCCTCACAGAGCCTCAGTTGTAAGAAATCGTCTCGTCGGAGGGGTTCAGGAGGCTCTGGGCGAGCCCTTGGGCATTCGGCAGGATTACCCCCGTTCAGGAGCAGTTGGGGCTATTTTATAGTCGCCGTAGGCTGTTAAAGGCTCGGGCCTGGGACGGAGCCGATCGAGATCACGTCCGACCAGCCATGTTGGCTAGCCACACCCCCAATGATAGAACTTGAAAACAAAATCAAAAGTACATCAGCTCTTGAAGAAGCAAAGATAAAGTTGAAAGAGATAGACAGAGACATGGCGTCATACACAGAATACCTCACAAAAAGGAAGACAGATACATTTAAAAAAAGACATTTGTTTCTCTAGTAAAGAAAACACATATCTATATTTAGCCGAAAACTACTATAGCCAAGCAAATACCTACAATAATGATCAATACCCCATGTGACAATGCAACCGTAAAATTACTCCATTTTCAGACATCTCTGATTCTGAAAATGAGGGTACCTCATATCAATTTGATTCACGAGGTAATAAATATACAACCAGGGGGCAATACATTAGTCAGCCTTTTTTATCCAGACGCAACACCCGAAGGGGAACCTTGAGGTCGCAGTACCAACCCAGATTCTGAGGCAACCAACAAATCGATCACAACCAATATTTAGTGACAAGGAATGTCCAATACTGGAGGGAATTAATCAAATTCCTATATTTAATCTCAGTAAATCTAACCTACCGCCCTCCGCATATTCTCTTCTTTCCACAGGTCTGTCTTTTGCCCCTCATTCTGGTATCAACAATTCTGAGCTGTTTGCGGGTCACATGACATTTTTTTTGAAAACTCCATCTCAGAGTGTTTTTTTCTGAACCACAAACTAGCCTTATCCGTTTCAATAAATTTGGTCTTGCGCCAGCATCTACCTTTACTCCCACAGCTGATCAAATAGGACCTGAAGTCACTATTTTTTGACCAGATATAAAACACTTCTTTCGCCCATCAAATACATACCTAATACTCCTTACAACCTTGACCGCGATGAATATGACCTCTGACATCACGATTAAGAACTGTGATAAGGTGGGTGGGATAGTAGTACTTGATACATCAACTTAAGTATCCAAAATGATGGAACTGCTGTAAGACACTACCTTCTACACTCCATTTTCTGTTGATCCGACAGCCAGAGTTAAGACCAAAACAAAACAATTGACAGATAGAGCATTTCGAATGGACATATCTGTGAAAAAGAATAGGCATATTTAAATACTCAGTTGGCAAGTATTTACGGAGTACCGAAGATTCACAAAAGCCAGATTGACACTCCTTTTCGACCCAAAGTTACCACCATAGGTTCCATAATGGAACCTCTCTCAAAGTACCTTGATACAATTCTAAGACCCTTTGTATCATCAATGTCGTTGAAGGTCTTAGATTCAATCCGGTAACTGATCTGATAGTCACTTTAGAAATAGAGCCTCTTTACAGTAATATATCCCACCAAGAAACCTTAGAAGCAGTCCACTGGTTTATCAACACCATGAATATTGACTGTGCCACCATTTTTATTCTGGAGTGCCTCAAAACCGTGTTAGAAGAAAAAAACTTTGAATTCAATGGGAATTTGTGCAAACAAATAAAAGACATCAGTGTGGGAGCATCATGTGCCCCAACTTTAGCTAACATTAACACGGCTAAGTTCAAGAACACATTTCTCTGCAATGAAGTGGCCCCTTTTTCGGAATCTGTCACTAGATGGTTGCACTAAATCGATGATATCTTCTTTATATGGACAGGTCAACCAGACAGCCTGCCTAAGTTCTTAGTGTGGCTTACTTTTTGTGACCACAATATGCGTTTTACATCTAGTTCAGTGAGGCCCAGGTAGAATTTCTTGATATAACCATCAAGCACTCAGATGGCAAATTGGGAGATGATTTATACTAAACCCACAGCACGCAATACTTTTTACATTGCGATTGTTTTCATCCCGTTGCTCAGAAAAAAGCTTTCCCTTCGGGGAAATTTCTCCGGCTGCACCGTAATTGCATGAAATTGAACGACTATGACACTAGAGCAGAACAAATAAAAGAAAGGATTATTGCAAGAGGTTATTGAAAAAACGTGTGAGTGATGCTTACAAATGCTCGATATTATGATTGTCAACATTTACTCACAAACACTTCTTCCAAAGATACACCTAATTTAGTGTTTGTTTCGCGACACTCCATGCTCAATGAAAAAAATCAACAAATTGTATGCTCCAATTGGCACAAATTGAATGCTGAAAGAGAACAGAATCAAAGAATACCCAGACCCATGTTTCCATATAGACGGAACAAAAATTTGGAGAATAATATAGTGAGATCTAGAAGGCCATCTAGCAGAAAGTTCATTAAAAAAAACATAGATGGTTCGAACCCTTTGGTTGAAAATTTTAAATGCATTACATGGAAAGTCTGGCCATTGGCACTGGAAGTGGCTAGTATGAGTTTTGATGGACAATCACTTCCACTGCCTTTACTAATTGTAAAACGAAATACATCATCTATCTGTTAATATGTCCTTGTAATTTAGATTATGTCGGTGAAACGTTGCGATCCCTAGCCATAGACTTAAAGAGCATAGATCCGCTATATGCACAAAAAAGATCTCAGCCCCCTTGGTTCAACACTATATTGATCTCAACCATACTCCAGATAATACATACAATGCTGTTTAAATAAAGTTTTGCACTTTCGAGTGAGGCTCAAGAAGTAAGTTTCCCACTTCAAAATGGCGCTGAATGCTGTTTTCCTTATATCTATGAAATTATCTTTAGAGATATCATCCCGTCTGTCGGCTCGTCCCTTGTATACAGATAGTATAATGTCGGCCCCCGGAGGAATCAGGGTTGCAGACCAGTCTTCCCCCGGGGATCTTCGCGCTGGCCGGAAGGACAAGGTGGGAGGGAGGGTTTATGGGCGTGTCGGTGTTATGTTATGTTATGTTATTCGGAATTTATCAAGCGCACGGTCACCCAGAGGTTTCATGGCGCTAAAGTGAGACAGATGGTAAAACAATAGCCTAACCGTGCGCTTGCTTCAATAACCAAGTCTTCAGAGCACCCCTGAACTTCGCCAGATTAGTGCAGGTCCGGAGTGACAGGGGGAAGGAGTTCCATATCTTAGGGGCAAGGTAAGCGAATCGGCATCCGCCCAGTCGTTTCTTTTTGAACAAAGGCAGCGTGAGGAGGGACAAGTGCGCAGAGCGAACGTTACAGGTTGGTTCGTATTTATTTATTAGATGATTAACGAACCTTGGGCTTTTGCCATGGAGGGCCTTAAAAACTAAGCAGCCTACTTTGAAGGTAATCCGGTGAGCAATAGGAAGCCAATGATGAGAGGCTAGCAGAGGTTTCGCCGCATTCCTGTGATTGCTTTTAAATATTAATCTAGCAGCTTGGTTTTGAACAATCTGCAGGCGTTTGGAAAGAGCAAGGGGGAGGCCCAAATAGATGGAGTTGGAAAAGTCTAGTCGGGAGAGAACCAAGGCGATTACCACCTGGATAAGAGCAGAGTGTGTAAATAGATGGGCAATTTTCTTGATCTTTCGTAATTGGAAGAAGCTGGAGGAGATCACTGTTCCGACCTGACTTTTCAGTGAGAGGTCGGAGTTAAGGGTGACCCCGAGGCTCTTCACCGACTGAGAAGGATTTGGAGGGGACCCCATCGAGGTCGGCCAAAAGTGAGGACCCCAACTCATTGCACTATTACCTGGGAGTACCAGCTCGGTCTTTCCAGGGTTGAGCTTTAGATGGTTCTCGTCCATCCAACCCTGAATGTGCAGCATAGTGGTCTGGAATTCTTCAACAGAATCCGTTGAGTTTAAAGGGAATACCAGCTGCAGGTCATCCGCATAATTGTAAATGGTGACTTTTCTGTTTTTTAGGGATTGCAGCAGTGGTTTAAGGTATAAGTTAAATAGGAGGGGAGATAATGATGAACCCTGCGGCACACCGCAGGTAGTGGGGAGTTTAGGTGCCATAAAGTTCTCCAGCTTAACTGCCTGGGATCGGTCCTTCAAAAAGGACTTGATCCAGCCAAGAGCCAAGCCGCTAAGGCCGGCTTGTTCGACACGGTGTAATAAGATGGTATGATCCACCGTGTCGAACGCGGCCGACAGGTCCAGGAGTACAAGGGCCTGATGTGTGCCGTTATCGGCGTTGGACCTTAAGGTATCCAGGACAGCAAGGATCACCGCCTCGGTGGAGTGTGCCTGGCGGAATCCGGCTTGGTTTGGCTCCAGGTAGTCAGATGTCTCTATGAAGTTAGAAATACAGCTAGCCACATGGGCTTCGAGCAACTTGGCACCAAACGGAAGGAGAGATATGGGGCGATAATTTGATAAAATAGATAGATCAGCACCCGGTTTCTTGATTAATGGGATTAAAATAGCGTTTTAAAATGAGTTGGGAACTATTCCCTGTGATAAGGATCTATTCAGGAGGGGGAGTATTCCATGAGGGAGTGTTGAGTAGACTTCCTTCAGTATATGCGGGGGACAGGGGTCATTGGGAGACCCAGACTTTACACGATTAATTAACTCCATCAATTTGGGTAGGTCGATAGGGGGGATAGACTGAAGTTTGTGTGGGTTTCTACAGATTTCCTCGCTGGCTACCGTGACATGAGTAGTTTGAATACTAGCCTTTATGATATCAATCTTCTCCTTAAAGAAATCATTAAGCTGATTACACATCAGTTGAGTTGGAGGTTGAGAAGGAGAGGTTCTGGTATCATTACATAGATCGTTTACGACTCTAAAGATTTCTCTCGATTTATTTTGAGCCTTGGAGATTTTTTCTGAGAAGAAGGCTGCTTTAGCAAATAAGATGGAGCTCTTGTAATTCCTACGAGCTGTCGTTTATGACCGTCTATCTTTGTCATGATAACCATGCCTCCATTTTCTTTCTAGTTGGCGGAGTTCTAATTTTTGATTTTTTAGGTCTGTGGAAAACCACCTATGGGCGTCCATACGGCGAGCACGGGAGAACTTGGTTAGGGGGACATGTACGTCACAGGCAGATAAAAGCCAATCAGTGAATGCTTTATTCATCAGATTGGTGTCCGGGGCATGAGCCGGAAGAGAATTAGTCAAGGTAGATAGGAAATCTTGGGTGTTTAAAGATCTCCATTTCCTGGCTAACCCTCCCATGGGCACAGGGTTTTTTAAGTTACCCTGAGAGATGATGGAAAATTGCAACAAATGGTGGTCAGACCATATACAGGGTGAAGCCGTGGGACTGGAGGTAGGAGTATTATAAGACCAAATCTGGTCCAGGATATGACCTTTTTCATGGGTAGGGATCAGGACATGTTGAAGAAAATTCAGATTGGAGAGAAGCTCAAAAAGTTCTGAGGCATGAGGTCCTGCTTCCAGGTTGTTATACCAATAGTTTAAAACCCCTATTAACATGACCTTATCATAATCAACGACTAGACCGGCCAATTGCTCAGATAGGGAGACTGGGAAAGTAGGCATGGGTATAGGTGGACGATAAATCAATACCAGTACCATAGTTCCTATGTCAGTATCAGATTTAATTACCAAATTTTCAGTATCTGGTAAGTCTAAAGAAGATAAGGTGGTGAACGTATGGTCTTTGTGAATGATGGCTGCGACGCCACCACCAGATTTTCCTGATTTTCTGTTTACTGACAGGATATAATAATCTGCCGGTAAGGCTGTAAGAATATCCGGTAAGGAGTCTGCGGTGAGCCAGGTTTCGGAGACAAGCAATATGTCTGGCCTATCCGATTTAAGTAATAGGAAAATATCTAATTGATGTTTTACCAGAGATCTGGTGTTAAGATATAAACAGCGGAGGGTCTGAGCATTAGGGCTTAAAGAAAGATTAGTGGAGTTAGAGCTATGAGGTAAGGTAGGAGACGGCTCCTGCATCAAATGATGGGGGTAGATATTATTAGCCTTTAGATGAGCGTATGTTATAGAATCAAGGAAGGATGGACCAGAATTCTGTAAAGCACGAAGTTCGCAGGAGGTGTACCGGGTAATTTCTCCATTCTGCCTGGTCCCTGGGCCCGTCCAGGCGCGGACGGGCGCAGACGGGCTTGCCTTAGGCGCGCCCTCGGCACTAGGTGGTGCCTATAAAGGTGTTGGGGAGGAAGGTCATGGCCTCTTTCCCAACACCTCGCATCACCGGGTTAGGGAGGGCGTTTGTTTAAATTGATTAGGCCTCAGGTAGTGTAGGGGATCAGGCACCTCTTTGCTGGGTAGGCACTTCAAAGAAAACAATCAGTACCTGGGGCAGAAGCTTGATTACCGGCCAGGAAAGCGATGTGGGGCATGAAGCACTATGTGTCCTTGGACAGGCAGGCAGGGTGGACCTCCTTTGTCCCCGAGTGCTGGAGGAGACGTGGATCGGCATGGTCCAGCATGCGCGCCCTTGCATCTGCGGGCGTGTCTGAGGCAGGAGCGGCATATGTGGATGAGCCGCTATCAGCCCGAAAATCCTCTAGGCCCAGGGGTCTGGGCTCCAGCAATCCGACGCAACTGAAGCACAGAGGCAGGAGGCAAAGCCTGCCCGCACAGCTGCCAGCTGATTTTGAGGACGGTGAGTGTAGCGGCGGCGGGGCCTCAGAGTAACAATCCGGCGCCACTGAGCTTGGGTGCTGGAGTGATGGCTGTGGAGCAGGGGGCTCTAAGGGAGGAGAGCGGCCAACTCGACCTTTCCTGCAGGCCGGCAGCAGGGTATGTGGGGAGGGAGGAGGCAGGCATTCAGGGACTGGCCTTCAAGAAGGCCAAAAAAATGGGGACGCGTATCCTAGGGCAAGTTGGGGGCATGAGCAGCAGGGAGAGCTCTCCTTGGAAGAGAAGATTAGGGACACTGGGGCCAGGTGGGCTGCCATGTGCGAGGCAATGGAAAGAGGGGGCCTGAGAGGCTCTGAGTGGGAGGATGAGGCAGGGGGGAGTTGGGAGACTGGTACAGCTTTCAAGGGCAGGAACAGGAACCAGCATGGGGTAAGTGGGTGTGGGTTTCTGCTGGCCAGCAGTCAGGCAAGAGGGCAGGGACAGCCAGCACGGCGGTAAGGCCCAGTGGTGTTGGGGACCCCCCTGGTTGGAGAAGCCTGTGGGAGACCCACCTGGTGGAGGAGGCTAAGAAGGGGAGGGTGATACGGTCGGGGCGCACTACGGCTCTGGGACGCCAGTCAGAAGCAGCAGGGGGTCCGTGGAGGCCAACCTGCCACCGAGGGAACGCACAAAGCCAGCAGCTGCGAAGAAGTGCGCGGGGAAGAGTGGGGGGGGAAGAGTCAAAAAGAATGGTGCAGGAGAGAGTCAAAGTGTCAGAGGTGGCTGAGGATGAGTTAGTGTTGGACTATCATGATGAGAGTGACGAGAGGGAGGTAGGCGAGCTGCGTGACGATGAGGAGGGAGAGGAGGGGCCCCCGGGGGTCCTGGAAAGGGCAAACAAGAAGATTGGTATTTTTAAAGTGAATATCACGAGCAAAGATAAGGCAGGCTTGCAGAAAAAGCCCAGCAGACGGGTCAGCAACAAGGAGACCCAAGAAGGACTCTCAGGCACGGGGGAGTGGCGGACTGGGGGTTGGGGGGAAAGAGAAAAATCCTGCCGGTTGGTCGGTGTTGGGACAGAAAAGTAAGAGAGATTTGGCTAACACAGGATGCAGCACCAGTGCCGGAAGGGCACAAAGGAAATGGGGGGTCATCATGTTTGGTGGGAGCGAGTGTCCAGACGGACAAGACCGAAGGGTCTGGTGAGAAGGAGGACAGCTTGGACAAACACCATAAAAAACTGCCGTATATGGGTTTGTTGATGTTATTAGGTTCTCACCTCTCTTATAGGACAGGTAGCAGGATCTGGAAACAAGAGTATGTAGACGTCCTTAAGCTATTACACAGGGAAATACAGGCCAAAGAGGGGACAAAGGAGGAAGAATGGGAATTGACGAGGAGGTCGAGGGTACCTATAAACATGGAGAATTGGACCTCGGCATTCCTGATATTCGCAAGTATCTACTGTGAAAAGTATGGGGACAGAGCAAGAGCTCTGTTGAAATACATGGACATAATAAGAAAGCCCAGATCCATTTTGGAGGTTTCGCGTGGCTCAGCTATGATGAAGAGTTCAGGGCCCGGGTTAGCCTCAACCCAGATAAGCCTTGGGGGAGGTGGATTAGGAGTTGTGGATGCAATGGATGTCCGCCACGCAATCGGTGGCATCCACATACACTGCTAGCGGTCTGCCGGTGACCTAATGGTCCTTTCAGGCGCTTCCCGCCCAACAAGGGGTGGGTGGGGTCAGCAGTGGGGCTAGTAATACCAGTGGCCCTGAAAAAGCGGCGGGAGCAACAACAGGAGCCTGCTGGCTCAATCTTGATGGTCGGAAAGTTTTCCGACCGACATCCAAATCAGGCCCTATGTGATTTGACCCGAATCACAGGATATTTAGCCTCCCTGTCGACACTTGAACCTGGTTCCCCAGCTTCGCGGTCAACTGTTATAGCCATTAGGCCACATCTTCTTCCCAACCTTTCATATCAAGATTTTCTCTGGGATATTTTATTAGGCATGGATCATTATGCCAGACCTAACAGAGCCAGGCCAAGTGGGGTTCATCCCGAGATGCAACAGTGGCATTTATACAAAGGCCCTAATGTACTTTATCAATACCATCTACAGGACTTGTAAAAAGGCCTTCATATGGTCGCTCGATGCAGAAAATGTTTTTCAACCAGTGCTGTGACAATTCCTCAATGACACACTCTCTCCTGTCGGTCTGGGGCCACGATTCCGGTGCCTGGGAGCTAGCTATTATGTAAACCCCTTAGCTAATGGTTGTACTTCAAACAGCTTTGCTTTAAGCAGCAGAATGAGGCACGGGTGCCCCTTCACCCCTCTGTTATTTTACCTGATGCTGTAGCCCTTAATAAATATGAACAGGAGCAGACTAGATCAGTATGTGACGGGAAAATGAGCCATGTACCCAGACCATAACATAGTGACTGTGACCCGGTCAAAATCTACTTCACACCATTGATGCTGGTGATGGAACCACTCCGCCACCAGCCACGGACGCGCTGTGCTGGTGACGGAGTGGTTCCGTCACGGCCCGGCCTCAGCGCCTACGCGGCGCTGATTTCGCGCCTGCGCGGCGCGTTCTATTGAGCGGGCAGGGCCGTGACGGAACCACTCCGCCACAAGCACAGCGCACCCGAGCCCCCCCCCCCCCCCCTACCCCCTAGCGCTGCGGCTGAATTACCACTGCAGCCAAGGGGTTAACAACCTAGTTGCAGGCTTATGGAAAAGTGTCAGACTTTAGGGTGAACTCAATAACTCTCATGCTTTAAATCTTACACTATGCCAAGAGGTGGTCCTAGAGTTTAAGCAGCATTTCACATTCCAATGATCAAATATCACCATCCCGTTTTTGTGGATGCAAGTTGCACCAATGCTAGAATGCACAGGGCAAGTGAACTATGACATAATACTGAAAACAATTAATACAGACCTGCAGGCAAGCCACACAGGAGGACTTTCCTGGTTGGGGTGCGCGATGTAATTCCCACACATCCTCTACGTATTCTTTGTCCTTCCTATTCAGGTGCAAAGAGCAGGGTGCTATTGAATAACTTTGATTCAGCAGGAAAAAAACATAGGATAGTGACTCAAACACTACAATAACCCAATAAGAAAGGGCGGAGGTAGGACTGCTGGACATCAAAAGGTACTATTACACCTCCCAGTTAACATACATGGTGAAATGGATCCAATCAGAACCAGACACACAAACAGGTGTTTAATGGATCAAACTGTAGATGGAATTTACATAGGAAAGGTCCCATGGATGTATAAAAAGTTAGATCTTGGGGGCTGTATTCCTCCTCGGTTAAAAGGGCGAGCCTTTACCATGTTCCCATCCCACTTGATACACATATTGGGAAACTTTGCCTTATACCGGACCTATAAAGAAAAAGATTTGGAGATAGTGTGAAAGAATAGTGGTCAAGTTTCTTGGCTCTGAAATCTGAACCTTCATGGACATCTGCTTGGATTATGAGATACCAGAATACGAACGTTTCCAGAACACACAGATTAGACGCTGGGTCCTAAGCCCTTCCATTAAACCAGAGGCCCATAAACTGGAACAGTGGCTGCTCTATGAAAATAACAAGAAGTTAGAGTCAGACGTTTACAAATTACTATTGCATGGAACTAGAACTAACATGAGCTTTGGGTAGATCTGGTGGGAGAACAAATTGGGTAGAGAATTATCCTGGGAAGAATGGGAGCAAAGCGTGTATTAAACACGTAACATGGCAAGAACAGAAATAATGCAAGAAACAACATAGATAATAGCTTATAGCAGTATCTTTAAAATTCCCATAAGTAGACTTCCAGCATATGTACTCTTGGGAGTGACCAATCCCTAAGCATACATTTTATACTCAAAGAAAGAAACGTTGATGTCCCTGTTGTTGTGTGCAGCGAAACGGTGCACAGACATAATATCGACTCCACAATATCGAATGGACAAAATATCGAGTAAAAAATATCGAATATGATAAAATATCGACAAGAAAAATATCGTTGTCAATAATATCGATTACAATAATGATAATAAAATATCGAGTACAAAAATATCTACTAAAAAACATCGACATGAAAAAATATCGATTATTAGGCAAAGGAAAAAATATCGATATTATGTTGAAAAAAGGTAAAAAATATAAATAAATGTTAATAGTAATATAAATAGTATTTAATGTTTAGGAGCGGGATGTTGGGTTAATAGGGGATAAGGGTGGGGAGTAATTTAAAATAAATAAATAATTTATATATGTTTGTAAATATTTTTAGATATTAATTAATTGGGAAATATTTAATAATTATTAGTTAATTAATTTATATAAATGTATATAAATTTTTATTTAGTAATTAATTGGGAATTAAATAATAATAATTAGTTAATTGTAAAAAATAATATTAAATAGTTAATTCATTAATATAATTGTCAATAACATTTTAAGTAGTAATTAATTGGTAAGTAATTATTATTAATTATTTAATTGGAAATAGAATATTATTAATTAGTTAATTAATTAATATAATTGGTAATACAAATTTAATTAGTCATTAATTGGTAATTTATTATGATTAATTAGTTAATTGTAGAATAAATATTCTTAATTAGTAAATTATTTATAAAAAAAAGTTTTTTTTGTATTAATAATTAATTGGTAAATATTTAATATTAATTAGTTAATTACATTATTTTGAGTAATTGTTATATATATAAAAGTTGGTATAGTTAGTTACATAATTGGGGGAAAATTCTTGAACAATTAAATGAAATTACTTTCAGTTAATGTGCTAAAATATTTTCTTAGTTCTTATTGGTATAAATTGTACTTAATGTTTAGGAGCGGGATGTTGGGTTAACATGGGATAAGGGTGGGGAGTAATTTAAAAAATAAATTAAATTATTCTATGTTTCTTATAAATTTTATTTATCAATTAATTGGTAACGATTAAATATTATATTTGTATTTAATTCATTTAATTAGGTACATATTTATCATTAGTAAATAATTAGGAATTAATGAATATTAATTAGTTAATTAATGTATTATTTAGACAAATATTTTATTTAATAATTTGTTATTATTAAATATTTGTTTGGGAAGAAATATCATCAATAATTACATTAAATTGATTACAGCTACTTTGCTAATATATTAACATATTATTTATAGCTTATAATTAATTAATAGTTAATTAAATTATATGAATTAATTTTGGGTACAGGAGGAATTTTTGTTTTCAGGGTCAGTTTTCTTTCTTTAGGTAAAGGGGTATTTTTTTTTTTAAGGGTCAGTTTTCAGTTTTAGGGTAAAGGGGTATTTTAAGAGTTCAGGTGAAGTTTTAAGTTTGTGGTAAAGGGGTATATTTAAGGTTCTGGGTCAGTTTTCAGTTTTTGGGTAAAAGGGTATTTTTTGAGTTCTGGGTCAGTTTTTAGTTTGTGGGTAAAGGGGTATATGTAAGGTTTAGGGTCAGTTTTCAGTTTTTGGGGAAAGGGGTATAATTAATGTTCAGGATCAGTTTTCAGTTTTTGGGTAAAGGGGTATATGTAAGGTTCAGGGTCAGTTTTCAGTTTTGGGGGAAAGGGGTATAATTAATGTTCAGGGTCAGTTTTCAGTTTTTGGGTAAAGGGGTATTTTTAGGGTTCAGGGTCAGTTTTCTGTTTGTGGGTAAAGGGGTATATTTAGGGTTCAGGGTTAGTTTTCAGTTTTTGGGTAAAAGGGTATTTTTTGAGTTCTGGGTCAGTTTTTAGTTTGTGGGTAAAGGGGTATATGTAAGGTTTAGGGTCAGTTTTCAGTTTTTGGGGAAAGGGGTATAATTAATGTTCAGGATCAGTTTTCAGTTTGTGGGTAAAGGGGTATATGTAAGGTTCAGGGTCAGTTTTCAGTTTTGGGGGAAAGGGGTATAATTAATGTTCAGGGTCAGTTTTCAGTTTTTGGGTAAAGGGGTATTTTTAGGGTTCAGGGTCAGTTTTCTGTTTGTGGGTAAAGGGGTATATTTAAGGTTCAGGGTTAGTTTTCAGTTTTTGGGTAAAAGGGTATTTTCAGGGTTCAGGGTCAGTTTTCAGTTTGTGGGTAAAGGGGTATATGTAAGGTTCAGGGTCAGTTTTCAGTTTTCGGCTAAAGAGGTGTTTTTAGGGTTCAGGGTCAGTTTCCCGTTCTTGGCTAAAGGAGTATATTTTTGAGATCAGGGACACTTTTTAGTTTTAGGGTAAAGGGGTATTTTTAGGGTTCAGGGTCTGTTTGGGTATATAAATTGTGAAATTTATTTTTATAAATATTACTAATATTTGCAATTTTTGAGTGACAAATACTTGCTATTTTTTATGCTAATAATAATTTTTTGAACTACTCAGCAACAAATTTAGTGAAAAAATATGTTTATAATATTTATACATTATATATAAATATTTGACTATTTTTAATCAAACACTATTCTAATTGATACATAGTCAGTCTTCAGCACCTTTCCAGATATTATTTTCACTTGAGTAGGAATAGTCAATAATAATTGGTCAGTGTCAAGCAACTTCTCTGATAATACTTTGACTGGAGTAGGAATAGCAATTATTAATTGGTCAGTGTCCTGCACATTTGCATATACATTTATTTAGTGTGTTATTATATTACAAGACAATGCAAAATGGATGTTTTCACAAAACTTTATTACAATTTTTTAATTTTTCATGTGTAATACAATACAATCACTATCAAATATAACATACAGATTTTTGGAAATGTTGTATTTGCATTATTAGGTGTGCACGGCATCTCTCGTGACTATTTTTGAAATCTACTGCCCATCTGCACGTAGCACCCACTTAAAGGAGGAACATGTCAAATTCATCGACCTACGGATTCCGTTTTGTGAAAATACATGTGAAGAGCATATCTTTAATGCTGAATAAGCTTGTTTGGTAACAGTTTGGTTTTGTACTCACTATGCAAGAAATTGAACTATTGTCTTGGACTTGGTTTGATGACCCATTTTGTAAATTAAGGCTACTATACGCATAAATTGTACCTACTATTGAATGTTTTTTGCGCAAGTGACAATATCAACAGGGTGGGCGGGGGACATTAAGTAATCACGTGGGATAAGCACTTATGATACAAAAAGGATTGACGAACACGCTGGGGAGTGGATGCGCATACCGGGTTTTGTGTACAGAGGCATTATGGGAAGTGTAGGATGATAGAGTGGAGGCTAATGACACACGTGGGTTAAAAGGCGGGGCATTATTCAAGGAGTTGAATCTGTGGAAGAAGACGGCGTGCAGCCAAACGCCGCCATCGAGTGTGTTAATGTTACAGGTATGGGAATGAGAGGTTGGAAACCTGGGTGAATAACGAGGGAAAAGAAAACGATGACCACAGGGTTGGTATATTGGGCCCCATTCGTGAGGTTATTAAGGGTTTAACATCGTGGTAAGAGTGCGAGTCCAGGAGATTCTTTTTTTTCTAACTACGGCAGTATTTCTGCTATGTGTTCCGAGGGTAGCGCCAAAAATGTTTACAATTATGGGGAGATTCTAACAACAGAATAGTTACGCCATTGGGTTTTGAACTGCTTTTTACGGTGATTACTCAAGCAAAATGTTCATAGCAACTTTTTTAATTTTACAGTGGACCCCTGAGGAAGGACTTTTGAAAAGTTTGAAATGCATTGGGTGACATCATCATTGTATATTAAGGATGTAACATGTTTGACGCGTGCCCGGAAAAAGGCCAGTTGTGGCATATCCGTGGTGTTAAGAAGTGTCCTAAAACATTGGCTTATCATGTGTGGATATCAAATTGGAATTAAAGAATGAACTCATATCAACTTATGGTGTAAAATGGATTTATTAGCGCAAAAAACGGAGAAAACGCAAACGAACATATGCAATTTTCAGTGATTCTCACTGTGCGTCTGGATTTGGGGTGTAGTGACGCCCCACCCACTTGATCGTATTGTCTACTCCTACGTGGCAAAGGGCGGACCACGTCATCCAGGGAGCACGCAAAGAGGTTAAAATAGCGAAATAATTGGATTATAAGGCTAAAAGCAAAAAACAGGTGTGCACGGCATCTCTCGTGACTATTTTTGAAATCTACTGCCCATCTGCACGTAGCACCCACTTAAAGGAGGAACATGTCAAATTCATCGACCTACGGATTCCGTTTTGTGAAAATACATGTGAAGAGCATATCTTTAATGCTGAATAAGCTTGTTTGGTAACAGTTTGGTTTTGTACTCACTATGCAAGAACTTGAACTATTGTCTTGGACTTGGTTTGATGACCCATTTTGTAAATTAAGGCTACTATACGCATAAATTGTACCTACTGTTGAATGTTTTTTGCGCAAGTGACAATATCAACAGGATGGGCGGGGGACGTTAAGTAATCACGTGGGATAAGCACTTATGATACAAAAAGGATTGACGAACACGCTGGGGAGTGGATGCGCATACCGGGTTTTGTGTACAGAGGCATTATGGGAAGTGTAGGATGATAGAGTGGAGGCTAATGACACACGTGGGTTAAAAGGCGGGGCATTATTCAAGGAGTTGAATCTGTGGAAGAAGACGGCGTGCAGCCAAACGCCGCCATCGAGTGTGTTAATGTTACAGGTATGGGAATGAGAGGTGGGAAACCTGGGTGAATAACGAGGGAAAAGAAAACGATGACCACAGGGTTGGTATATTGGGCCCCATTCGTGAGGTTATTAAGGGTTTAACATCGTGGTAAGAGTGCGAGTCCAGGAGATTCTTTTTTTTCTAACTACGGCAGTATTTCTGCTATGTGTTCCGAGGGTAGCGCCAAAAATGTTTACAATTATGGGGAGATTCTAACAACAGAATAGTTACGCCATTGGGTTTTGAACTGCTTTTTACTGTGATTACTCAAGCAAAATGTTCATAGCAACTTTTTTAATTTTACAGTGGACCCCTGAGGAAGGACTTTTGAAAAGTTTGAAATGCATTGGGTGACATCATCATTGTATATTAAGGATGTAACATGTTTGACGCGTGCCCGGAAAAAGGCCAGTTGTGGCATATCCGTGGTGTTAAGAAGTGTCCTAAAACATTGGCTTATCATGTGTGGATATCAAATTGGAATTAAAGAATGAACTCATATCAACTTATGGTGTAAAATGGATTTATTAGCGCAAAAAACGGAGAAAATGCAAACGAACATATGCAATTTTCAGTGATTCTCGCTGTGCGTCTGGATTTGGGGTGTAGTGACGCCCCACCCACTTGATCGTATTTGCATTATAACACATTATCATTTATGTTCATGTTTTAATTTGTGACACAACAATTTTTCACAACATTTTTAATGTCAAAAACAAATCTTATTAACAATTACTTTCTGTTACAAGTATTTTTATTGAAATAACAAAAAATACCAGTTATTTTTCTGTTTCTTCCATTTATATTCAATAATTTTAATATGATATATTAATATTATTAAATATTTATTTTTTATATTTACATTTGTATAAAGTAACATGACAATTATTATATTTGCTCAAGATATGGAAATACTAATTCAGACATTTTTTACACATATTTCTGACAATGTTGTTTTTAAATTATACATATAAATATATTATGTTGTTAACTTTATAACTGTAAAGGGGAATAATATGTATAATAATAATATCTGGTATTGGTAAAAGATTATTTATGCAATTATAGACTTTTATAATACTTAGACATTATTATTAAAAATTAATAAATAATTAATAACAATAATAACAAAAATAATAATTATTATTATTAATAATTAATTAACTTAAACATTTATGTTTTCTTTTCAGAAATACATATATTCAGAGAAATAAAAATACATTATTTAAGGCAATTATTTATATAGTAAATGGTTATAAATTGTATATTAATAATAATAAATAAGTTATAATATTTATTATTATTAATTATTAACAAAACAATTATTAATGTTTAGTTATAAAGAAACACACATTTTTTCATATAAATGTACACACAAATATATTTTTTACATATATTATTTCAAGTGTTACATATTTATTTAATATTATGAATATATATTAATTAATATATATTTATTAATATTAAATAAAAAATTTTTTTTTTAACAGTTTACATTATAATGAGTCTATTGTATTAATTTGTTACAATACCAATGTGTATGTATTATATTTTTAGACTATAACATTGTATTTTCTATGATATCTTCTCAAAATTGGTTTAAGGGGACTACTTTTTTACCGCGTAAGGTTATTGTGCTTCATTCAGGACTGGAGAAGCTCGCGGTTGGGTGTTGCTTCGTGTGGAGAGAGGTAAGGTAAATTTTATATACTATTTATGACTGAGTTGTAATGTGTGAGGGTATATTCGAACTGTGTAGTGTTTTTGAGTGTATGTATGAATTGTTTATGTAGCGTTTAGGTGTAATGTCGTCGTTATAGATGCGTCGTGTATGTTTTAGTTCTAGTGTTATTTGAATTGTTAGGAAATGTCTTCTTACATGGTTAATGTTAATTGTGAGTGTATTTACAAAGTTTATGGGCTATTTGTGGGTGGGTTACGTTATGTATGTTTTTTTACAGGTTCCGGTTCCTCGCATGAAAAGTACATGGAAGGAAGCGTTTTTTTTTTTGGGAGATACTAATGTATGAATTATTATCGTTATTTTTTTACGTGTATCTCCTATTTTTCGTGTTTGCCCGGAGCGGATTTTATTAATTTTTTACCTTTTTTCGGGTTTTTTGAGGGTTTCGTATTGGATTGATACATTGGTATGCGTCAACGTTTTTTTTAAAGTTGTGTGTATATCACTTTAAATAATAAAGTGTCCACACTACTGTTTTCGGGATTTCCTGGAGCGTTTTTTTTATTTTAACATTATTTTCGGGTTTTTGATGGTTTCCCATATTGGATTTCTCTTACTTTGTAATGGATTGTATGGATTGTATTTTGCTTCATTACCTCTCTGTCATCTACAAAAATTGTAAGTAATTTTATATTTCTATTTATTGGGTGGGAAATGTCGATCTTGATGTCATGTGTATGTGTGATGTAATTATAAATATTGCATATTTGTTCTGACATAATTTCCAAAATTTTGATAATTTTGTAAAACAAATATGTATTATTTATAATTGTTTAGAAATGATTATGATTGTTATATGTACCATTATTGTAAGAAGATGTTAGTATATTTTGTAGACATTTTTATAGTAGGGTTTTAGCTATTATTGACAGATATTCTAATCCTCTAGTTGTAGGGTATAGTGTGACTTGACTTTGCAGTAGTCGGAACATTTGTTTAGTTTGTTTACTTAGTTTTGGACCAATTTGGGTCACTGATTGTTCCATTCTTAGTTCTTGATAGCTTTGTTCTTTTACCAAAGCTTCTAGTAGGTTATGGAATGTGGGTCTGGTTCTGCTTGTGGTAGCTTGGAAAGCATTATGCCACCCTTCTACACTGTTGTTGGTTTTTGACTCTTGGTTTAAAGTACTAAGATAGACATTCCACCAAGGGATTTGGAATTTGGGTTGGCGTCGATGTCCAGATCTGTGCAACCTTCCCACCCAAGTATCTTCGAAATAATCCAGTAATGGGGTTAGTTTATCTTCATTTCTCTTGTAATATGTGCTGTCAATTAATAAATTATAGTGTTCTGCTACATCGGTAACAGGAACGTAGGCCAGTGCTATCAATTTTTTTATTTGATAGGCAAAAGTGCTATCTGTTGAGTACAAAATACTTAAAGTTGATTTTTGGAGATGTCTCCATATGCTCTGATTGAAATGATAGTAGCAACCCTGGATTGCTGTGTGGGGAAATATTTTCAAAATGCTATTAATCATAGCTAATTCGAAATCAATAATTATTTTTTCTGGAAAATAATTATTGATTTCATTTTTGAGGACATTTAATATTTCTGAGTAAGTGTTTTGCTGTTTGTTTGGTAGCAAACAGTAAATGAAAGGGATGTTATAGTTATGGTATAACCCGTGGATGGAATATAGTTGGTAAAAAGGTTTTGGGCATGGTTTAAATGTTCCATCCATCATCCATTGGGGACACTGTTGGATTTTTCTTAAATTACTTGCAGTTGCAAACATTATGATTCTGTTTGTACTGCTTTCATTGTCAAAAAGGATAAATTTGTCTTTATTGTGTGTGATGGACATTTCTGGTGAAATAATAATTTCCTCAAAAGTTGTAGGGTTGGGTGGAGTTGTGGAAGTGCGTCTTTTAGTGTATGCAATTGTGCGTTTCAGTGAGTCAATAGAGGGTAGTTGACCTGAAGCATGGGCTGGGACGTTTAACAGTTCCTCTTTAAGGATTTGTGTTGTTGGTCTATCACTTTGTGTGCTAGCAGTCTTTATACTTTCTAAAGCATCTCTTATTTCAATTTCTGTGACATTAGGGGCATGATTGTGTTCCCTGGTAAATAGCACATTAGTTTCCTCTGTAGTAGCCCTTCCATAACATTTGTTTGAGTAATATTTTGTACATTTCCAGAACACTTTTCTACCACTTTGTCTTTCCTGACTATAAACATAACCCATATAACATAACAGTAATTTATTTTTCTGTGACATTACAAATTCTGCACCTTCTGTCATTTTGTTTTACTTGTTCTAGGAAAGAGTAGAAAGAAACAAAATCAAATTACATATATTTCACTTAGTGGTGAAACATAATTCATGTTGTATTTATACTTACGTTTACTAAAAGTAGTAATCACAAATGCAGAACTGTATTTTGAAGGACTTTCTTGTATGTATTTCTTTATTTACTGTTGGTAGGGAAATATAGAAATGCTAAGTTAATGTTTATACATAACACACGTTTTTCCTAGGAGAAAGCAGTTTTTTAATTTGCTTAGTAATACATTTGATGTCAACATTACATATACTTACTTGTTTAAATAGTTGAGTTGTAGTATTTGGTGGAGTACATCAAGGTAGTCAAGTTTAGATCTGTAGAGAAAATAGAAGAAATACATGTCAAATATTATAAGATTGACTTTTTACCGTTGGGAAATTGGAAATATGTAAAAGTATACTAACTTCTAAATATGGACTTTTCTTTGCTGTAGGTAGAATAGATGTATGATGTATTCACAATATCTGTAGAGGAAATATAAAATACATAACATGGTGTTAAGAACATAGTTCTTGTTTTTTTCTGAAGTTTTAGATTCATTGATGTATACTTACATTTTTTACAAGGGTAGTCTTGTCTTTTGGTATAGTTGATGTAGGATGTTTTTACTGGATCTGTAGGGAATATGTAATATGCAAGATATGTTGTTTAGAAACTAGCATTTAAAATGTTGGTTGTTTAATAACAAAAACATATATACTTACATGTTTAATTAGTGTAGTTCTATACATTTGTAGTGTTGAAATCGGAAATTCGCTGAATATCTGTGAATAAAATGTTTTAAGTAAAGTATGAATCTTGTGAAATAGTGTTTAGAAACAGCTGTTGTTGTAGAACAGAGCATAAATATATACTTACTATCTTCTTTTGCAGGGGAAGAAATAGGAGCAGGTATTAGGATTTAGTTTGTGGTAGTTTCTATCAGAAAAGTAGGAGGAGATCAAATTTACATAAGTGGAAGAGTTAGGAGATATAAGTAAAATAGTAGACTACTAATTTAGATTTTTAAATAATGCAATGTAACTTACTTGAATGATTAGCTAGTGAGCTGGATCTTTAAAGATGTTTGTTCAGGAAGAAAATCTTCATAGTGTTGGCATCTTCTTTCTGTAGAGTTAGCAGCAGCAAATGGTAGAATGCATGTATTCCTTTTATAGTATGTGTATTTAGTGTGCTTTGATTTGATTGGTTGTAGGATGAAAGGAAGGATTGTATAGGCTAGTTTGAATTTTTTTTAAGTTAATTGGTGTGTTTGTTGATGCCAGAATGGTGGTATGTGGTGATTTCTGCATTAAAGCAGGTTAGTTGTTAAATAAAATAGATGTGTAAGTGGAAAACAATAATGAAAATGTTACTTATACATAAAAATTATTTTCCAAATGATAGAACGCATTTAATAGAATGTATAGTAAATGTAGATAAATAGGAATGTTATAAAAGTAACAGGTATTATATGTAAAATGTTTTTTGTATAGAGCAATGACTTTTATAGACGAGTAATATGGTATTTTAGACCTGAAAGGGTACAAAAACTAACTCGATATTTCTTTAGAAACGATATTTTTGTACTCTATATTTTAGTAGTCGATATTTTGGTAGTGTTAGGTGTAATTTCATGAACAACGATATATTAGTAGTCGATATTTAATAAGACGATATTTATGTATTCGATATTCAAAGTACTCGATATTTTGTAGTCGATATATTTGTATTTTATGTAATAAGTATACAAAGTCGATATTTTTGTAGTCGATAATTTATCAACGATATTTTAGCAAGTCGATAATGTGACCGTCGATAATATTTCAGTGATCCCAGCGAAACATGAGTTAAAGGCATTATGGAGGCGAAGACATACCCCCAGATTTTAGGGAATGGTTTCATTGTCTCTGGCATAGGTTAGGGATGGAGAAAATTGCTAACATTCTTGTGGGCACAATAAAACCCAATGAAATAAAGTGGGCTCCGATATTACAGTTTAAATAATCCAAATTGAGAAAGCTTGCACCAGGTACCGTGCATTAAGAATAATACCTACTTCTTAAACTTTTCGAAACAGGAAAGCAACCTAAAGCTGATAAAGGATTTAAAGCCTTCCTTAGACATAGGTGTTTAACTCATTGTTGGTGGTGGGTGGGAGATGTAAGGGTTGGGTTTTTCATTAACATTTAACATTCCCCACATCCGTCTTCTAGTTTGTAAGAAGAAGTATACATTTACATCACAACCATAAGAAAATATACATGAACTTTGAAACAACATTGAAATCACCTGTTGTGATGCAGGCTAGTGGAAAAGAAATTAAGTTTAGATATACATTTTGAGAGCAGTCAGGGCCTCATTACGATGTCGGGTGGAATGCCAGCGAACCAGCAGTCGGAGGCTTCCCCCAACATGGTAGGTTTACTGTCCGACTGCTGTATAAGGATGACTGCGGTCAGAGGTAAACCTGCGGGGCCATTCTGACGTGGTTCGGATGGGCTCAAGGAACCTGTTGGTCTGTCGGACAGACCACATAATCACTTAATGATGGCGGCTCCGCCGTCAGGATTATGACATCTGTTTCCAACAGCTATTCCTTGATGGCCTTTCCGACCTGGAAAGGCTGTCGGAAAGCGACATTGGGGGGCCGTAGCGGGGCTCCTTACCCCCTGGCCCTCCGCAATGGGGCCGGGGACATCCCTGCACCATGTGGCAGGCACCACATGGTGCCTGCCACATGATATAGGGATGTTTCAAAACCTCAGTTCCTCAATGGAGGCTTGTGCTGCAGGCCTTTCCTGCCCGCCGTACAAGTTTCCATTGAGAAATGGAGGTTTGCGACAGCACCATGGGAGGTTGCATCCAAATACTGCGATCAGAACTGTCAACCTGATGTCGGACAGTTCCTTTCCGCAACAGGGTTCAACCTGATCTCGGACAGTTCCTTTCTGCAACGGTGTTGTCCACTCGACATTGTAATGAGGCCTTCTGACTCATTCTGATGTGAATCGTTTATTGCGACAAGGCTTAGGGGCCGATTATGATGTCATTCGGAAAGGCTACGGATGGGATTTGGGATTACAGAATCTGATTCGGAACCGATCTTTCCGAACGAATCGTACACATTTCCCAACGACCGATTACGATGCCCATGAACCATTCGGGCAGTCTGAATCGGTTCCGAAAGGCATTCAGACAGCCCGAGTGTTTCGAAGCCGAATCGTACAGCTTTATGGTCACAGTTTCCAAACAAGCGATTACAATGACCGATTCGGACAGTCGTTCCGATTTGGTCTGCCAGACACGAAACAGCTGTCAGAATCTGTCTTTGTGGGACTGTTGCGGGCCCCCCTTCACCCGGAGGCATCCAACTGGGGCCCGTGGGAGTACCCAAGGGGCCCTTCTTCCCAACCATGCACAATGGGGCAGGCACCATGTGGGCCCTGCCACAGGGTACAAGGTTTTCCCCAACCATCCCTTTTGTCAATGAGAGCCTGTGTTCTCGTTCGGAACACAGGCTCCCATTGAAGTCAATGCAAGTCCGACGGAACGATGTTGGGAAGCATCGTAATCGGTCATTCGGACTCGCAGGACCAGATCCATACGGAAACGTTCCGAGACCGATTAGTTCGGAACAGTTTCTGAACAACATCGTGATCGGCCCCTTAGTTGTAGTCCCTGAACCAAATTAATACAATCATCCATCAAACAAAACAAATAAATAGGCACTTTGGACTAATTGTAAGCCATAGTGGAAAAAGGGTGTACACAGGAAGGTTCACTGACACAATACCGTTGACAAAAATATTATGTCGAAAATATTGTTTACCAGAATATTGTGCTTTTATACTTATAATGGTGAATACAAAAATATTGGGGGAAAAATATCATTGACACAAAAAGACGAAAATATCGATTTTGTAATATAGAGTTTAAAGTGGTAAATGTTAAATATTTGAATATATAACTTTTATATAAAGTAAATTAAGTATATTCCACTAATATTTAATTCTATATAGGAATATAAACTTATATACATACACAAACATATATATGTATACACATATATGTACCATAATTAATACAAATATTTATTTTACAATATATTATTTATATTTTAAATGTAATACTATAAAATGTATATAATATAATTAATACAAATATGTCCTTTACATTATGTCATCTTTTAAAAATATTATTAAAATTATACTATATATGTATATATAGTCATAGTAATACATTTAAAATAATAAAACGAATATAATGTAAAATAAATATATTAGTTATGTTACAATATAAATATTTATATATAACATACATACACAACAAAACCATGAAAAATATACACAAATTACTAAAATAATTAATTAATGTAGACAATAAATACATTTTTTAAAATTAAAAATCTAAAAAGCGGCCTTGGAGTCTGGCTCCCTCCCTCCTGACCAACGACTTGCTACCATTGTTGTCATTCCCAAAGAGGGTAAGCCTCGGGATCGTTGTACCTCCTATAGACCTATCTCCTTGCTTAACGCCGAACCCAAGATCTTGGCTAAAACGCTGGCTAATCGCTTAATCACGGTGATCGGGGACCTGATTCATCCGGATCAATCCAGTTTTATTCCGCATCGCAACACTGCTTTGAATCTGCGTAGGCTCAATCGGGTTCTCGCGAGAGCTGCGACGCTCACTGAACCGGCCATATTGGCTTCTCTCGATGCCACCATGGCCTTCAATACAATCGAGTGGCCCTACCTATGGGTGAAGCTTCTCTATGAGAGTCCCCTGGCCCAGGTAGTTGTTAACGGACGAGTGTCTTGCGTTCTTGAGCTTGGACGGGGCACCCGACAGGGCTGTCCGCTGTCCCCTTTGCTTTTTGCTCTTACTCTTGAGCCACTGGCGGAGTGGCTCCATTGGGAGCCCTCTATGCGGGGCATCCATTGGTCCCCTGACTTTGAAGATCGAGTCTCGCTATATGCAGACGACATCCTCCTATATCTCACGTCCCCCCAAAAATCCCTCAATGTGCTCTTTGATGTTCTTGCTTCCTTCGGCAAGAACTCCGGTCTTGTCATTAATTGGGCTAAATCCTGCGTCTACGTTTTGGCTGGAGATCTCCCTTCACTGCCGCGTAGATTTCCGATTCAAGTGACGGAGACCGGTTTCAAATACTTGGGGATTTTTGTCTCCTTGGACCCCTCTAGGCGCTATGAGCTTAACTTGTTACCCCCCCCCTTCAGCGGCTTAAACTTGATGTGGCTCGCTGGCGTAAGTTGCCATTGTCGCCCCTCGGTAGAGCGGCGCTCTTTAAAATGATGTCCTTGCCCCGCTTCTTGTACGCACTCCAGAACTCCTTTGATCCGATTGCTTCCGGCTATTTCCGTGAATTGGAAAGCCTACAGAGACAACTTATCTGGGATGGGCGCGCACGTATTGCTCTATCCAAACTCACACTTCCGTGGTACGATGGCGGTATAGCCCTCCCGGACATCAAACGCTATTATTGGGCGTCGCAGCTCAGTGCGATTAATCACGCAACTTACGCACCGGGCCCTGCCCCGGCATTCTCCATGGATAGGTTTATCCTGCCAGGGGGGACCTTTAGCAGAGCGTTGTACTCCAGTGGTCGTCGCGGAGCGCTGACCGGTCCCACCAAGATTGCTGTGAGAGTGTGGCGTGACGCGACTGCGGCCTTGGGTTGGTGTGGTAGATTTACCCTGGCCACCCCCTTGTATGATACGGAATGCTTGGGCCATCTGTGGAGAGCGAAAGGCTTTGATAAATGGGACACGATTGGTATCAGTAGGGTGGGCGATTTGTGGTCAAAGGGTACTGTTAAGTCCTTTGATGTGTTGCGGGTGGGGTATGAACTTGGTGACACCGAATTCTTTCGATATGCTCAGATCCGCCACGCTTTGTTGTCTGTGTTTGCAGTAGGCGCCGATAATTCCGAGTCTTCCCCTTTGGAGGACCGCATTTTGGATGGCCACGTGCCCGACAGCACTATCTCCCTAATTTATAAGAAACTCATTAACAACAGAGCTGACTTGTTGATCCGCCTCAGGGCTGCGTGGTGTGCTGATGGCTTGGAATTGGACGACGAGGACTGGCAATCGGCCTTGTCCTCACCTAAGGAGGTCGCCATCCCAGCTCGCCTGCGGTTCGTTCAACTAAAAATACTTCACAGAGTGTATGTCACGGGGCCCTGTTTGGTTCGGATGGGTTTTTCCTTGGATGGGTTATGCATGCGTGGCTGTGTATGTCTGGTTCCTTTCTTCACATACTGTGGGAATGCCCGGAGGTGGTCAGGTTCTGGGCTCGAGTGCATGACGTCATGAAAAGTGTTACGGGTGTGTCCCTGCTGCCCGAGGCCAGGCGTTGTCTGTTGAATGTTTGGGAGCCTAACGACTATAGTTCAGCTCAAATTACATGGGCGACCCTTGGTAACATGGTCGCTAAGAGGGACGTTGCCCAGCTCTGGGGTTCACATAGGCCACCTACACTGTCCACGTGGAAAAACAACATGGACTGGTGTATGTTCCGAGAGAAAACGGTATACCTTTCCCGGGGTCGCCCCAAGAAATGGAGTCACGTTTGGTCCCAATGGAATGCGTATCGGGGCAATATTTGTGCCCCCCCCTCATGATGCCACCATTGATGTGTCTTTGTCCCCCTAATTGACGTTCCCTCATTGCTTGGCTGTATAAGTGTCGCTTGTCTCCTTGCATGCCCCTACATCCACCCTACTCGACTGCATTGTATCTGTTTACCCATGAGCTTTGCCCGCACGGGCCCACAACAATGTATTATTATACCTCTGCCTTGTGAAGTTTGGTTGTTTCTTGTATGTCTGTTTTTCTTTCAATAAAAACTTTAAAAAAATAAAAATAAAAAAAATCTAAAAAACGCATTTACACAAAATAATATAAACATAAAATAAAAACAAATAATATAATATGTAAAAAAAATAAAATGATGCTATAAAATCTATTAAACAATATTATGAAAACTATTGTAGTCTAAAAATATTAAACATACTATTCCCACTCTAGTTTATGCAACGGTAGGAAAAGAGTTGGACTTCAGAGAAGTTTGTTTACTATTCCCACTCCAATCTAATCAATGGTAGGGAAAGCACTGGACTTTGGAAGAGGTAAAATGTGCTATTCCTATTCTAGTCAGTCTTCCTACTGCAGTCTAAGAAAGAGTAGGGAACATAATTCACTTCAAACACATTACATATGAGTCACCCCATGAAGGTAGAAAAAGTATTAAACTTTTAATATGAAATTAATTAACACTATATATATATATATATATATATAGTCTTCAAAGTATTGCCATAGTAAGCATCACACGCACTTGGAAAAAGTACAGCTATAGGCGTTTATTTTCCAAAATAACGCTACGCGTTTCAGCACAGAAGTGCCTTGCTCACACGTTTTCAACACGCCACCTGACTACGGGAACCGGATCCCAGAAACCTACCCTTTTTTGCATTCTCATATATATACATATATATATATATATATATATATATATATATATATATATATATTCACTGAAAAAACCATAGGTTTCAGGGGCATTATAGTTAGTTGGACATTTCACTCGTACAGAACCATAGAAATTCCCCCGTTATAGTTTGTTCAGCTAACTATAACTCGCGCGCCCGCAATGCACTGCTGATGACATCACATTTTACATCACTCATGACATGGTCAGTGACATCACTCATGACATCACTGATGACATCTCAAATGACATCACTGATGACATCACTGATGACATTATCCTTGTGATAGAGTGGCAGACCTCCTCTATTCCTAATACAACCTTTGATACACAAACTCAAAAATATAAACTAACATTTTCAAAACAATGGGCATACCAATACCAGTTACAACACACCTATTCATTAATTCCAAGATCTGCACACACATCCACTCATTCACCAACAGTCCCTATACAGTCACTCATACATGTACTCACTCATCATATGTACTCATACACCTATACATCCTGTTACAGACCGCCACTCCTCCATAGAGTTACTCACACACATAGTCACACATGCAAAGTATCAAACATCCATTTATTTGCATATACAGCTATACACACACTACCGCCCTTACTTCTACGGAAACTTACACATACTTACTCTCTTAAACAATCACTTATAGAAACACCTACCTATTTGTACAGGAACTCTTCCAATCTCTCACTCTCACATATACTCACTTATATACATCAATACTCACATATACTAGCTTAACACATATGTAGTTACTCATAAATACACTATTGAGACAGTCATTCACTCACTAACACACCCATACACACACTTATCCACCTATACAGTCCTGCTCACATGCTGTCTTCAACACATACAAACAGTGAGTCACTTATTAATGCATCTATGCACTAAGTAATACCCCCCACCGAACCATACAGACACTCAGACACTCATACTGATACTCAAAAAAACAATTACTAACCCATATAGACACTCATGTAGCTACTCACCAACCCATGCAGCCACTTATACACAAAGTGACAGACTGATACAGCTATTTACATATTTAAACATTACTCACTAACCCATGTATTCACTAAGATACACTTAATCAGTCAGTTATACAATCAATTTTACAAAACAAATCATCCATTTAGACACTTATATACCCATTTATTCTTCCATCTACCTTGAGATATACATATATAAAACATATTTAATTTTCAGAAAAACATACATTCCCTGGATGATGTCATCAGTGATGTCATTTGAGATGTCATCAGTGATGTCACTGACCATGTCATGAGTGATGTAATATGTGACGTCATCAGCAGTGCATCGCGGGCGCGCGAGTTATAGTTAGCTGAACTAACTATAACGGGGAATTTCTATGGTTTTGTACGAGTGAAATGTCCAACTAACTATAAAGCCCGTGAAACCTATGTTTTTTTCAGTGAATTTCTAAGGTTTTTTAAATGCTAATTTCTAACTCTAACGTGCCCGAAACCTATGGTTTTTTCAGTGAATTTCTAAGGTTTTTTAAATGCTAATTTCTAACTATAACATGCCTGAAACCTATGTTTTTTTCAGTGAATATATATATATTTATTGTACTATGTATACATGTGAAAATGTGTCGGTCCGCCTGTTTGCCTCGGTGGCACGGAAAAAATAGGTGCACTGACGTCAGCACGCTGACGAGGTCCTCTTATGGGTCCGATGATGTCATACGGTGTCGCGAGCGGAGCCATGCTATTATGACGTTCTTGTCGACGTGGGAGAGCTAGGAAAGAATTTCCAGGGAATGCCGGTGCATGGGATATTCGCCTAAGTGTTCAGGCTAGTCCTTTGGGAGCAACTGTTTATGTTGCCACTCCAGAAACCGAAACCAGTGATCCGAGGGCAGAGGCCCTGCAGATCGCACACAAGGTGGGGTGCCCAGTCGTATGCACCGGCGGGGCAGCGAAGTGACAAGCACTACAACCCACAAAAAAAGTAATAAGGGCACTGAATAACACAGGATCTTCTCTTTGTATCTGGCAGGAACAACTAAGTTAAAATGCCCTAGTACCAAAATGTAGAATTAGTACTACAACGGTCTTCAAGAGGACCTGCGATGTCACTTCTGCCTCCCGTACCCTGGAGGCGGCACATGGGTCACGCGGTACGGTCATACTGCAGTGGGACGCACACTCATTGACCTCTCATTGCACTGCTCCACACTTGAGGGAGGACGCTTTCCATTAGCTATGTTTTAGGGGTGGGCGGAATTTGCATTACGCAAATCTACGCGAAATGGTAAAAAATCTCCGTGCACACGCAGAAAATTTGCGAACATGCGGAATTGCTTGTTCGCGATGCTTTTTTACTGTTCGCAAACGCTGTTTGCGCGCTCGGGGGGATATATCTCGTGAACACGCATTTTGAGAACGCGAACAAGCAAAAAATTTCGCGAAGTTGTGGAACAGAGAATTTTGGTCAATTTCGCGAAATTACCCAAATTCTGCAAATTCCCCGAACGGAACGGAATTTACCGCCCAGGCCTACTATGTTTTCTGACGACGTGTCGTGCCGGCCCAGTCCAACAACGGAACTCCTTAGCTCCAAACAGACTCTTCCACTCTCTCACCGGAAGTGAAACCAGGCCAAGCAGACACTTTCACAGTACAACAGCCGGGAATGCACTTTTCCATAAAAAAAGCACATTCCTTCCTCCTAATTAGTCAAATAAACGTCTCACTGAAGAACAGGGGCCAGCTTCGATCGGTAAACAGTCGTTACAACGACTTTTATACTTTAAGATACCATTACAACACATGCATTACCACGCATACGTTGTACATCGCGAAGTCAATACTACGCATTTCTTTAGAACGCATGGTCATTTACCACGCATGCCTTTACAACGAATTTTGTTGTAAAGGTATGTATGGTAAATGACCATGCGTTCTAAAAACATGTAGATGATCCACGTCGTTGTAAGGAAACAGAGGCTGTTCTGTTTCCTCACAACGACGTGCACCGCCCCTCAGAGATGACGTGAAGCAGGAACCACGAGGAGAGAGGAATCACAAGGAGTGAGAGGTAAGGGGGATTGGGCATGGGGAGGGGGTTTATTTTCTAGGGTTTGGGGTAGTGCAGTCATGTTTGGGTAGTGTAGGGGGTCATACTGGGTAGTGTTTTATGGTTTAGGGTAGTGCAGTGGTGTTTGGGTAGTGTAGGGGGTCGTGGTGGGGGTAGTGTTTTAGGGTTTAGGGTAGTGCAGTGGTGTATGGGTTGTGTAGGAGGTCATGCTGGGTTAGTGTTTTAGGGTTTCGGTGAGTGCAGTGGTGTTTGAGTAGTGTAGGGGCTCATGCTGGTGGTAGTGTTTTAGGGTTTAGGGTAGTGCAGTGGTGTTTGTGTAGTGTAGGGGCCATGCTGGGGGTAGTGTTTTATGCTTTAGGGTAGTGCAGTGGTGTTTGGGTAGTGTAGGTGGTCGTGCTGGGGTAGATTTAGGGTTTAGGGTAGTGCAGTGGTGTTTGGGTTGTGTAGGGAGTCGTGCTGGGGTAGTGTTTTAGGGTTTAGGGTAGTGCAGTGGTGTTTGTGTAGTGTAGGGGGTTGTGCTGGGGTAGTGGTTTAGGGTTTGTGCTAGTGCAGTGGTGTTTGGGTAGTGTAGGGGTAGTGCTGGGGTAGTGTTTTAGGGTTTAGGGTAGTGCAGTGGTGTTTGTGTAGTGAAGGGGTAGCTGGGGGTAGTGTTTTAGGGTTTAGGGTAGTGCAGTGGTGTTTGCGTAGTGTAGGGGTTCATGCTGGGGGTAGTGTTTTAGGGTTTAGTGTATGGCAGTGGTGTTTGGGTAGTGTAGGGGGTCGGGCTGGGGGTAGATTTAGGGTTTAGGGTAGTCCAGTGGTGTTTGTGTTGTGAGGGGATTGTGCTGGGGTAGTGTTTTAGTGTTTAGAGTAGTTCAGTGGTGTTTGTATAGTGTAGAGGGGTTTAGGGTAGTGCAGTGGTGTTTGTGTAGTGTAGAGGGTCATGCTGGGGGTAGTGTTTCAGAGTTTAGGGTAGTGTAGTGGTGTTTGTGTAGTGCAGGGGGTAGTGTTTTAGGGTTTAGTGTAGTGCAGTGGTGTTTGTGTAGTGTAGGGGTCATGCTGTGGGTAGTGTTTTAGGGTTTAGGGTAGTGCAGTGTTGTGTGTGTAATGTAGGGGGTGTGTTTTAGGGTATAGGGTAGTGCAGTGGTGTTTGGGTAGTATAGGGGGTCATTCTGGGGTTAGTGTTTTAGGGTTTAGGGTAGTGCAGTGGGGTTTGGGTAGTGTAGGGGGTGTTTAGGGTAGTGCAGTGGTGTTTGTGTAGTGTGAGAGGTCATGCTGGGGGTAGATTTAGGGTTTAGAGTAGTGCAGTGGTGTTTGGGTAGTGTAGGGAGTCGTGCTGGGGGTAGTGTTTTAGGGTTTAGGGTAGTCCAGTAGTGTTTGTATAGTGTAGGGAGTCGTGTTGGGGGTAGCGTTTTAGGGTTTAGGATAGTGCAGTGGTGTTTATGCACTGTAGGGGTTGTGCTGGGTTCTAGTGTTTTAGGGTTTAGGGGAGTGCAGTGGTGTTTGTGTAGTGTAGGGGGGGCGTTTTTTAGAGTTTAGGGTCATGCAGTAGTGTTTGGGTAGTGTAGGGGGTCATGCTGGGGGTAGTATTTTTGGGTTTAGGGTAGTGCAGTTGTGTTTAGGTAGTGAAGGGGGTCCTGCTGGGGGTAGTGTTTTAGGGTTTAGGGTAGTGCAGTGGTGTTTGTGTAGATTAGGGGGTCATGCTGGGGTAGATTTAGGGTTTAGGGTAGTGCAGTGGTGTTTGTGTAGTGTAGGGGGTCGTGCTGGAGGTAGTGTTTTAGGGTTTAAAGTAGTGCAGTGGTGTTTGTGTAGAGAAGGGGGTCATGCTGGGGGTAGTGTTTTAGGGTTTAGAGTAGTGCAGTGGTGTTTGTGTAGTGAAGGGGGTTGTGCTGGGGGTAGATTTAGGGTTTAGGGTAGTGCAGTGGTATTTGGGTAGTGTAGGGAGTCGTGCTGGTGGTAGTGTTTTAGGGTTTAGGGTAGTGCAGTTATGTTTGGGTAGTGTAGGGTGTCGTGCTGGGGATAGTTTTTTAGGGTTTAGGGTAGTGCAGTGGTGTTTGTGTAGTGGTGGGTGGGGGCTTGTTTTAGGGTTTAGGGTCATGCAGTGGTGTTTGGGTAGTGTAGGGGGTCATGCTGGGGGTAGTGTTTTGGGGTTTAGGGTAGTGCAGTTGTGTTTAGGTAGTGAAGGGGGTCCTGCTAGGGGTAGTGTTTTAGGGTTTAGGGTAGTGCAGTGGTGTTTGTGTAGATTAGGGGGTCATGCTGGGGTAGATTTAGGGTTTAGGGTAGTGCAGTGGTGTTTGTGTAGTGTAGGGGGTCGTGCTGGAGGTAGTGTTTTAGGGTTTAAGGTAGTGCAGTGGTGTTTGTGTAGAGAAGGGGGTCATGCTGGGGGTAGTGTTTTAGGGTTTAGAGTAGTGCAGTGGTGTTTGTGTAGTGAAGGGGGTTGTGCTGGGGGTAGATATAGGGTTTAGGGTAGTGCAGTGGTATTTGGGTAGTGTAGGGAGTCGTGCTGGTGGTAGTGTTTTAGGGTTTAGGGTAGTGCAGTTATGTTTGGGTAGTGTAGGGTGTCGTGCTGGGGATAGTTTTTTAGGGTTTAGGGTAGTGCAGTGGTGTTTGTGTAGTGGTGGGTGGGGGCTTGTTTTAGGGTTTAGGGTCATGCAGTGGTGTTTGGGTAGTGTAGGGGGTCATGCTGGGGGTAGTGTTTTTGGGTTTAGGGTAGTGCTGTTGTGTTTAGGTAGTGAAGGGGGTAGTGCTTTAGGGTTTAGGGTAGTGCAGTGGTGTTTGTGTAGTGCAGGGGGTCATGCTGGGGGTAGATTTATGGTTTAGGGTAGTGCAGTGGTGTTTGTGTAGTGTAGGGGGTCGTGCTGGAGGTAGTATTTTAGGGTTTAAGGCAGTGAAGTGGTGTTTGTGTAGTGAGGGGGGTTGTGCTGGGGATAATGTTTTAGGGTTTAGGGTAGTGCAGTGGTGTTTGGGTAGTGGAGGGGGTAGTGTTTTAGGGTTTAGGGTAGTGCGCCCAACCAGCCACAATATCCGTGGACAAAGGGGATCCTGACTCTTTTGAACGCTCCGCCAATTGAATAATTTGGGTCAAGGGCCCTACCACGTCCAAGACCTATCAATTCCTTTCTTGGGATCCCTCATATACTTGGAGAAAAAGGTACATTGTTTCTCATCAATTTCAGGTGTGTGTGCCACCTTCCCCTTCAGTGAGGGCCTGGGGCATTCTCCCCTCATCCTATTCCTGACCTCCCATTCAAGGGGTTGATGGATTTTCCCCACCACATACTCTGCCACTTTGGCGTCAGGAGTCCACTCCGCCGACCTGGATAGTAAATTTGGGTAGGCTCGAACCGGGGACTGAGAGGAGTGGGACTCTGGACCCCAGGGACGCCCCAGTCCTTATCCTCATCGGAGGAGAAATCATCCTCAAATACATCCTCTCCCTCTAAGGGAAACCCGCCGTCGGGATCTATAATAGTGGTGACAGCATCGCAATTATCTCCGGGCTACTCCTCCTCCCGGCGGGGTGCATGTTTTAGTGTTTGCTCACTCTTGAGGAAGGTCTCAGTAAGTTTATCAAATCCTTCCAAGTGCCCCACGGTATGCTTAACAGCCCTTTTATTCCCCATCTGGGAGCTACTGGGACCCGCCACCACCAGATCTGGGTCACTGAACACCCCAGGGATGCTTTTTACCAGCTTATCATCCCCATCCCTAAGAGGAGCCAGCGTCCTAGAAATAGCCAGAGAGAGGTCTTGGTCCACTGCTGGAGGGAGAAGTTGGGGGGCCATTCCTCCTCTACTTCCTGGTAGGAGGAGTAAAAATGGTCTTCTGGAGAAGACATGACAGCAGAGGGTATGAGTACAGAACAAATGCCCTTAAAATCCTTAAGGCAGCCCCCTCGCCGGTGCTCCAACAGCTGGGCTTTCTCCAAAGCTCTTATAAGAATAGACTGAGGCGCAATACCAATGTGGCTGTGTGGGGAAATCACCGCATAGCGGTGTCAAAATTAGGCAAGGGTTGGTGAGGAATCAAGCGGACACTAAAGGAGTGACTGCATTCCCAAACGTGCGTAAAGACCAGCGTGAGTGCTCGACGGAGCTGCCTCGCTCGGACCAGACGCGCCTGACAGGATCTCACCGCGCTTAGAGCGCACAGCGGGAGAAACTGCGAGGGGGAGAACACGCTCGGACAAGAGCCTGCTGCGCAGGGAATATGAAACAATACCAAGGCAATAATGCTAATAACGTGCACAAGAAACCACTATACAAACAGCAACAACGTCAGATTAAGCCAAGAATGTAAGGAATACACTTAACTGACGAGCAGTGAAGAAAGTGGAAGAGACGTCACGATATTATATACGATGGACTGTGATATGATTGGACTATAGATGCCTTGGAGTCTACCCCCCCAATGGTTCATGGATTGTGTAGTCTTTTGTTTAATGATTATTGTGTTACGTTTTCTTTGAACTGCTCTGCAAATAAAGTGAGGAAAGATATGCATAATCCTCGCCTCTGTCCTGCCATAGAATTCAATAAACTTTATTCGATCTGATTTAGAAACGTAGATCATGAAAGTGTACATAAAAACAGAAAATGCTCTTTCTTATACAATACAGTGAGAATTAATTAAACCCAGTAGGTAAAAACGGGTGTTACAAAGCCCAGTTCAGAGCAACTTCAGGTTAACAGAATCATAAAGTTCAATGTTTCGCAAGATCAATCTCATGTACTTCGTGCAAAATACGCAATAAGGGGTCCAAGTAAGATGTAACGCTCCAATACCTGACCAGTCTGCACTATATAAAACTGCAGAAAAACTAAAAATAAACAGTGCTTTGCACACTTCTGTCATTGGGCCATATGTGGGCTACATCTGGGTGATATTTTTGCTACATTTGGGCTCTTTCTTCTCCGGTGGCCATCTTGGGAGACTTATTTGTTATGAAGCTTCCTAATTTCCTCATTTACTGCAGTCTCCTCAGTAGGAAATGCATTCAGTTTTTCACTTTGATTCCATCAAGAAGGCATTCAGATGTGTCACACATTTACCTTAAATTCAGAATGTTAGCACTCTAGTTGTTCATTAGATCTCTGTAGTAAAGCTACTGCTCACCAGGGAGTTAACTGGAAGTCTACTACTGGTATTGAAAGTGATTGTTTCAGTCTGCATGTCAGAATTTTCGAATGAAATCGGTAGGAACATGGCGGCGGGCTGACGCCGGTCATAGGAGCTCCTGCGCTAGCCAGACAAACCTCCCTTACAACACATAGTATGTGTACCTTTTTCTAGGTCGACGGAGTCGATTTGAGATGGTGAGAGCAGCGAGCTAACTTCCTATCGTGTTTCGGTGCAAGGTAGAGTGATTCTCTTTCTCTGTTTGTTTTCCGTCGTGCTCATCTCTTTCGCTCTGATGGGCTGCGGTGGCGGCTGCCGGGAAGTCCTGTAGCTGTTGCTGGTGTGAGGCGCAATGGCTGTAGCTGATCTCCGGGTGCCGAGGAGCTGACAGAGCCGACGGCGTTCATCTGAGGGGTGAGAGTGGTGTTCTTTTTTGTTCCCTTTCTGACCAGGCGGTTAGCGCTAGTAACTTTCTGTCTTTTTTTTGGCTTTCCTTTACCGGTTGATGTGTGTGGCTGACGGGGAGACCAAGGGGACGTGAACGCAGTGGTACACTAGGACCTGGGAGCCGAACCTGTATGGGGTTGGAGGCGGACGCAGATCTCCCAGCCGGCAAACTATAGGGCGCCCACTGCTCCAAGGTTTGGAGGAAGTTCCAGGCGGCTGCTGCCAGGATTGATTTCCGAACTGAAGGAAGGGCAGCAGCGGCACAGGCACGGTTACGGTCACGGTCAGTGGCGGCAGGGGAGGGGCGGGATTACCGGGGGTTAGCGGACTGCGTTGGGAGGAAGGTTGTGGGCAAACAAGTATTGCCCATGGAAGAGGCCCCCCTTCTAGTAAACAGAGAGAGAGTACTTCCCGCACCTCCAGTACCCTTTAGCATTTCCACTTAGGAACAGATACCAGCTCCGTTCCCAGAACGAGTTAAGGAGCGCTGTCGCGCCAACATCCCAGGAGGGGGCACCGGGTGGGAGGGGAGGCTTAGTTGCTCTGACACCGCTTAAAAAGAAAAAGCCTACAAAGGTTGGAGAGCCTAGAAAACGAAAAAACCTTTGAGATTCTGCTCTCCCTTCAAAGCCCACTCCCTCACTTAAGTCATTCTTTAGGATTATGGAACAGGTGGCAATTTCTAAGGGAGGGAAAACTCCCAAATCTCCTGCCAAACAAGTGGTCTCTATCATTCCTACCGAGAATAGGTACGCTTCTTTGCCTTGCGACCCAGACATGAACGAAGGAAGGTAATTGGAGTCTTCTGCTCCCCTCCCTGCGGGCCAGATGGACATTGCTACATCACCTCTACGCTCTGGATCCACCGTCACCCCGGACTCGATTACCCCCTTGGTAGATCTTACACCAGTCTCCTCGGACAGCAATGGCGTTAGGTCTCAAAAACAGACTGCTGTAGGTAGCCATAGCACCGGAGAGCCTGAGCCTCAGCCTGAAAAGGCTGATAAGGGGCAGTCACAACTGGGAGGGTTATTTTAGTCCCTTAGAGGGGATATACTCTCCAAATTTGAGACCTCAGAAGCCAACCAATAAGCTATACAGGAGAAGTGTGAAACTCTGGAGTCTAAACTAGATGAC
This sequence comes from Lissotriton helveticus, assembly GCF_964261635.1. Lineage (NCBI taxonomy): Eukaryota > Metazoa > Chordata > Amphibia > Caudata > Salamandridae > Lissotriton > Lissotriton helveticus. Next base: position 437,846,356 of record NC_136070.1, on the reverse strand, counting down.
ATATGTATGTGCACTGAGGCCTTAGAATTGGAAGTAGAAGCTCTCACTGAGGTAGTTCATGGAAACACAAAAAATATTCGAGATCTGGAAACACAGAACATCTCACTCCCGATGTACCTTGAAAGATTAGAAATGTAGGCAAGGAGGAATAACTTAAGGTTCTTGAAAATCCCGGAAGGGTGGAATGTGGAGATGTCAAAACTTTTATTTGCAAACTACTTAGGGAGGGTCTTCTGAAGGATAGGCCTGACATTAATCTTGAACAGGAAATTCAGAGGGACCATAGAGATCCCTTTAGGCTCCATCCAGACAGAAAGGCTCCCAGAAAAATTCTGGTCAATTTCCACACCTACACAGTCAAGGAGCTGATTTTGGGAAGGGCATTGACAGACACAACATTACAATTTAACTCCGTCAGCTATCAAATTCGCTCTGACGTTGGGAAACGAACTGCTCAAGGCAATGGGAACTAGGTTCAAGAATGCCCGAGCTCCGGAGCTTGGGGGCAAATGTCCAGATGAAGTTCCCGGCGCTCCTGAAAGTCATGTGGAGGAATAAGCTCCATAATTTCAGCTCCCCCCAGGAAGTGGATACTTTTCTGATCTTTATGAAAGAGAACTCCCCACCCGGCCCATCTTAAACATATATCTTGGAGGTTAATTTCACAATAATATCTATCTCTACACAAAATGTAAAAATAAATAGAAAAAAAAGGATGGGGGAAATAAAGTGAAAAAAAGGGGGGGAAGGAGAAAAAAAAAAGAAAACAAAACAGAAAAAAAAGAAAAGAAAAAGAATATAATAAATAGTTTTTTTTTTAAGTAGCATAGGGCTCATGTCAATGTTGGAAAGGGGTTATTTTTTCACATATTAGGGGTTTGTTCTGTTGACGGTGTAGGGGTAGTCCTGAATAGGCGACAACGATTGCCGAAGGGAAATATGAGGGGGTTCCTCAGGGGCGGAGGGTGGTGGGTGGGGGGTTGGGAGGGGGGAAGCAAAATAAAAGTAAAAAAGTTGGTCCTGATACAACAAAAGTAAAAGAAAACGTATCACTAGCTTGGGTATGTAACATGTCTCTTTCTCTCTTCTTTTCTTCTCAGGAAGCTCTATCAAATGGCTAAGACTACGAGATTTAAGATAATAAGTTGGAACGTAAATGGCCTGAGGGATAGGAGGAAACTATCTAGAGTGGCCGAATTTCTGTATAACTCTAAGGCCGATTTATGTCTCCTAGAAGAAACCCACCTAGAGGCTCAAGAGTGCAGGACGGGGTTTAGTAAGTTTAGATGGATCCAGGAAGGCCTGTACTCAGAACAAAGGGGCAGTTCTGAGGTTCTGTAAGAATCGTAATGACGTTTTCGGGTATGAACGAATATGGACGAGTTTGGTATCAATGAACCGCAAATAACGAGTTTAGTGGGTGCATGCATTTTCGCTGCGCTACTCGGAAGGGTTCAGGTTATTTCCTGGTTTCTTCATCTGAACCCTCGGGTTCCATTTTAGACACGGCATCCATTTTGTTTTCTTGCCCTCACGTAGTCGGCACACAGGCCAATGTTCGCTTCATGACCCTGGGTTTCCCAAGCCTTACGGAAGATGCATATTCCTTTTGTGCGTCTTTTATTACGAGGGGGATGACATTGCAAAGGCAGATGGCTCCGCTCGGGGGTAATCATGCCGTGTCGGTCTATTGTTTCAGCCTTGCGTCCGCCAGGCTCGAACGCTTTGATCCTGTGGTCCTGCTTCCGACATTACCCCCACACCCTTCGTCGAACTGTTGTCTGTCTTCCTTGCACCTGTTTCTGTCTCCCCCCTTTTTCCGTTTACAACTAGATTGGAATGTGCCTAATGGTGAGATAAAGTGCTTTTACAGTTGGGAACCGGCAAATGCTACTGTAATCATGTTCCGGGTTTCTGAAAGCACGAATGAAATCCTTTTTGAAGTTTACTGTGGGAACTGAGTTGTAACCTTTTGTTCGTTATGTTGTGTAATGACGAAAACGTGTATATAAGGAGCGATCCACATTTGCAATTTGAAGCAGACTCTCAGAACCTACACTCTGTTGTACTTCTTGTGACTTTTGCCTCCCTGCAGTAATAAACGCTGATCTTTGAGGCCCAAGGAAGTGTCCCGTGTCTCTGTCATTTGTGCGCTGAACAGGTATCCCACGAAGGTTTCAGGTGTTGTTCCCTGGCACCGCTGGACCTTAGAAAAAGTCCAGTCCTTCAGTTGGCGCCCAACGTAGGGCGACATCAGTGGTACCGGTCCAAAGCCTGACGATTGTGAGGAACTTCGTGTGAAATCTCCGAGGGAAGGTGCACCCCGCTTCATCGATCCTGTTGTCGAAATAAGTGGTCCGAAGATTTTTCCCGCGAAGATTCCCGCCTCCTGACGGCTGCGACGGACCGATGCCCTGACTGTCGACCTGTTTTGGCGCCTGGCGTAGTCCTTTGTACGGCGAGACGATAGACGGGCCTTCCTGGTGACGCCATTGTACTCTCAGTTAAGTATTTGTGGGTCGCTCCCAGTATCCTTGGTTGTTGTTGAAGCTTAGTTGTTTTGCATGGTTCCATTGCATTTGTGGTGCTTAGTTGTTGGTTCTTAGTTGTTATTTGACAGTTGCAATTGCCAAAAACCGAGGGTTTTGTCTTTCACGAAGATTTAGCGCTTCGATAACCCTTGAAGTTTGATACTTGGTTAGTGAGCAAGATGCCTAGCTGTAGTGGTTTCTTTGGTTTCTTTAAATGTTATAACACTGATTCCCGGTTGGAGGACTCATGTCCGATACCTCCAGTTGGAACTCCAATTTATGAGCTCTATAGTCGACATGGTGTAGGCCCTATTATATATAATGAATATTGGGTTCGTTATACGAAAAACGATGGTGACCTTAGTTGGCCACCGCATGGAAGTTTTGAAATTACGATTTTAGATAATCTTGAAGCTAAATTGTTTAAAAAGAAAGCTAGGCCTGCTATGTTTGATTCCTTTCGGTTATGGCGTAAAGAGGCCAAGCAGAAAGAAATCAAACAGCTTAAGAAAAATAAAAAAGAAGCTATCATTACGATGATGCAAGGTGCAGAACAATATCAGCGAGATAAAGCAGAAAAAGAGATAGAAGTTTCTACTAGACTGCATCACATGCAGGTAGATAAATGTTATCCGGTTTTACCATCTAATCATGTTAAAAAGGAAGAAGATGTGAAGGAGGATCCCTTGTTAGCCTATTTATTGAAATCACCACCTCCTTATGCACAGGGTGCTACAACCCCTGTAGTTCCTCCTGTAGTTCCTCCTGTTGTTCCAGCGGCTGCTGGTCGGCCTGTTGTTGGTCCTGCGTTTGTCCCACCACCTGCTCCTATTCCTACTGCTCCTTTGCCTGTGCCTCCTCAGTCCATTGTTCCTGTTACCTCAACTGTCCTGGCTACCTCTGCTGTCCCTACGTTCACTTCTAATGTTGTTGCTCCTGTTCTTCTTTCTCCTTCTGTTCGTAATCGTATCCCTAATACTGTTGCTACCCTTTACTCCCCACTTTCTGGATCGTTATTTCGATCCGATGTCTCTGAAACTCCCCAGAGACGAAGTCAAATCCCTGGTGGAAGGGAGAGTGCCACGTTGGTAACTATGGCGCGTAGATGGATAAGACACCCTGCTAACTACCCTCCGCGCATGGTTTTTGATACATTCTCTCAGTTTAATGAGCCCACTCAGAGATTCGTGTTTGAAGAAATGTGTAACTTTTTGAGAGAAGAATGGTATAATGATGACTTGGATAATGTACCGCCTGAGATGACGGAACTCCAGAGTCAGTTTTCGAACGGTATGATTGTGGGTGGAAATGTACGACGAGCATTAGAGCGATTGTTAGCCTTTAGATCCACAGTGCCTTCTCGTGTGTCATTTGATGATGACACCGATAATACGAAAACGAACTCTGGTCAATATCCTATGAGAGAGGTTCCGCCAGTATGGATGCCAGGTGCTCCTGCTGCCAATCCCCCAGTTTTGCCACATTTCCAACGTGTTTGGATACACCTCCCATGGAAGCGATCAGAAGTCTTGCAGGTGAAACAATCTTTGCCTGATCCGCGTAAGAATCCGGTGGGTTATTATAAGGAGTTGTCCCAATTGGTAGATGCTACTATTATGAACCTCGCTGACATCGACATGCTGTTTGGTAATGTCGTACCGCAACCGATTTGGGCGAAAATTCGCTAAACGAATCATGTGAATGAGTTAGGCGGTGATTGGCCTGCACTAATAGCGGCTGATGGACTACAAGTTGGTGGGGCTAAGCCTGAGCAGTTAATTTTGGATCTACCCCAGAAAATCATTACACTTATGAAAACACTCATGCCAGCGATGAGGGTGAATTGGGATAAATTATCGGCTTGCAAGCAAAAGAAAGACGAGAGTGTCTCCGATTTCTTTACTAGATTCGAGGAGGCATTTGTCGATCATAGTGGTCAGGACATGAGCACCGAAGGAGGCCAACGGTTGTTTGTTGATAAGTTTGTGTTAAATTTGTTGCCAGAGCTATGCAACAAATTGAAAAATTCGGAAAGTGCATGGGCTGTTTCAACCACTGCACAGATATTAGCGACGGCTCAATATTATGAGAATAGGGAAAAGGAAGAAAGTGATCGTTCAGACAAGAAAACGAAGGAGCTCAAAACAAAGGTTTTGTTGCAGCAGGCATATCCTCCACGTTCAAATCAAAATGATTTACAACAGCAGTATCGACCACGAGCCCAGTCCACTAGGATGCAGTCGCGCTTTGACTCCTCTGACTTTAGATCTACGCTTGGGTATAATCAGTGTGCATATTGTAGTAGAGAGGGCCATATAAAATTTGATTGTCCCGCTTTACGTGATCGTTATAATAATGTTTCGGCTCGGGGAGGTCGTGGTGGTCCTCAACAGGCCTCTCGAGGTAGAAGTCGAGGTTTCGTTCAAAATCATGAGCGCTCTACTGTTTCATCGGACGCGAATAATTGTTTCGACCAGCGAAATGCGGGGTCCGATAAATCTGCACAGTACCATGTGGACGATTATTATGTTGAGCATGAGATTGTTGCAGACGACCGTTACTAGGACAGCCATCGACAAAGAGAGGGAGTAGTGTCAGTTCCGGTTGATCAGAGAGGGCCTTACGTCGCGGTTGCCACATCTGGCGTAGTTGAGCCTTTTCTGTTGGACACTGGTGCAGCAAAAAGTTCCATCATGCATTCCAAACTCCCTGGCGCACCTTTGTCTGGCTTAACAAATGTTTCCATTGGATTCTCTGGCGCCCCTGTTAGCAATCCTCTCTCTAGCCCTTTGTCCCTTGCGATTGGTCCTCGTGAGCTGGAGGCTCCATTGATTCTATCCACTGGGTGTGGTGAGAATCTTTTAGGTCTGGATTTGTTAAAACGGTTATATGCGACTTTGTATTGCTCTCCTGAAGGAGTGGAGCTTACGTTAGGTCAGAGGGTTATCTCTCCTATGTACCTATCAATGGATAAGTTCCCACTGGAATTGAGTTCTCTTCCTGCGTCTTTATGGGCAACAGGTCCCAATGATGTGGGCCTGTTAAACATTCCACCCTATGTGGTCCAGTTGAAAACGAATGTTCGATTACCACGTATACCTCAGTATCGTATCTCTCTTGATGGTGAGCGAGCGCTATTAGCGATCATTTATGACCTGATCGAAAAGATGTCATCGAAGAAACTCGGGGAAATGTGTGTAATAGTCCTGTGTTACCCATTTTGAAACGAACAGATCCAACTAAACCCCCTGTGTATCGTTTTGTAATTGATTTAAGAGAGGTAAATAAAATAGTGATCCCACAGTTTCCTGTGGTGCCTGACATCACAGCTTTGTTAACCCTGATTCCAGCTTCTGCCTCCTGGTTTACGGTGATCGATCTGAAGAATGCGTTCTTTAGTATTCCGATCGCTGGGGAAAGCAGAGACCTATTCGGATTCTCATTAGGTGGTCGCAGTTTTAGGTTTAAACGTGCACCACGGGGCTACTGTGAGAGTCCATCGATCTACAGCCAAGCCCTTAAAAGTCAACTTGATGCATTTGTGTTACCGATGGGTGCGGCTTTGATCCAATACGTTGACTACCTATTGGTGGCTGCAGATACCGAAGCTATTTGCAGATCTGCTACAGTATCATTGTTGCAACATCTATGTGACCTACATCACAAGGTGTCACCTTCTAAGCTGCAATATTGTTGTCAAGAAGTAACCTATTTGGGTCACTTATTGTCAAAAGAGGGGAGAAGGTTGACCCCAGAACGAATTGCAGCAGTTGCTCGAATGACTGTGCCAAAAACTCAGAGAGATGTACGTGCCTTTCTAGGTATTACGTCATACTGCAGACAATGGATTCCAAATTTTTCATTGTTAGCGAAACCATTGTTAGCCCTCACGTGTAAGGATGTTCCGACTCCTTTACCATGGACTGAAGAGTGTCAGAAAAGTTTTTCTGAATTACGTGATGCGTTGTGTTCGGCTCCTGTGTTAGGTACCCCTGACTACAGTAAGCCGTTTACACTATACGTTCACGAGAGGGATGGTTGTGCGTTGAGTGTCTTGACGCAACAATTTGGTGACAAACAGCGTCCATGTGCATACTTTTCTTCGACCTTAGACCCAGTAGCTAGAGCATTGCCGAGTTGTTTAAGAGCAACAGCGGCAGCTGCGGTGTCCATTCGACAGTCCGCAGGTCTGGTCATGGATAATGTGCTTACGGTGATGGTTCCGCATGCAGTTGACACTCTCTTGAATCGAACAAAAACTCAACACTTGACGAGTGCAAGGTTGTCTGGGTATGAGTTAACCCTTTTGGCGAGTCATATACGGATAAAACGTTGCAATGTGTTGAACCCTGCAACATTGTTGCCGATCGGCATGGAATCAGGTGATACAGTACCACATGATTGCTATTCAAGAACTGAAGAAGAGACGAAGGGTCGCATTGACCTGAAAAATACTCCATTGGTAGATCCCGATGGGACTTTGTATGTTGACGGTTCATGTTTTAAATTGCCGAATGGTGATGTGACAACCGCGTATGCTATAGTGACATTGAGTACGGTTGAGGAATCTGCGAGATTGAGTCAGAATTCGGCCCAGGCGGCTGAATTAATTGCACTGACAAGAGCGTGTGTGTTGTCCAGAGGAAAGCGAGTGAATGTGTTCACCGACAGTCAGTATGCATTTGGCGTAGCGCATAGTTTTGGTCGACTGTGGAGAGAAAGAGGATTTTTCACGTCGCATGGCACGAAGATCCAACACGGACAGCTCGTGAACGACCTTTTGGATGCACTTACATTGCCTAAGCAGGTGGCCATAATTAAATGTAGTGCGCATCGGAAAGTGACAGATGATGTGGGCCGTGGTAATGCATTTGCGGATGAGACTGCTAAGGAGACAGCCAGAGATCTGACAAATCGAATGTATGTTACGAGCTCAGTGAGATGGCCAGCGGAGACTAGCATGTGTGAAGACACAATTGAAAGTGTGAAGGAAATACAGAACGAGGCCACTGAGATGGAAAAGACTAAGTGGAAAGAAAGCACGGGGAAGTTAGACGGGAATGGATGTTGGGTTGACTTGTCAGAAAAACAGAGATGGATGTTACCGGATGCATATGTGCTTGCTGTTGTTACAATGGCCCACGGCACGGCACATATTAGCGCGAAAGGCATATGCAAGTTGTTGTCTCCTGTATGGAAGAATGATGGGATTACTAAGTGTGCGGAGAGAGTGGTTAAGAACTGTATGGTATGTTTGATGTATAATCCTGGTAAGGGCACCCCCACTCCACCTGGTCACTTTGCTCCCCCTACATGTCCCTTTGAAGTTATCCAATTGGATTTCATCCATATGGAGAGATGCAATAATCTGAAATATGTTCTAGTTGTGGTTTGTGCGTTCTCCAGATGGATTGAGGCCTACCCTCTTAAGGATAATACTGCCCTGTCAACAGCAAAAATCCTGCTCAAGGAATATTTCCCTAGGTATGGAATGCCACGGATTGTATGGTCAGATAACGGAAGTGAGTTTGTGGGAAGTGTGATGAAGAGTGTGTGTCGTGGCCTAGGCATAGTCCAAAAATTTCATAGCGCTAATCATCCTCAGTCGGCAGGTTTGGTGGAAGGATATAATGGCACCCTGAAACTGAAACTTGCCAAAATCCAGGCAACGACTGGTTTATCGTGGCCGGATGCTTTGCCTTTAGCTCTCTTATCGACCAGGGCAACCGTGCACTCTCGAGTAGGGCTTAGCCCATATGAGATTGTGTTCGGCTGTCCTGCGAATATTTGGGGAGTTCCGAGGCCTAAGGAGTTTAACAGAATTGAATATCCAATGTTGATTGACTATCTTTATGATCTGACTGCTAAATTGAGTTTGATTCATCAACAGGTCTTTGAAGCTTTACCGGCACAAACTGAGGGACCTGGTCATTGGCTCCAACCAGGTGACTGGGTGCTTACCCGAAATTTTGGACGAAAACGAAATCTTGAGCCAAGGTTCGTGGGTCCCCACCAGGTGTTACTGGCAACAAGGACGGCGGTTCGACTGGAAGGCAGAAAGCATTGGGTGCATGCCACCCACACCAAGAAAGTTCCGTTTCCTTTGCCAGCAGATGCATGGATCAAGAAAGGAGTCGCCTCGACAGAGACCAGTACGGTCCCGGGCTTTATGCCATTTAGTGATGCTCAGCCTGTAGAAAACGATACAGTCCGATCAGACATTTCTGTCGAATCATTTAAGACAAGACCTTCGTCAGCAACATTGGAGAGTTCGAGTTCTGAACTATTACCTGAACACTCGAATCCTGCTTTGCCATTTGAACCGTTGTTTGAAGAGCAGACCCAACCAGGAAGAAGTCGATATTTTCTTCGACCGCGCAATAAGGACTAATAAAGTTTCATTTTTTATTTTTTTTGAATTAGCAGTATCACCTCACTGTTGCCATCAACATTGTGGACATTTTATGTTATATGTGTATTTTCTTTTCCAGTACAGCTAGAAGACTGATATTAAACTGAATGCTCAAGTAGTTAGAACCTTCCATCTGGGTTGACCGTAGGGCCGTGCGGGTACTTTCTTCTGTTTAGCAGGTTTCTGACACTAGGTCGATTCCTTTGTCGGTTTCTGGGAACTCCTGGAAATTGATAATCGCTACTCAGAACAAAGTACGTCAAGAACGTCACGGACGTTTTTTTTTTAGAAGATGGGGTTTTCTAAGCTGTTGGAAATAGAGAGAGTAACGGCGCAAAGATCTAAATTGCATAAGATGTTCCGAACAAAATATTTCCTGTTGCAGGTTTTTATATTATTTCTAACTGTTTCTATGCTATTGGTGGGTGGAGTGTACTTTGGGAGTCAGTTACTATTGGATACCATTTCACCTACCTCTCCTTCTCATGATCTAAATTTTGTTCCCACTATTTCTCCACATTCTTTCAATCTCCTACCCCAACATGAACAGGTTAGACGTGCGGAATTTATGAACAATTCCTTTGTTCAACTCCTACATCAGCATCAGTTGGTGGTGAATACCACTAATTGTTGGGTGTGTGGGTTAATGCCACATACCATGGATAAGGGTATTCCGTATTTAGTTCTTCCTTATAGTCCCCAGGGGTCAGCTCGAGCATTCCAAAGTATGTTTCGCAGTGCCTTAGATTCCTACCCCCATCGAGAGCCACGCTCAGCAGGTTTTGGTCCTGGCCCGTACCACAAGTCTTTGGTGATAGCTATTACTGATTTAGATAGAGATATTTTTGATGTATCGCTTATCCCAGAGGAGGAAGTACGAGCATATAAGGATCTTAGTGACGCTGAGTATAGTGTATCAGTGGGTGATAGACAGCTTAAAAGCTCGTCTCCGATCTGGATCGTACCTCACTTGGGCCGTTTCTGTCTGCAAGGTCATGGTCGAAATCCGAGAGCTCAGCTTGGGAAGAGCGCTTGTGTTGACACGTACGTCTTACCGATGCTCTCTTCCCCTGTCTTTCTGACTGCCAAGGGTACCTACTTTGTGTGTTATGACCGCGCATACACATGGTTGCCCCATGACTTCTCGGGCACATGTTATATCGCGAATCTTTTACCTCCGACTTTTACCATCGCCTCAGACTATCACAAGACTAGAGTTGTGAGAGGCGTTATTAGTAAAGAAGATACTGCCGGTCAAGAGGCAGGAGACTTCTTTAAGGGTTTCCTACCGTTTTGGGGTCCTATGATTAATAGTAGGAACTTGAGACAGTTAACTCGTGTGGTGGAATCGACCGCTAACATAACTGCAAGTGCCCTTGGTAACCTGACAGCAGAGCTTCAGGCGGATAGACTTATGACGCTACAGAACCGTATGGTTCTAGACGTTGTACTAGCAGATAGAGGTGGTGTGTGCAAGGTGATCCATTCGAGCTGCTGCATTTTCATACCTGATAACGCTCCAACCGTTTACCAAGCCATCTCAAAATTGCATAAAATCTCAGAGTCCATACACGTGGACGAGGGAGATTGGACGCTTCTAGGATGGTTTTGGGGCCTAATGTCGACATGGGGTTGGAAGATTCTGATGATCATAGGGGTTGTTGTTACGTTTCTGTTCACGTGTTGTCTTTGTGTACAGTGTGGTCCTGCCTTATGTGGCCTTTGTGCTACAACGTGTATAAGAAGGCCACCTGCTACCAAAGAGACATTAATGGATAGAATAATATTCCAGCAACATCTGAATGATCTGATGAACATCGAGATCGATTCCGACTTCGACTAGTTCTTGCCTACATGAGGGCCAAAGGAGCGTCTGAGGTTCTGTAAGAATCGTAATGACGTTTTCGGGTATGAACGAATATGGACGAGTTTGGTATCAATGAACCGCAAATAACGAGTTTAGTGGGTGCATGCGTTTTCGCTGCGCTACTCGGAAGGGTTCAGGTTATTTCCTGGTTTCTTCATCTGAACCCTCGGGTTCCATTTTAGACACGGCATCCATTTTGTTTTCTTGCCCTCACGTAGTCGGCACACAGGCCAATGTTCGCTTCATGACCCTGGGTTTTCCAAGCCTTACGGAAGATGCATATCCCTTTTGTGCGTCTTTTATTACGAGGGGGATGACATTGCAAAGGCAGATGGCTCCGCTCGGGGGTAATCATGCCGTGTCGGTCTATTGTTTCAGCCTTGCGTCCACCAGGCTCGAACGCTTTGATCCTGTGGTCCTGCTTCCGACATTACCCCCACACCCTTCGTCGAACTGTTGTCTGTCTTCCTTGCACCTGTTTCTGTCTCCCCCCTTTTTCCGTTTACAACTAGATTGGAATGTGCCTAATGGTGAGATAAAGTGCTTTTACAGTTGGGAACCGGCAAATGCTACTGTAATCATGTTCCGGGTTTCTGAAAGCACGAATGAAATCCTTTTTGAAGTTTACTGTGGGAACTGAGTTGTAACCTTTTGTTCGTTATGTTGTGTAATGACGAAAACGTGTATATAAGGAGCGATCCACATTTGCAATTTGAAGCAGACTCTCAGAACCTACACTCTGTTGTACTTCTTGTGACTTTTGCCTCCCTGCAGTAATAAACGCTGATCTTTGACGCCCAAGGAAGTGTCCCGTGTCTCTGTCATTTGTACGCTGAACAGGTATCCCACGAAGGTTTCAGGTGTTGTTCCCTGGCACCGCTGGACCTTAGAAAAAGTCCAGTCCTTCAGTTCGCGGGGTGTAGCAATCATTATCAGAGGAAATACCGGGATAAAGGTTGAAAAATGCGAAACAGATCAATCCGGAAGGTGGCTGGTGGCCGCTCTAACTATACATGGCACGCCCCTGGTATGTGTGGTGTATTACGGGCCGAATGTCGACAACCCAGGGGCTATGATTAAGCTTAAGATGAGCTTATTGGCTACTTCTGCTCCGATTGTTTTGGGGGGGGGGACTTTAATCTTGTTTTTGATGAGTTTTTGGATCGCACCTCAAGAGCAAAATACACTGCCCCTCGTAGATCATACTCGGAGCTGAAAACTCTTTTGAAGGAATTTAATCTTATAGACATATGGAGAGTGAAAAATGGTTCCAAAAAAGATTTCTCTTTCCACAGTAAAAAATATAGACACCATTCCAGAATAGATTATTTTTTGTTAGGTCAGACTATTTTTTCAGATGTAGACTCAATCTCCTATGTTCCTGCTATTTTCTCTGACCACTCAGCTGTGGCCCTGGTAGTGAACCTAAAGCACAGAAAACGCCAGCTGAGGTGGACCTTAGATTGATCACTATTATCAAAAGAGGCTATAAAAGTTGAGGTAATAGCTCAAGCACAACAATATTTTAGTCACAATCTTGGGACTACAAATGAACAGACAGTATGGGAGCTTTTTTACGAGGTATCTTTACCTCGTTAACGATCCGACAACATAAAGCCAAGAGAAAGGCGGAGGAGGATGGGCTCCACAAGATTAAAAGTAAAGAGCAGGAGCTGCAGTGGGCCTCGGCTAATGATCAGTGTCAACTCCCAGGTCTACAAACTGAGCTTGAGAGAATTTCAGGCAAACCTCGATAAGATTTTAAAAAGACAGGTGGGATGCCAGCAAACTTCAAAATTTTGCTTATGGGGAAAGATCTGGGTCCCTACTAGCTTGCAAGGCCAGGGCGGATAAAGCAAGGAACCAGATAAATAGTCCATCTCAAAAAAACACAGGGAACATCCTACATGATGATGATGGGATCCGGGAGGAAGCTAGACTTTTTATGCAGGACCTATATAAGGAAGACCTAAATATTAGTGTCCAGGGAGTAAAGGATTGGCTAAACCTGATTGACCTTCCTCGGCTGTCCCAAGTGGAGCAAGCTTTTTTACACTCCAGCATTACAGAGGGCGAGGTAGAGGCTCAGCTTAAGAAAATGGCCTGAGGTAAGGCCCCCGGCCCTGATGGCCTCCCCATAGAGGTATACCTTGTTCTAATTGATGTAATTGTGCCGGTTCTGAAAAATCTCTTTAATAAAATACATATGCTGGGAGAGCCCATACCAAGCTCTTGGTCAGAAGCGACTGTTACCCTTATTCTCAAAGCCAATCAAGATCCACTAAAAACAGAGTCTTACAGACCCATTTCTCTGTTAAACACAGACTATAAAATCTTTGAGGGGGTATTGGCAACCAGGACTGCCAAAACTATAAAAACTGTAATACATCAAGACCAAAGGGGCTTCATCCCGGGAAGACAGTTTAATGAACGCACCTTTCAGGCCATTGGCGCCATCGATGTGGCGGTAGATAAACAACTCCCGCTAACGTTGGTTGCCATCGATGCCGCCAAGGCTTTTGATCAGGTGAGCTGGTTATATCTCTGGGAAGCGCTAAACGGTTTCGGTTTCCCCAGCAATTTTATTTCCAGTGTCAGATCTCTTTATTCCGCCCCCGAGCAAACATTTTGGTGAACGGTGCTCTTTCGGACTGGGTTAATATCTCTCGAGGCACTAGGCAGTGGTGCCCCCTGTCACCCCTTCTGTTCAACCTATTTATAGAACCTTTTGTCTGTCGGCTTAGGACTGACACGTTAATTACACCTTTTAAAATCTCGGATCTGGTCCTAAAATTTGCTCTTTATGCAGATGACCTGCTTATGTTTACAACCAACCCAGTAGTGTCTATACTTAGATTAGTTGAGCAGGCCGGGGCATTTGGGGAAATCTCGGGCTACAGAATAAATAGGGACAAGACCGAGATCATGGAGTGGAACCAGGCCATTGGGACACAAGGGGCCAAATCTCGTATGAGGTATCTGGGCATTCAATTAGCTCAGAAAATTGAGGATATCCCTAAGATCAACTGGAGCAAGGTCTCCAAAGAGGTTTGCAATCTTCTATTTCGGTGGTCTAGTTTACCACTGAACATATTCGGTAGAGTAAATCTAATAAAAATGATTATTTTACCCAAGTTAACTGTTTTGTTTAACTGTATTCCATTATCCTTTTGTGTTGCGGATATTTCAAAACTGCAGGGGAAAATCGGCTCCTTTATTTGGAATACTAAATCCCCCAGAATTGCCTGGAAAAAACTCAGGAGGAACCTACAAAGGGGAGGTCTAGCTCTACCTGATTTACTTAACTATTGCCACGCGTTTCATTTTAAAAACTTTAGTATATTGTCCAATAAATACGTTCCATCCTCCCTGGGCCTACTGTTTCAGGTCCTACTGCACGATATCCCTCAAGGACAGGAGTTCTTTCTTTTTAAATTCAGGGACCCTAAGTTTTACAAAAAGGTCAGGATGAAGGTCCTGGGGGCTGCATTAAAAAACTGGATCTATGTCAGGAAAAGTCTAAAAATACCATACTACACCTCACAGGCCCCCATCTGGGACTCCCCAGGCACTCCTGCTTGTCTCAGGGATCCTCTCTCTCAGCCTCTTAAAACCGCAGGCATTCATGTTTGGGGTGATCTTCAGGAGGATTCGCAGGTGATGAGCTGGGAATCTCTCTCTAATATCACAGGTGGCACGCTCACCAGATTTAAATATTACCAACTGTCTGGGTGGTGGGCATTACAGTCCTGGCACCATGAAGACTCGAGTGCCATGTTTAACATGGTTTCTAGAGAGGGTGGCTGGAAGCGAGAAACTTCTTTCTGGTATTTGGCTTTGTTGGAAGATGAAAGTCTGTTGGCATCTGAAATCCAGCATCTGTGGGGAAATAGCCTTGGCCTGGATATGCATAACCTAGACGACCTTTGGAGGGATTATTTCACCTTGCTGCATACTGTAGTAAAACCAGCCGCTCTTAAGAGAAATCACCTTTATACAGTCTACAGGGTTTATTGGACCCCAGGGAAACTAGCCAAGGCGTTGGGGTTAGTATACCATTGCTCTAGATGCAACTACTTGGCGGCCGATGACCTCCACATGTTTATAGATTGCCCAAAGATTACCAGCTATTGGCTTGAGGTAAAAAGGTTTATTGAAGATGTTCTTCAACAACAGGTTGAGATCAACCCTAGGACAATCTTTTTTGGCCTAACCACAGACTACTGCATGAAAGATCCAGCATCCAAATTTATCTTCTATGTGGTTATTTTAGCTAGAAGGGAGATTTGCAGATCATGGAAATCTCCAAACCCCTGACCTTTGCAGAGTGCCTGTCACATATAATATTTACCAGTGAATCAGACATTGCATGTGATACTACAAGTCTGGATAATATATGGTTGGCCCTGGCGGCCTGGTGCAATAAGTAAAGTGGTCCCATGATTTAACCTGGGTAATGTTGGCTCTTTTTTCTCCTAAGTAACAAATGGCTTTGGAGTCATATGTGAAAAGGAGCGGAAAAAGGAAACAGTTTTGACTTGAGGGAACCTCATCTCATTATCAATACTGGCCCAACAAATGGCGGGAACGAATAAGCCAGACGAGAAGAGAAGGAGGATGCCCTTCAAGAACGCCCAATACGGTGTATGAGGACTAACAAAAAATGAAAATAGAAAAAAGAAAAAAAAAAGAATTTTCTAATGAAATAGAAGAGGATTTGAGATCTCACTTAAAACATGCCCTAAATTTTCTTTCTGCAGCACTAACCATAATTTATATGGCAAAATTAAACCCCTCGTTGTGTTCCTTTTTAAATTAAATGTTTTAAGTGTTACCAGTTTATTCCAATCAAGATGGCTTCAGGTGTGCCATAATTTTGTCATATGTAAGGCTGTTAGCTCTCTAGTTGTTATTTAGAACACTCTGGGATGCTGCAGTAGAACACAAAGGCATCAACTGACAGGCTGCTCCTGTTGAAATATAACCAGGAAGATATTTGAGATCACACTTGAAACATGTTCTAATATTTCTTTCTACAGCACTAACCATAATTTCTATGACAAAATGAACCCCATCATTTTGTTCCTTTTTAGATTAAATGTTTTAAGTGTTACCAGTTTATTCCAATCAAGATGTCTTCAGGTGTGCCATACGTTTGTCATAAGTAAGGCTGTTAGCGCTCTAGTTGTTCTTTAGAACACTCTGGGAAGCTGCAGTAAAAACAAAGGAATCAACTGACAGTCTCTGCCCTTGTTGGATGTACATGTTTTACTGAGAATGTCAGACTTCATTCTCACATGACTGAGAAAGACACAATTTACAGAAAATATGCTCTCATTTTAGCTTCTGGAGCACCTTCCAAAACTCTATGGGACAAGCATGTGAAAATAGTTTTCTATCAAACATGATTCATGATATCCCAGCACAAGGTTTTTCACAGGGTAAAATCAACTTAGAACACACCACAATTCCTGAAATTAGTATGGTACCATCAACAAATGAATTCTAATGTAACTAAAGTCTGTTATCACACTTTATAGTAAGCCTGGGCAAAGCACTACGCTATGCTCGTGTAGTTTCCGAAGTTTGAGCTACTTCGCACTACGCGAATTGCACGTAGCACAGTGCAAACAAATATTTAGGCTCGCGCCGTGTGGAAGAATCTTTATCATTGATTAGGATCCATCGTATGACGTGTTGTCATTCAAGTTTAACATGCGTGTTACATGTCATATCAACACAGCAATATTATTCACGTGACCTTTTGTATATGTGATTACATTATTAGCATGTAGATCCAGCGCCGGATTTAGACTTGATAAGGCCCTAAGCTATTTGAAATATGGGGCCCTTTATAAGTCCAGATATTCTATGTGACTATGTCAGTGACAAATATGATTTTCGGATACCTAGAGGGTTAAACTGAAATACAATTAAGAAGTATATTGATACTGAAATAATAAATCTTTAACTTAAAATCATTTTTATTCACAACAAACTTAAAAATGTAAACTCTGGTAAAAAGAAACAAAAGTTCTTTTAAAAGGCACAATTTACAAAGGCTTATTATCTAATCTCTTGAAACATGTTATAAGGATTAAGGAATTATATTAAACTAAAATATTATACTTGCTAAGCTCTTCTTCAGCTCTCTGTTTCTTTTTCCTACATACTACATTTAAAAGTAAAATGCATGACATTTTTTTTTCATTGAAGATTTCCTGTGATATTACCACTACTTACCAGCAAGCAATATTTTTATAATAAATAAACATGCAAAGAGAAAATTAACAATAGCCTCTCAAGTTTTAATATTAGTTTAATTAATTAAATTAACGAAGAAAAAAAACAATTAACATATACATTAATGCTTAATTTAATACAATCAAAACAAAATAATATGTATTTTTTAATGTGCAGTTCTTTCAAATATATATTTAATATTAACAAATTGTAAGTTTATATATTAAACTTACAATTTGTTATTATACTGACAAAAAAACGTTAAAAATATATATGCTATATAAGAGCAGGCAAGCACTTTGGATTTAACATTGGCGGCCACCGTGTTTACGGAAAGTGTCTGGCTGTAAGGACCTTTGATGTTAACCTCTGCTTCCACCATGCTTTATTCCTTAACGCATGGCAGCCGATGTTAAAATCCAAGGTACTTGCATGCACTAAGCCGCTTTCACTGACTACTACGCAAAGGCTAATGAAAGCATGGTTAAGTCAGTGAAAGCAGATTAGTGCAGGCAAGAAACTTGCATTTAACATCGGATGCCCAGTACCTAAAAGGACTTTTAAGTTTAACGTTGCCTGCCCCTGCGCTCTATTACTGAAGGCAGATCTAAAGCGCAGAGGCAGCCAACGTTAAAATCAAGGGGCCTTTCAGGCATTCCTTCGATTTTATCAACGCTGCTACGGCTGAGTTTGAGGCCCACTTACCTCATAACTGCCCAATTTTACAGACTCTGCAACTGCTCGATTAGGGGCCCACTTAACTCACAGCTGCTGCGGGAGGCCCAGATCGAAAACAAATGCGAAGTGCGGTTCCAGGCTGCGATGTACTGTTTCAGGCTGCAAATAGCGGTGCCAGCCCGGAAATGACAGGTGGCGCATGACTAAGAGGAAGAACATCACGTTCTTCAGCCCGCCCTGCCCCAGCTAAGCTCACTTCAGCCAATCGGAGCAGCTGGTTTGTGTGTGCGGGCGGGCAAGGGCGATGATAGCTGTGAAAGACAATGAAGGATTACAAAATACAATGCTTATAAAGCCTTATATGACGTCTCAATAATTAGATAGCAGCGCGAGCTACTCTCAGAGGGTCGGCGAGCTACTACTGGTAGCTCGCGATGGACTGGTTGGAGTTGGAGACCCTGCCCTGCCCTAGGCAAATAGAGCTTTGTTCTTCAAAAAGACGCGCTAAAAAAATTGGGTGAAGAGTATGGGACATCCCGGACATGCAGCATTGGGACTAATTATATTTTTGGGGGGCCCCCAAGAAAGTGGGGGCCCCAAGCTATAGCTTGTGTAGCTTATACGTAAATCCTGCGCTGTGTAGATCCGAGAGTTATTGTATAAAATTGATAACAGATTAAATGTTTTATTAGTTGAGTTAATCAATAAATGAATACACTAGCACTATTGCTTTCACTGTTGATCACAGCCTTCACCAAACTTTTTCCACATCACTTCGAGCACAAAACTTTATTTAACTGCTCAGTTTCACTTGCGCTCATTAAAGGCACGGCACCTTTATTAAGATTGCACAGTTCCAGTTGAGTTTCGGGTCACGCACTTACGCGCCCTAACTCTATCTGCATGAACACGGACACGGACGTGTGTAGATGAAGTACTGCGGTCCCTTGGCTGTCTCCACCCTCAATAACGTTTGATGCACCATTTTCCGGTAAGTGCAAAGACTAGGTTTCACACGCCGGTGCAGGTCGGTTTATTCATTGATTCATTGATTCTGGCCGAATTTACCAGCTGCATTTTTAAAAAATTTTTTTGACATTCAGGTCGCGTGGACCTGGTGACCTTGCTCAAGGTCTGCATTAATCATTCAGAGAAATTGTTTATGTGTGTTCCGCTTTAGGTGAGTTTTAGCATGTTTCCAGCACACTTACACCTCATTCACGTTCTTTGTTTTGTATGGTACTCCACGTGTAACGGAGACTAGTTTTCTTCATTTTTTCAGTGCGGCAGTCATAAGTTTGATTTTACAGCTTCGGCTGCGCAATCTCAGTATCTCCAGGTATTTAGGAGTTTTTACCTAACATTGTATGTCTATTCAGATAAAGACTCACATGGTGAGATACACGGGACTTTCTTAGTTTTGTGCTTTTTAGTTTACTAGATCCGGTCTTTTTGCACTAAAAGATTGGTCTCCGTGACATTTGACACTGTGTTACCTTTTTCACCGGGTGGTTAACGTTGTTTCTTGCTTCTTTTTCATTTTCTTGGTTAACACCGATTTCTATGCATGGGTTGACAAGACCATGGAGATTTCTCCTTCCACTGGTTACAATAGTGACACTGATTGTTTCCGCACATGTGTGCTTGCTATGTTCGTATTGTTATTTGTGCTTTTTTTTCACATGACATAAATACCGAGCTATTTTGTTTACCCATTTGTAGATTCCCCTGAAGAAGGGCAGCTGATTATGCCCAAAATGCATTGGGACTTAATTATTAACTGTGAGATACTGTCATCCTTTACTCTCCACAACTGATTTTTTTGAGCCATCAACTACGTTTATTGTATTACTTTGTTGTTTAATGTCAAAATGTTGGTTTCTTGCCTGTTTTTATATTAGTATGTACTAGTGATATCTGATTACACTCAGAGAAATAGGTGTTATACTCCATGGGAGTGTTCTATAGTAGTGCACTTGAAGGCTATGACAACTGTCTTAGCGTTCCGACTTTTAGAAAGTTGGCATGTTCTTGTGTTAACCATTTCGTGCCTGCAGCCTGTTTGAGTTACATGACTAGGTGTGAGCGGCAGTTGGCCTTTGTATATTCCTCCCAGACAGCCACAAAATAGAGGGAGTGTGTGTGTGCCTGAATGGGCCATCACTGGCAGGATGGGGGGCGTAGATGTGCACAGCCCCACTTAAACATCAATAGACAGGGCCCTGCTCACAGACAAATAACTTATCACTAATCTTTTGTGTCCATAGCAAGCCTGGAGCCAGGGCAGAGAGGCAGGAAATTCTGAGCACTCTAGAAACTTCTCCAACTTTAAAGGAGGCACCAGAAATAGAAATGGGATCCTCGGACCCATTCTTCAGTTCACTCCTGGACCTGCGGAAGGACTCTCAGAGGACTGCCTGCTACGGTGGCCTGCTGTGTACTACAGAGGGACTGCTTTGCTGCACCAAGATGGACTGCTCTGCTACCTGAAGCCTGCTCTGAGCCGAAGAGGTCTGACCTGCTGCTCGAGCCCTGCTCTTCTCCTTGGAACTGGGACTTCCAGAAATGACTCTAAGGGCTAATTGGCTGGCCTCCTGATTAGAGCCTCAGGAAGGGTTCCAACCATCTTGAACCCACACCTGGACCCTGCCTATATGAGCCCTGACACTTCAAGTGGTGCCTCTACAGTCCTGGATCGTTGGAAGTGGGGCTAAAGGTGACTCGATGGCCCAAATCCAAAACTTGAGACATTACATTTGTGGGCCAAAAAGTGCTCTGAGAACCGAGAGGAGACTAGGTCTCACCTGCTTGTCGATCGCCTAAGATGCATCGCTGGTCGGCTTGACTCTGAGCAGCTCCTGCTACATTTTTCTCCGGCAGCAAATCGCCACAGTGACTTCATCCAGCGGTTCCCCCGATGATGCCTCCTTCTCGGACTCTGCCAGCTGCCTTGCCACTCTGAACTTTTATCTTCTCAGACATCTTTTTCAAGAAATTTCATTTAAGTCTGAAGGGAAGCGGAGACAGGGCCAAATCCACTAAGTGTATCTGAATTACACTATCAGGTTGGCAATAACTTTCGACTTTGCCTCGATCTTAAACAACTACATATCCACTGTTGGTGGTTTGATCTTTTAACCGCTATTTTTTATCTGAAACTATCAAAATTCATAACTCCGGTTCTACTGATTAGAATTTTGTCTTTTTCTAAATTAGTGTGGGATTTTTCTTGCGCTGTGTTTTCACATTATCTCTGTTTGTGTGCTGCAGAAATACTTTACACATTGCCTCTAAATTAAGTCTGACTGATTTTGTGCCACGCTAACAGAGGATTAAGCACAGGTCAATTTAGTGCCTTTTTGTGGTTCATCCTGTTGGGGATTGTGGATGTTGCTTGAAAAGGTGCTCACACTCTCCTCAACCAAAAACCCAGTTCCTCACAGTGCACACTGAAGATGTTGCTTGGAATGGTGAAGCACTAGGAACAGTGACAACCTGTCTGTTGAAGAGGAGAAAACACAAGATGGGTGGTATTACTTATGGTAGGCAGGGTGACTCTAACCCTACCCAGAAACCCTTCATGGCCCACGCTGTTCGTTGTCCCGAAAAGGACCAGAAGGAGTTCTGTCCACACTGAAGGCTTCTGCAGGAGTTGGAAATGTGGTAGGAGTTGTAGTTGCTATTTCAGGAACTTCTGCTCTGGGACCTTCTCCTATAAAAAGAAATAACAAGATGATTGTCAGGATATCTGTGCGTAATAAGTGTATTTTTAATTATAAGCTTCTGCCTTTTTAAACTCTTAATGCATAATAAAATGTTATGAAAGTCGAGCACAGTATTGATGAACATGCACATTTCTATGATCCTAAGGGAGAGGAGAGTAAATTAAACCTCTGAATATACCTGAAATGTATACTTTTTCAGACTTAGAAACCCAACTTGCATTACTATGTTCAAGTACTATGGCCAGTATTTCTATCACATCACACTTGTAAGTCATCTGCCTAGAGTTATATCCAATCCTTTATCATGCTGAGCTTCCTTACTCATCTATATATCATCATTGGTCATTTATATTTGATCATTATATCATATTCCTTTCACTTTTATGTGACATGAGCCATAACTTGTACAGCAAAACAGCCACATGTAAATACTTCAGAATGTTTTATACACAATAGCCCCAATGGAGCACACATAAATACATAGGTTACATATTGTAAGTTTGAAACCACAGGCACAAGTAACCCTCCTTAAATTGTGTATGTTTGGTAAAGTGTGAACATGGGTATTTTTAAGATTGTGACAATGGTATAAATGTCTTATGAGTCCGACATATGGAATGAGTGACACATCACATTAAGCAATATTATCATTTTAGAAGCATTATGGCAGTTGTAGTCATTGACCACTAATGTGTAGCAGCTGCTATGTACTGCACTACACTACAGAAGGACTCCATGTAGGCTATTTAATGAGTTTGCAAGTCTGTTACACATAAATAGCAACAGAGGTAGTAACTGCTATACACAACAGCAATAGTGGTAAGGCGGCGGGGCCAGATGGCTTGCCCGCCGAGATATATAAACACCTTGCGGGTGATATTGCTCCTTTTCTTGCCACACTATTTAATCAAGTTTTGTTGGAGGGTGTTTTACCGCCCACATCATGGAATGAGGCATCGATTACACTCATTTTGAAACCAGGCAAGGCTTCCACCGACTGCGGCTCTTATCGCCCAATTTCAATACTTAACGCGGACTATAAGATCTTTACGTCACTCTTGGCTAAGAGGCTGGGTCAGGTCGCTCCCTCAGTTCTGCATTCCAACCAAAAGGGCTTTGTGAAGGGTCGCCAGCTCTTTGAGCTGACGTATGACCTGATAGGAGCAATCGATATGGCAACTAGCTCCTCATTACCCTTGGCTATTCTCACGCTGGATGCCACCAAGGCCTTCGACAGGGTCAACTGGTTGTACCTGTCGGGGGCCTTGGAAAAGTTCGGTGTGGGTCGGGCTTTCCGCAGAGCGGTGGAACTTTTATACCATAATCCATCTGCTTCGATATTGGTTAATGGCGGTTTGACGGAACCATTTGCTATTACAAGGGGCACAAGACAGGGTTGCCCTCTATCGCCCCTGCTCTTTGATCTCTATATTGAGCCGTTTGCTCAAAAAATGCGGGAGGATAATAATATCACACCTTTCAGATATAGAGACTGGGAAAAAAGGGATATATGACGTTACCACGCGTTCTTTTACCACGCAGACCATTACCACGCATTTTTTACAACGCAGGACCCTTTACCACGAATACCTTTACAACGCAATACACTACAACGCAGGTACTATTACAACGCATACCATTACAACGTAAGTATAGGTAAGTAAATAATATGGTAAAATAATGTAATTATTAATAATATTTTTTTTAATTATTAAATTATTATTTTAATATTTAATATTTTAATTATTTATATTATTATTTATTTATTACTTTTTAAATATATATGTTAAAAATACCCCTGTACCCCAAAACCCAAACCCAGCCCTGAAACCTAAAAATACCCCTGAACCCCAAAACCCAAACCCAGCCCTGAAACCTAAAAATACCCCTGTACCCCAAAACCCAAACCCAACCCTGAAACTTAAAAATACCCCTGTACCCCAAAACCCAAACCCAGCCCTGAACCCTAAAAATACCCCTGTACCCCAAAAACTGAAAACTGACCCTGAACCCTAAAAATACCCCTTTACCCAAAAACTGAAAACTGACCCTGAACCCTAAAAATACCCCTTTACCCAAAACTGAAAACTGACCCTGAACCCTAAAAATACCCCTTTACCCAAAAACTGAAAACTGACCCTGAACCCTAAAAATACCCCTGTACCCCAAAAACTGAAAACTGACCCTGAACCCTAAAAATACCCCTTTACCCAAAAACTGAAAACTGACCCTGAACCCTAAAAATACCCTTTTACCCAAAACTGAAAACTGACCCTGAACCCTAAAAATACCCCTTTACCCAAAAACTGAAAACTGACCCTGAACCCTAAAAATACCCATTTACCCAAAACCCAAACCTAAAATATTTTAAATAAAATAATATACTTACCAATACTTACGTTGTAATGGTATGCGTTGTAAAGGTATCTGCGTTGTAAATACCTGCGTTGTAATGGTATGCGTGGTAAAGGGTCCTGCGTTGTAAAAGTTGCGTGGTAAAGGTAGGTCGTGGTAAAAGTTGCGTGGTAAAGGTTGTATACCGAAAAAAGTGTCCCTGTATGCGGATGATATTATGATTATGACTTCTGATATTAGTAAAGCGTTTCCCTCAGCCATAAAATTGGCATTGGAATTTGGTAACATCTCTGGGTATGAAGTTAACGCCACCAAGACCGAGGTTATGGTGTGGAATAGTGCAGTAACTGGGCTGCCTGTGCAACTCTGTGATAACTTGAGAGATCTGGGCATAAGAATTGTTAAGGATATCAACTTGATAACTTCTACTAACTTTACCTTAGTCGCTAAAGAATGTAGGAAATTGATGGGCTCTTGGGGACATCTCCCATTGACACTCCTGAGACGCTCAAATTTAGTTAAAATGTCCATAATGCCTAAGTTGACTTTTATTTTCAATAGTATACCACTATATTTTGAACCAGCATTAATCTCGAAGATGCAGAGTGATATATCTAAATTTGTTTGGAAGAATAAAAATATAAGAATAGCCTGGAAGAAACTAAGGCGTCGCAGGGAGAAGGGTGGGTTAGCCGGCCCAGACCTTCAGATGTGCGCTTGGGCCTTTCAGATGACAAACGCCAGAATGCTGCTAAAAACACCATCAAACCAAGACATCGGGTTGATGTTTACAACATTATTACAGTGTGAAGGACTAGGGCAGTTGGGGTTTCTTTTTAAGTTTGGAGACCCCAAATTTTTCAAGAAAATTAAACTTAAGGTGTTGCAGGGCCTAGCAAAAACTTGGTACAATCTGAGAGTTACTCCCAAAATAGGATATTACTCGAACAGATCTCCTATATGGGATCTCCCTGCTCCTCCTGGTTGGGCTAACGATATCCTGATAAGTCCATTTATTGATGCTGGAATTTCAAAATGGGGTGATCTGTTTGTGGAAGGGGACATGCTTTCTTGGGAACATCTAGCGAGTAAGGTGGGCCCTAATATCTCTAGATTGAAGTTCCTACAAATCTCAAGTTGGGCACAAGCATATACAGCTGAGGTTTCCCGTCGCCCTCAAATGCCCCTAGGAGGAAGCACTCAACTGGAATCTTCTTTACTCGATAAAATAGCTGCACCTAAGGAGGTCTCCTTTTTTTACAACCTAATTTTAGAGGAGATAGACGGAGAATTTCATCTTCCATACCAACTATGGGGTTCCTTGTTGCCTTCTTTTAATTTGCAGGAATTATGGCTAGCCTCTTGCAACGTTCTTTGGGATATAGTTAAACCAGCTTGGCTCCGGAGAAACCACTTGTATACCCTTCATAGGGCCTACTATTCCCCTCAGAGAAATTTTCAACAGGGGAACCAGTGGCGTGTGCCCGGTGTGGTCAAGTGGCAGCCTCTGATGCACACATGTTTTATGACTGTCCACATTTAACATCTTATTGGCATTCAATAGGCAATAAATTAACATCCTCAACAGGATCCACCGTGGTCATAGATCTTCGGCTTGTAACATTTGGAGTAGTAGATCAGAAGCGAAGTTTAACTAATAACCTTTTGTTCTATTCTATGTTGGCTTCCCCTCCGTCGTTACATGACTGGTGCTCCTCTATGTTACAAATATAAAAAATGGATCTTTCCAGGGCCGGAAAATCAGATAAAAGAGCCTTTTAGCAGAAACTTGATTGGTCCCAATAATTTGAGCTGGGTTTTTTTTTTCCCCCAGTTCCAATGATTACGAAGCCATGATACACTCTTTCTGCTAGAACATCTTCGCCCTTCTACTAGACTAAAGCAATGGTGGTAACTGGCTAAATGGCAAATATCTGTCTAATGGTAAGCAGGGTGTAAGGTTAGGACGGGAGTACGACATAGCTGAAGGGTTGTTGGCAGATTCATACATCGATTATACCCCTACCAGTCTTTGACTGAGATAGCATGTCCCTACCTTATGTCATCCTTTCCTGTCCATTGGTTCGACGGATAGAGCCATGGTGGAGATGAGTATTAAAATTAGGATTTTTCTCAACTTTATCACTACTAAACTGAGAAAAACCCTAATTTAAGACTTTCGGTATTCACAGAAGGCATTTAGGCGTCCTAAAGTTGGGAGTCCTAACTTTACTACTACTAAATTGAAAAAAATCCTAATTTTAAGACTTTCGGTATTCACAGAAGGCATTTAGGAGTGCTAAAGTTAGAAGTCCTAACTTTACTACTACTAAACTGAGAAAAATCCTAACTTTAGGACTTTCGGTATTCACAGAAGGCATTTAGGAGTCCTAAAGTTAGAACTCCTAACTTCTGTGAACACCGAAATGAGTAAGTGTCTTCTGTGAATACCAAAATGAGTAAGTGCCTTCTGTGAATACGAAAATAGTAGTACGTTTAGGATTTTGTCTTAAGTTAGTTCTGTGAATCGGGCCCAATATTCTGTGACCTGTAGGCGCCAAGAACCGGGTGTCCAACGGGAGGCATAGGCGAATGGACTTCACCTGGAGAGGGGGAGAGAGTATTGAGCACGTAGGATGGGGCGGGGTATTTATACCTACCATTAGCGTCTGCATCCTCACAAACACCTCAGGCGCTGAAGAAGGCACACATACGCCGAAATGCATTCGCCAGGATTGGTGTTACCTCAATAAAGCTGGTTCCCAATGGCTCCCCTGCTGTGGCCTCGACTCTTTTTCGGAGGAGGGTGTTTGAATATATATAGGGCAATCTCCACACAGGACAATACCTACCCTGTGGCTCGCCACTTTAAGACACATCATCAAAGTAACAACAAAGAACTGATATATTATGTAGTGGATGCTATAACAGCTAGCAGAAGGGGAGGAAATAGAGAAGCCAAATTGCGCAAAATGGAAACCAACTATATTCTCAAATTTAACAGCCAGGGGTATTGAACCTCACAGAGGATTTATACACATGTCTCCACTAGGATGAAAAAATCATAATCCTTACTAAGGGAATAACACTATAAGGAATGTCTATCAATGTGTACAATATTGTATATATATGAATTTCAAACATGGATCTTATTAATGTATATAGATTAATATGTTTTAATGAAACTTATTATATTTATGGTTTTAAGGATATTTCATTGATATGTTAGACATATGACAATACTCCTTGGTATAGTATATCATGGTAACAACGTGGACATCATGTATATAAGACCCTGCTCTGAGCAATATAAAGAGAATATGTTGTGCTCGTGAACAGAAAATAAGATATGTAATTGCCTAAAAATGTTTAGCCGGTTATAACAGTACGTAGTGATAAGCAATGAAGAGACTGTGAGAAGCATAAAATGAAAAAGAAGATTAATAAGAGAGGAAAATGACACTGGAAGCTATTGCATAAAAGACAAAAATAAGTGGATTTAGAATTCGAAGCTCAGCACTTCTCCAAAAGAAGTTTGTTTATTCAAATTTGTTAGCACAATTTTGCACTTTTCACAACTAGGAACTAGTAGGGATACTACAAAACATGGTAGGATCGTGAAGATCATGTAGGTGTAACGATTGAACAAAAGGATTTAGCCCACAATTTTGAAGTGTCTTCAATCTGTTACAAAACCGGAAAAGGGATTTAACCCGTTATTTTTTTCACAAATGTGTGTACATACATAAATGAATTTTAGTTAAATTATGACTTTAACAATGTATATTAATGTACTAACAAAGCAAACTTGTGATTGTATATAAAGGTGTAATGGGACAAAGAGTCCTTTCTCTATTACCATGTATATAGTAGACCAATCATGTAACAGCACTGTGCACTTTAAAACTCACGTAAAAATTGGTTACGCTGTCATGTGATCAAGGCTTTTGGGCCGAAACGTTATGGCGACAGCTGAATAAATCTTACCAGCATCCTTGGTCCGTGTCTGTGTCCACATCGTGATCGGATCGTAGTAAGAGCGATTGCAGGAGGAGACGGAGGTTGTCTACATAAGTATGGGACCCCCTCTAATAATACTTTACTGGTCGGGGAGAAGAGGGGAAAAAGTAATCACAAAAAACACAAACCTTCCCTCACGACCTTCTAATTTTAACAAATTACAGCATTACTAATTTCAAGAAAAATTTTCTCAACACAAGGTGAACATTTTTTTCCTTTTTTAGAGTATTTTATTTATTACATTCTCATTTTTTCGTTTTTGTATATTGGCTTCGTATTATACATTACTTTGAAACATTGATTTACCAAATATTTTTATATGAGCTTTAACAATAGAAAATTTAATACACAGATACCCAGCAGAAAAAATATCAACTGATACAAAAATCTCAAACATGCACATTCATCCATTCGACATTCATACTTAATTCTGTGTCGGAGGAATCACAGATTGTTATGTGATGAGTACGCAAGGTCGACGCGTTTCGGT
The DNA here is from genome assembly GCF_964261635.1 of Lissotriton helveticus. Taxonomy (NCBI): domain Eukaryota; kingdom Metazoa; phylum Chordata; class Amphibia; order Caudata; family Salamandridae; genus Lissotriton; species Lissotriton helveticus. Next base: position 437,818,035 of record NC_136070.1, on the reverse strand, counting down.
GGAGTAAGACCACCTTCCTCAGGACCTCTTAGCAGAATTCCCAATCTGAACTCAAAAAACTTTTTTTACTCTGTATGGATATCTGCAATAATAAAAAATAGCTTTAAGTATACTAATTGCTATACATACATTTCTTATGTTTTTCACATTTTTAACATATAGTCTTTCATTTCTACAGCTATTTACAATTAAAACACACCTTGTGAGCAATACAGCAAGAAATAAATCATATCTCTATTTGATATTTTGTAACTTTTGTCAAAATATGTCACTCTAAGACGATATCAGCACGTTTATCCTATCTGGACAACTTTTACGTATCTAGTAAGTATAGTATAATGATTAGACAATTTCATCTCAATTAGAGATATGATTTATTTCTTGCTGTATTGCTCACAAGGTGTGTTTTAATTGTAAATAGCTGTAGAAATGAAAGACTATATGTTAAAAATGTGAAAAACATAAGAAATGTATGTATAGCAATTAGTATACTTAAAGCTATTTTTTATTATTGCAGATATCCATACAGAGTAAAAAAAGTTTTTTGAGTTCAGATTGGGAATTCTGCTAAGAGGTCCTGAGGAAGGTGGTCTTACTCCACCGAAACGCGTCGACCTTGCGTACTCATCACATAACAATCTGTGATTCCTCCGACACAGAATTAAGTATGAATGTCGAATGGATGAATGTGCATGTTTGAGATTTTTGTATCAGTTGATATTTTTTCTGCTGGGTATCTGTGTATTAAATTTTCTATTGTTAAAGCTCATATAAAAATATTTGGTAAATCAATGTTTCAAAGTAATGTATAATACGAAGCCAATATACAAAAACGAAAAAATGAGAATATAATAAATAAAATACTCTAAAAAAGGAAAAAAATGTTCACCTTTGGTTAAGAAAATTTTTCTTGAAAGTAGTAATGCTGTAATTTGTTAAAATTAGAAGGTCGTGAGGGAAGGTTTGTGTTTTTTGGTGACGGAGGTTGTGCTATATATATATATATATATATATATATATATATATATATATATATATTTATATTGTAGAGGATAGACAAGATAATCACACAATTCTCTACCCTCTTATTTGTCCCTATGTGAATTTGTATATATGCGATTGGTTGAATCACTATTTTAGCCTTTTAAATGTTTTTAATTACACGAGCACTACCAATACACCGTTTATTCCGCCTTGTGAAAAATGTTTACTAATAGCGTGCAGTGTATTGTCAATCATTGTAAGATGGCCGCTGCTTTAGGCGTAACAACCTTCTAGTCCTTTTTCTATGAGAAAGGGAAGGCGTGGATAAAATGGTGTTTCACACTTCAATCAGGTTGACACTGACGAAGCCCGAGTGGTGAAACGCGTTTGTCAAGGGGGCAGGGGGTCTGCCAAATAAATCTTCATTGGGACGAAAGACTTTTGAGTGCCGTCATTTTTCGTTTTATGGAACGACTTTGTAAGGATTATATATATATATATATCTCAGCGCACCTCCTTTGAAGAAAAGAGTAGAAGCCACAGAGGGGGGGGGTACCAAGGAGCCATTTTATTCTCATGAGTGCATCAGGCAAATGCATTTCGGCCGTGAGGCCTTCTTCGGTGCCCAGTAATGCTGAAATGAACTAGCCCCTTCTCCCTGAACTGCTATAATCATCCTGCTCAGTTCTGATAGGTTGTGACCCAGTCCCTCCCACTCCGGCTGGAGCGGGATGTCCGATGTGCAGTCCCCGAGAGTTCAATGGACTACATGTCCCAGAATGCTCGATTCCAGCAAACGGAATCCATTAGGTAGGGAAACACCACACTGGATGAAAATAACTGGCAGGTAAGTCAAGGAGCGGAGCGTGCCACCATTTCTCTGTATTCTTGAGTTAAAGGCGCTCCCTCGGGTCCCCACATCGCAACAACCATACGCACCCAGGTGTCCTTTCCACGTGGATCCGAGTGGCCGAGTGGCCATTCACCAAGCCCAATGTGAGGCGGAATTGCCTCAACAACGCTTCTCCTTCTCCTGGGGTCATATGGTGGACTCCCGAATATCTGCTACCACAGAAACGCCCAATCAGCAACCGGAGCTGCCGCTGCCAATGAATCCGGTATCACTTATGAAGCGTGGGCTTCTGTACCGTGTCACAGGCAAAACACAGTGAATTGATATCAGCGCACCTCCTTTGAAGAAAAGAGTAGAAGCCACAGAGGGGGGGTACCAAGGAGCCATTTTATTCTCATGAGTGCATCAGGCAAATGCATTTCGGCCGTGAGGCCTTCTTCGGTGCCCAGTAATGCTGAAATGAACAAGCCCCTTCTCCCTGAACTGCTATAATCATCCTGCTCAGTTCTGATAGGTTGTGACCCAGTCCCTCCCACTCTGGCCGGAGCGGGATGTCCGACGTGCAGTCTCCGAGAGTTCAATGGACTACACGTCCAAGAATGCTCGATTCCAGCAAACGGATATAGGGTAGGGAAACACCACACTGGATGAAAATAACTGGCAGGTAAGTCAAGGAGCGGAGCGTGCCACCATTTCTCTGTATTCTTGAGTTAAAGGCGCTCCCTCGGGTCCCCACATCGCAACAACCATACGCACCCAGGTGTCCTTTCCGCGTGGATCCGAGTGGCCGAGTGGCCATACACCGAGCCCAATGTGAGGCGGCATTGCCTCAACAACGCTTCTCCTTCTCCTGGGGTCATATGGTGGACTCCGGAATATCTGCTACCACAGAAACGCCCAATCAGCAACCGGAGCTGCCGCTGCCAATGAATCCGGTATCATATATATACCTGACATGTATACTTTCTATAGTCAGGAATTAGCATTTAAAAAACCTTAGAAATTCACTGAAAATACCATAGGTTTTAGGGGTGTTATAGTTAGTTGGACATTTCACTCGTACAAAACCATTGAAATTCCCGCATTATAGTTAGTCGTACTAACTATAACTCGCACACCCGCAATCCACTGCTGATGATGTCACATATTCCATCATTCATGACATGGTAAGTGACCTCACTGATGACGTCACTGATGACATGTCAAATGACATTACTGATGACATCATCCAGTGAATGTGGTTTGCTTCGATATTTAAATTAGTATTATATATATATATATAGCAATCTGCCTTGAAGACTGAGTGGATGTATAAGTGTCTGAATGGAGGATTTAGTAGCAATGTGATTGACTGTCTAAGTGACGAATTTAAAGTGTCTCACTAAATATATGGGATAGTGATTAAACTGTGTGAATACCTGTATCACTCTGTCTCTTGTTGTGTAAACTACTACATAAGTTGGTTACTAGGTATGTGAAAATCTATATTAGTTATTAATTAGTTAAGTGAGAATTTGTATGGGATAGTGAATGAATGTGTGTGGTTGGGTGGAAGATGTGTGACTGTCCAAAGATGTGCAAATAGTTGATTTGGTAGGTATATGAGGTTAAGACTGTATGTGGAAACAGTTGTTTGGGTGAGTGAATCTCTTTATGGGTGTGGTGATGAGTAAATATATTTCTCAATGATATATGTCCAACAGACTAGAAATATAAAAGGCAGTGTATGTGACAGTTGTTGTATATAAATAAGTATACATAAGATTCAGTGATTGTATGAGTGACGTATGGATAAATGTATACTTGTAATAGTGATTGTATAACACACTAAGTATGACTTACTATCTATATGAATAAATAAAGTGGTGTTTATGGAAGTGTGTAGCTTAGTAAATATAAATATGATCAATTGTTTGCATAAGTGAGTAGAATGTCTGCATAAGTGAATAGGATGTGTGCTGGTGTGTAATGTTGATATAGGTGTATAAGTATATTTAATAGTGTTCTATTGATCTTTGTTAGCATGTATGAGTGAATCTATAGGTAAGTGTTTAGATGTGTGTGTAGATTTAGGAATCACTGAGTGGGTTTTTAGAAACTTGTATTGGTGTGTCAATGGTTTCAAATATGGTACTCCATATTTTATAATTCGTGTTGAAAGGTTATACTAGTGTATGATAAGATGTATCAGATTGTAACATGGATGATGTCATCAGTGATGTCACTGACCATGTCATGAGTGATGTAATATGTGACATCATCAGCAGTGGATTGCGGGCGCCCGAGGTATAGTTAGTACAACTAACTAAAACGCAGGAATTTCAATGGTTTTGCACGAGTGAAATGTCCAACTAACTATAACTAGTATAATTTCTTTTTGGTGGTATTATATTTTTTACAACATTTTATATCTAAACTTATATTTATATTTTTAATGTATGTTTTAAATATATGAAATTCCCATACTGATGATTCTTTTCTTAATGTACTATTTTCTTTTCCATGCCTAGATGCAAAATGTATATTTTGATCTATTTACCTGTATCCTGTTTGGCTTTGTAATTGATGTATTTTTAACGGCTTTTATGGCCATAAATGGTCGCAATAAAGTTCTTTTAAATTGAACTAACTATAACACCCTTAAAACCTTTGGTTTTTTCAGTGAATATCTAAGGTGTTTTAAATGCTAATTCTTAACTATAACATGTCTGAAACCTATGGTTTTTTCAGTGAATTTCAAAGGTTTTTTAAATGCTAATTCCTAACTATAACATGTCTGAAACCTTTGTTTTTTTTCAGTGAATTTCAAAGGTTTTGTCAATTACAATTTTTAAATGTATTAATTCTTATATTTATTTTCTGATACTGATTTACTACATTTTTTTAAACTATTTATTTTTAGATATTTTATTTTTTAATTTACATTATAATTATATTATACATTATATCACAAAATATACTTTCTCAGAATGAATTACTTTAGTTTAAATACTTTGCAAATAGGCAATAGAGTTTTAAGTACAGTAGTTACAGTTGTTGCAATGGACAACACAATTTCAAACACAATGCAACATTGAGCCGAATGGGAATTTCTAGTTAAATGCAATTAGTTACTTTATGGATTACTTTTCTAGCCACAGGACTGGATCCTAGATTCAGTCCTGGGACATCTCCTATAAACAGTTGAGTAAAAGCGTTTTGGTTACAGTAGTGATTTATAAGGAACATTATTGTATCTTAAAAGTTGACACTTAAAAACTTTTTCACATAGAATCACCAATGTTATACTACGGGAGGAAATTCCCTTAGCAAGTAAGTAGTGTTATCGTTACTTATTCTTACTCAGTGGTAGACCCTTGATCCAGCACTGGTGCATCTCCTGTAAACAGTTGAAAGAATGCGTTTAAATCATACAAGTGATTTTTAGGAAATATTTGTAGTTTGTGAAAATAGACACTTAGAAACTTTTCTGGTGAAAACCAGACAATGGATTCCTATGAAAGGAAATACAAGTTGCTTGTAAGTAGGGTTAAAATTACTTTTCAGGGTCAGTGCTGGGCTACAAGATGCAGCACTGAGTTCTCTCCTGATAACAGGTGAGTAAATCGGAATTTGTTATTCAGATGATTTTAGGTGAATATTTGAAAGTTCCAAAACTCCACACTTAGAAGAATTTCCAAGTGAAACCAGTCAATGTTAGTCTATGGAAGGAAATTCAAGTTACTGGTAAGTATGGTTAGAATAATTTTTCAGGATCAGTACTGGGCTCAAAGATGCAGCACTGAGGTCTCTCCTGATAACAGGTGAGTAAATCGGAATTCGTTGTTCAGCTTATTTAAGGTGAATATTTTCAAGTTCCAAAACTCCACACTTAGAAGAATTTCCAAGTGAAACCAGTCAATGTTACCCTACGGAAGGAAATCCCCTTAGCAGGTAAGTAGTGTTATCGTTACTTTTTCTTACTCAGTGGTGGATCCTGTATCCAGCACTGGTGCATCTCCTGTAACCAGTTGAAAGAATTCGTTTAAGTCATACAGGTGATTTTTTAGGAATATTTGTAATTTGTGAAAATAGACACTTAGAAACTTTTCTGGTGAAAACCAGACAATGGATTCCTATGGAAGGAAATACAAGTTACTGGTAAGTATGGTTAGAATTACTTTTCAGGGTCAGTGCTGGGCTAAAAGATACACCACTGGGTTATCTCCTGGTAACAGGTGAGTAAATCGGAATTCGTTGTTCGGATGATTTTAGGTGAATATTTAAAAGTTGCAAAACTCCACACTTAATAGAATTTCCAAGTAAAACCAGTCAATGTTAGCCTATGGAAGGAAATTCAAGTTACTGGTAACTATGGTTAGAATTACTTTTCAGGATCAGTACTGGGCTCAAAGATGGTGCACTGAGGTCTCTCCTGATAACAGGTGAGTAAATCGGAATTCGTAGTACATCCAGTAAGCGCCACAGAGCTGCGTAGCAGAAAGATGTAAAAAGGGGCAAGGCCTGCAGCACCTCTCTGCAAACCAGCGCCATGGCTCTTCCTGGAAGCACCTGGTGGGCTACTTGGCCCCCATGGTCCCTCAATTTTGAAGTGGAATTTTTTCCCCAACTTAAAACGTGCCAAAGGGCGTGTTTGCACACATCACGTCAGGCCCCTCCCCTCCCTTCACCACTGTGTAAATGCGCCCTGTCACCGTTCTAACTTGAGAGATTAAATCCCCTTCAATCCTAAGGGTCCCTAGGGTCAAACTAGCCCACTAGGTACCTCCAGTAAGTGCCACAGAGCTGCGTTGCAACAAGGTGTAAAAAGGGGAGTGGCCTCTGAACACCTGTCTGCAACGCAGCTCCCTGGCGCATACTGGAATTCCCCAACTTAAAACGCTCCACAGGGCGGTTTGCACAGTGGTGAAGGAAGGGGGCGTGGCCTGAGGTGATATGTCTGCAAAAACACCCTGTGGCGCGTTTTAAGTTAGAGAATTAATTCCTCCTCAATCCTGTGGGTCCTTGGGGGCCAACTAGCCCACCAGGTACCTCCAGTATGCGCCAGGAGGCTGTGTTGCAGAGAGGTGTTCAGAGGCTACGCCCCTTTTTGCAACACTCTGCAACGCAGCTCCGTGGCGCTTACTGGAGGTACCTGGTAGGCTAGTTGGCCCCCAGGACCCTCAGTATTGACAAGGAATTAATTCCCCAACTTAAATTGCACCACAGGGCGTGTTTGCACACATGTGAACTCAGGCCCTGCCCCCTCCCTTCACCACTGTGCAAACGCGCCCCGTGGCGCGTTTTAAGTTGGGGGATTAAGTCTCCTTGAATACTGAGCGTCCCTGGGGTGCAACTAGCCCACCAGCTACCTCCAGTAAGTGCCACATAGCTGCGTTACAGAGAGGTGTAAAAAGGGGCGTGGCCTCAGAACACCTCCCTGCAACGGAGCTCCCTGGGGCATACTGGCGGTACCTGGTGGGCTAGTTAGCCCCCAGGGACCCCCAGTATTCAAGGGGAATTTGTTCCCCCTCTGCAAACGAGCCAGGGGGTGCGGCTCATTTGCAGAGTGGTGCAATGAGGGGGCGTGGCCTCAGGCTGCAATCCTTTTTTGAAATTTCTTTTTTTACCCCCTTCTTTTTCAATTTCTTTTAGCCCTGGTGACCTCATCCCCCAGATCCTGCCCCCAATTTTATTTTTAAGAATAAAAGTATTGGGAAGGGGGCCGCGTGACCCCCCTCCTGAGGCCATAATCTACCCCGGGGTCCCCATCCCCCAAGGCATGGGCCTTTTTAAAAAAAAGAAATTATTGGGAGGGAGGCTGCCTTGCCTCCCTCCTGTGGGTCACTTATGGCACTTATGGCCCTGGGGACCCCATCCCCCTGGGCAGCCCTTCTTTTTTTTTTTGTTTCATTTTGGGGATGGGGCCGCGTGGCCTCCCTCCCGGGCCACTAATAGCCCAGGGGACCCCATCCCCCGGGGCTGGCCCAAGTCCGTTGGGGACCGTGGGGGGTTCACACATGTTTTTTTATTTTTAAAAAAGCCCCAGGCCTTTGAGCCCCCCACTTATCATTAAAGCCCCGGAGGGTGGCGGTCCCCGGGGTGGCCCCGTGAGCCACCCGCATACATTAAATTGAAGTAGTGTGGCTCACTGGTTAGAGGCGGCAGACCCGAGAGCAGAGGACGGCCCGGGACCAGGGTTCGATTCCCGGCGCGGCAGGTTTCTGGACCAGGGTCAGCGGACTCGATAATTCTCTCGCCTCTGTGCCCACTCTGATCAGCGATCACACTCGGCGACTCTGGGCATTAGCTTGCCTCATCTTCACTAACGGCCCCACCAGACCGCCGGGGATGCCTGGTCTCACCCTGGAGATACCCATTAAGGGACCATCTCTCAGGGAAGCCAGGAAGGGTTTTGCAGCGGTCGAAGCGCCTTGGGACCCTACGGGTAAGTAGTGCGCTATATAAATGCCTATACATTTACATTTACATACATTTACAAATTAGAGCCCCGGGGATGGCGGTCCCCGAGGCTGGGGGGGCCTGAGAGACCCCCCACCCATTTTAAAAAAGCCCCGGGGGTGGGGGTCCCCGGGTCTGCAGGGGGGCCCGTGAGCCCCCCGCATACATTAAATTAGAGCCCCGGGGGTTGCGGTTCCCGGGGCTGGGGGGGCCTCAGAGCCCCCCCACCCATTTCAGAAAAGCCCTGGGGTTGGCGGTCTCTGGGGCTGGGGGGCCCTCAGAGCCCCCCGCTAAAGTTTTAAAGCCCTGGGGGGTGGCAGTCCCTGGGGCTGGGGGGCCTAAGAGCCCCCCACCCATTTTGAACAAGCCCCGGGGGGTGACGGTGCCTGGGGCTGAGGGGTGCCCCGTCAGCCCCCGCATATATTAACTAAGAGCCCCGGGGTGGCAGTCCCTGGGGCAGTGTGGGGGGGATAGGGCCCCCCCACATTTTTTTTAAATAATGCCCTCGAGATTTGCCCCCCCCCCGCCCCCGGGGCAAATTAACATATTTACCGGTAGACCGCGTTTCTTTTTTTTTTCTATCGCTAGGATGCGCGGATCCTACGCGCATCCCGCGTTTAAAAAAATAAATAATAATTTTGAGCCCTGAGCAGGCCTAGAGGGTCAGCGTGTGTCTACCCTGCCCCCTTTTTGAGTTTTGCGGTGTTTGTTTTTGGTTTCTTGTGCCTCGGTTCTACCGAGGATTTACACCAAATAAGCAAAAGGCACGAGTCTAAACCAAGGACTACCTCTTTGCCAAATTTGTTGTAATTCCGTTCAGCAGTTCGTGCTGTAGCTCGGCTAAAGGTCCTATGGGAAATTGCATGGGGAAAATGTGTTTTGGGACCACCCTTTTTTCTCGGCCCCCCCTTAATTAATCATCATGAAACTTTCAGGATAGGAGCGGACCGGAGCTGGCCAAATGTTTGCAAACTTTCGCGCAGATTCGTCAAATGGGCGCCAACGTTATTCCAAATAGAATGTTGCGGATTTCCTATGGGTAATAGGTCCTAACTATAACTATCTACTGGCGACCGCCAGTAGATTATATATATATATATATATATATATATATATATATATATATATATATATATATTTTCAACAACAGAACCCTGCAAGGCTCCCATCGGCGAACCAGATTCTCCACAGCACAGACAGAGTCCAAGAGGATTTCTTCTTTTTTAGAGGTATTTTATTGTAACAACACCATTAGTGCAAACGTGTAAGGACGGTCAACGCGTTTCGGCGGATGCCTTCAACTGGACCATAGAGTCCTGCCGTCTAAACTGTCTATTTAAAGTGACACAGTCCATGAATCCCTTGTTTATTTCAATGAAATAGACTAGACTGTTAACCCGTTTTTCTTATTCTTTAACAATGGCTTTAGATGTTTACCATTTTTACTGTTGCAAAAAACATTGCTGGCGAAGTACCATAAAACAATTTATTCTAACAGTAATTTGCCTGATTGAAAACAACTAAATAAAACTGTAATACAACGGGAAGATAGGGGGGTCTTTTAGAGAGAGCAGAGAGTTGGATAAGAGGTTCATCAAGGGGGTGAAGAAAAAAAGAGAGATTAAAGGAGAGAAAAGAGGGGAGAGAAAAATAACTTTATCTATTAAGTAAGGGGAGGCGGAGGAATCATGAAATACATTCTTATATGTTGATCATGGCCATTTAAAGTCAAGTCAAAGACTATAGATGTTGAGGATTTAAAAAAAAAGGGATTTTTCATATGAGAGTAAAATACAAATGTTTCAATATTGCATTAATTAATCAAGAAAAAATACCCTAGTTATATTCTGTATGTTACAGTTCTTAAGGAGAAGGAAAAAGTGACATGTGCATTGTGCAAATATTTAGTGCAAATATTTCTCGTGCAAAGTAGCATTACAATTGTCTCTCTCCATAGATTTCAATTCCATTTAAAGTAGATTTCTAACTAGGGAGATAAAGTGGCAAGTGCATTGTGCAAATCTTCAATATTCCTCTCCCAAGATCATAACTTTTCTGGGGTAGAATAGGTCCAGTCAGTACCATTTCATTTCCTTCTCAATTTTTCAAGTATTTACTCTTGTATTGTCAGGGCCCGCCTCGCAGGATACGACTGATGAACAAAGGGGTCCACCTCCCGATGTTACCAACACTCTGATTATGAACACAGGGGGTTCGAACCATCAGGCGAGGGATAAATATGAAGAGAGGACCGGGGAAGGGTAGGGGTCAGCAGTCACAAGGGATCTGAAAAGACAAAGCATAGGATATTATAAAAACTGAACTACATTCAATGCTACTCTCAGTAATTCTCGCTAGAACTATATAATACCTTATGAGGCTGTACTCATTCCTCCAACCACTATAAGATAAATCAAGTCCAGTTTCCTGCAATAATACACAACAATTAATGTAACAATCATAAGTCAGTATACCCCCCCTGTATTCTCAATCAACCGCTGACAGGTACACACCATTTTAGGAGGAATTGGACTTAGTGACGTCCCTTCTATGAACTGTAAGTTTCTTTACTCTGACCCCTTTAAGAGTTTGCTTCCCCAGTATTCTTGCAACCTTAAATGAGTTATAGAAAAGTATCTCTGTAAGCACTCCAATAGGTGATTCTGTTCTACTTAGGGGACAAAAGGAATTGAAATCCACAACATAGGAAGGCAACAGGAATTGTGTCCACCTTATTTCCCTTATCGTGATTCACACAAACGGTAATGTGTGGTTGCGACCACCACTACGCTCCGCTTCCTACTATGTGGCAAAATTATATAACTGCTAATCCGGCAGCGGGTAGTTGCGACCACCACTCTGCTCCGGTACGAATGTCTTTCATAAACTAACGGTAGCGTGTAGGGCCCTACAGCGCTCCACTGCTATAAGCTTTCAGAAAATATATTCAATACTCGAACTTCACGGCAACTAGCAGCATTGGCCACAAAGCTCCGCGGAAACCACACAAACAACTCCTGTCCCCGAACTGGCATGCATCAGCCGATGCATTTCCTCCCGTTCGGATCAAAATACAAACAAACAAGAGCGCGCGCGAGCAACGGCTCCCAGCGCCTGTCTCTATAAACACAGTACCTGGATAAACGGTTGTTTATCTCTCCGAAATGTTCAAACCGCGATCAGCAGCACAACGCCGACCGCAGCCAGGACTTCTCCAATCAGTAACAAAACCAACGAAGGACTCGGAATTACGCGCAACTTCCCCCCTGTCTCCACCATCCTTATGGTTCCTGCAGCAAAGGCTCATGGAAGTCGTAGTCCATTAAAGTTTAGGCAGGCGCGGCAAGGCATAAACCTGACAGAATGCCCTCCCCCCTAGCGCCTCCTAGGCCCAGGCTTAGCAGGGTATCTCCTATGAAAGGACCGGACAGCAGCAGGAGCATGTACATTACAGGAAGGCTCCCAAGAATCGTCCTCAGCAGTGTATCCCTTCCAGGCTACCAAATACCACAGCGCACCTCTGCTTTGCTTTGAGTCCTTAATGCAGCGAACCACATACTCCAAACCACCATCACACAATACAGGCGGAGGTGTTCTCTGTTGAGCAGACAATGCAGGCTTCAACAAACTGCAGTGAAAAACAGGATGGATACGAAGAGAAGCCGGTAACTTCAGTTTATATGCCACAGGATTGATCTGTTTCAGAATAACATACGGACCGATGTATCTAGGGTGGAATACCGAACGTAGCTTAAACCGAATGTTCTTCGTGGACAGCCATACCCTGTCCCCCACCCGATAATCTGGTTCTTCACCTCGATGTTTTTCGGCCCACTTCTTGTAGACCTCCTTCGCTCGGACCAACTGTTTAGATACCTTTCTCTGTACAGAATGTAGATGGCGGACCTGCCTCAATACAGAAGGCTGACTGCCCACTTCACCGGGAATGGTGATGGGCAATACACGAGCATCAAAACCAGAATTGGCAAAGAAGGGGGACACCCCTAAAGATCTGTGCCAAGCATTATTATATGCCAACTCAGCGAGCCATAACATCGATACCCAGGAGTCATGAGCCTCCGCAGCATAACAACGGAGGTACTTCTTCAGGGTTTGATTGAGTCGTTCCGTTTGACCATCCGTTTGGGGATGGAAACTGGTTGACAACGTGGCTTTAATATGCAGCGTCAGACACCAGGACTTCCAGAAACTGGCGATGAATTGAGGGCCCCTATCAGAAATTATGACTTCCGGTATTCCATGGTAACGGAAGACAATAGATAAGAGCAACTGAGCCGTCTGACCAGCTGTGGGGAGATTCCTGCACGGTATAAAATGTCCCATTTTATTGAGACTATCCACCACTACAAGCACTGCCGTATGTCCATGATCTGATGGTAATCCAGTGATGAAATCCATGCTGATGCTTTGCCATGGCTTCTTAGGTGTGGGCATGGGCATTAGTCTCCCCTTGCTCTGACATTGTAAGGTTTTAGCGCGAGCACATACCTCGCACTTCCCCACCCACAAAGTCACATCTCTGAACAGGGAGTCCCACCAAAATTGTCTCTGCACAAGAAGCACCGTTTTCCTAACTCCTTGATGACCAGATATAGGCGAAGAGTGACACCACTCAAAGGCCTTTTTCCTGCTTTCCACGGTAGGCAGAAACAGTTTGTCGTGAACAAAAGGCAGTCCATTTTTAAGAGAGCGTCCTGTACCACTGTTACCCCATTTTCTCCATGCGGCATCAGTCTTGAGACGTTTGATCGATTCAAGGAACGTATTCGCATTAAGCACACATATCACCTTGTTTGGTTCTATTATGGCTTCCATTGGAGGATCGGGCTTCTCCATTACCGTGTCTCCCAATCGAGACAAGGTGTCCGCCTTTCTGTTCTCAATGCCTGGATGGAAGGTGATCATAAAATTGTATTCGAAAAAAAACAGCATCCACCTCATTTGTCTCTGAGACAAATGTCTGGCTGTTCTCATGTATTGCAAGTTACGGTGGTCAGAATACACTGTCACAGGTAAGAGGCCCCCCATAGGTGCTGTCTCCACTCTTCGGAAGCCTTTTTTATAGCAAGCAGTTCTTTTTCAGCTATATTATAGTTATTTTCAGCCTGACTCAGCTTCTTTGATAGGTACGCCACCGGATGCAGTTGACCTGTTTGTGGATCCCTTTGGGACAAGATTGCCCCCACTGCCTCATCCGAGGCATCGCTTCCACTATAAAAGGCAGGTTAGGTTGAGGATGCGCCAATATGGGAGCGGAGACAAACGCCCTTTTCAGACAACCGAAAGCAGCATCGGCTTCAGGCGACCAACAAAAACCCACCCCTTTTCTAAGAAGGCGAGAAATAGGAGCTGCAATACTTGAGAAACCATCAATGAATCTCCGATAATAGTTTGCAAAACCCAAAAAACATTGGACCTCTTTCACTGTCTTTGGAATGGGCCAGGTTTGAACAGCCTGCACTTTTCTTTCGGCCATCCGTAAGCCTTCAGGACAAAGCATGACTCCCATGAACTCCACATTCTCTACTCCAAACTCACATTTACTGAGCTTACAATACAGTTTATTTTCTCTCAGCCGCTGCAAGACCTGTATGACATGTTCCTGGTGGATATCGACATTGTCGGAATAGATCAAAATGTCGTCAATGTAGACCACAACACTAGAATCCACAAATTCTCTCAACACATCATTCAGAAAGTATTGGAACGCTGCCGGGGCGTTACGTAGCCCAAAGGGCATGACTGTATATTCGAATAAACCGTAACGAGTCTTAAAAGCAGTCTTCCATTCATCCCCCTCTCTCATCCTCACTAAGTGGTATGCTCCTCGGAGGTCCAGCTTAGTGTACACGCTGGCATTCCTGACTTGGTCTAACAGAACGGGAATGAGGGGAAGAGGATATCGGTTACGGATAGTGTTCTTGTTTAACATTCTGTAGTCCACACATGCTCTTAATTCTCCACTTGCTTTAGCAATGAAAAATAAAGGAGAGGCAGCGGGTGACTTGGAAGGCCGGATAAAACCTATAGACTGGTAGTGGTCCAAATATTCCCTTAAATGTTTTGTTTCAGGTATCGACAAAGCATACACCCGACATGTGGGCAAAAGTGCTCCATATACCAAATCGATACAACAATCATAGGTTCTATGTGGGGGTAACTCATTAGCCAGTTGTTCACTAAACACGTCCTCAAATGATAGATACTCAGAAGGTAATACCATCTCCTTTTCTGCCGAAGTAGCTAACTGAAAAGGAGCAGACAACCCTGCAGCCTAAGTGACTTGATGCAGGGTCATATGTGTCTGACATTCTGTAGACTGAAACCGTAACCTTTTCTCTTTCCAATCTATATCTGGGTTGTGAAAAGAAAGCCAGGCCATACCCAGAATGACCTCGTATTGAGGGGCCTCAATTATATTCAAGATTAACCTGTCTCGATGTTCCCCTTCTGGTACCTCAACAGTTAACGAAACTTCCTCGGTTTGTTCAGTGATCAACCCTGACTTTAAAGGTTTCCCATCTACCGCCCATACTTCCTCGGGGTGTTGTCTAGGGATACGTTTCAACGACAACAAGGACACCAGACCACTATCTATGAAATTGCCGGTGGCTCCTGAGTCAATCATCACCAACACCTGATGTACCTCATGTTGGCTCTCCAAACACATCGACAACACTATGTGCGATACAGAATCCTGTATAACCTCACAAACCAATGAGGGAAGTTTCAAAGGTGCATGATCACCCTGGTCTTTCGATGCCTCACTACCTAGTTCGGTGTTAGATACTGCCAATCTTTTCTTAACCCAACCCCCAGAGGTCTTGGGCTTGGAAGGACATTCCCTTACATAATGACCTTTTTTTCCACAGTACATACACAAACCTTGTGTTCTACGGGTTCCTCTTTCTTCTCAGGTTAACGGAGCTCTCACAGCTCCTATCTCCATGGGTTCATGGTATTCAGTAACCCCCGGTGGTCCTTTCCTACTCGTGTAATCTGGCCTAGAAAAGCCCCTGTCCCACTTCTTTCTATCCCCACTTCGCTCAGACATCCTGCCATCCAACCTTAAAGAAAGGCTGACCATTCCAGCACAAGTAGTGGGCTGGGGGTCTATTTGGGCGATTATATCCTTAAGACCCTCTCTCAGACCCTGATAGTATATGGACATTTGTTTCTCCTCTGGCCATGATGATTCCGCCACTAACCTATTAAAGGTCGTTAAATATGTAACTAGCTCATTTCGCCCCTGTCTCAATTCAAGCAATTCCTTGTCTGCACTAAAGGTTGTTGCACGTCTATCGAATACTCTCTCGAACTCGGCCCTAAAAGCCCCCCAGTCTGATAGAATGGCATTGTCCTTCCTCACTAAAGGAACAGCCCAATTCGCGGCATCACCTATCATATATGAGATGGCGAACGCCACCCTCAAATGGTGATTAGGAAAAGACGCAGGTTTGCACGAAAAATGCATCATGATTTGTGTAAGAAATACCTGCGTCTTAGAGGGATCCCCAGAATATCTTTCGGGACTTGCCAAAGGTATAGGAGGAGGCACAGTGACCTGTATCCGGGGATTTTGTGTGGCAGCATCAAATGGATTTCCGGCCAACCTATCTACTCTATCTCTTAATGCAGTGGTCTCTGCTCTAGAGGCTATCAATTCCTGCTGTACTAACACAAGAGCTTGTAACACGTCCTCAAGGGTAGCCATGTTTATTCAACAATCGTATCGGGCGAAGCTTTTATCTTGGGCGCGTAATTCTGTCAGGGCCCGCCTCGCAGGATACGACTGATGAACAAAGGGGTCCACCTCCCGATGTTACCAACACCCTGATTATGAACACAGGGGGTTCGAACCATCAGGCGAGGGATAAATATGAAGAGAGGACCGGGAAAGGGTAGGGGTCAGCAGGGACAAGGGATCTGAAAAGACAAAGCATAGGATATTATAAACACTGAACTACATTCAATGCTACTCTCAATAATTCTCGCTAGAACTATATAGTACCTTATGAGGCTGTACTCATTCCTCCAACCACTATAAGATAAATCAAGTCCAGTTTCCTGCAATGAAACACACCAATTAATGTAACAATCATAAGTCAGTATACCCCCCTGTATTCTCAATCAACCCCTGACAGGTACACACCATTTTAGGAGGAATTGGACTTTCTATGAACTGTAAGTTTCTTTACTCTGACCCCTTTAAGAGTTCGCTTCCCCAGTATTCTTGCAACCTTAAATGAGTTATAGAAAAGTATCTCTGTAAGCACTCCAATAGGTGATTCCGTTCTACTTAGGGGACAAAAGGAATTAAAATCCACAACATAGGAAGGCAACAGGAATTGTGTCCACCTTATTTCCCTTATCGTGATTCACACAAACGGTAACGTGTGGTTGCGACCACCACTACGCTCCGCTTCTTACTATGTGGCAAAATTATATAACTGCTAATCCGGCAGCGGGTAGTTGCGACCACCACTCTGCTCCGGTACGAATGTCTTTCATAAACTAACGGTAGCGTGTAGGGCCCTACAGCGCTCCGCTGCTATAAGCTTTCAGAAAATGTATTCAATACTCGAACTTCACGGCAACTAGCAGCATTGGCCACAAAGCTCCGCGGAAACCACACAAACAACTCCTGTCCCCGAACTGGCATGCATCAGCCGATGCATTTCCTCCGGTTCGGATCAAAATACAAACAAACAAGAGCGCGCGCGAGCAACGGCTCCCAGCGCCTGTCTCTCTAAACACAGTACCTGGATAAACGGCTGTTTATCTCTCCGAAATGTTCAAACCGCGATCAGCAGCACAACGCCGACCGCAGCCAGGACTTCTCCAATCAGTAACAAAACCAACGAAGGACTCGGAATTACGCGCAACTTCCCCCCTGTCTCCACCATCCTTATGCTTCCTGCAGCAAAGGCTCATGGAAGTCGTAGTCCATTAAAGTTTAAGCAGGCGCGGCAAGGCATAAACCTGACACTTATCCCCATGTGTTCTTGTTATCAGCCATTTTCTTTATCTCCCTCCTCCCATGTGTGATCTTAGTTCTTAAATCCCCTCTCATCACCTATGTCCAAATCTGCACCTACTTTGTCCTCTCACTCCAATGTTCATATGCTTATGGTTTTATGTCTAGTTAGTGAATCCACAGGGAGCTGTTAATAATGTTCTGATTCATATTTTCCATATAGTTTTTATTGCTTTTTCTATTCTCACAAATGAACATGTAATTCAGCATCCAAATTATGCCCGAAGGGATTTTCCGTTCCAAGTGCTAAAATGAACCTCGAGTCAGCTCTTCTTAGGTCCAAGGTTCTGTCCCCTCCTCTTTCATTCTGTTTTACCAATTTAGCACCGAAATACTTTAGTTCTTGATTGTTACCTGAATGTTTCTCTAAGAAATGCTTTGCCATCGGGTAAGAGAGATCTTTGTTTTTTATTGCTCGCAGATGCTGCAATATACATAGTTTCAATTTGTTAATTGTGCTCCCAACATAAAGTTTTTGACATGGGCATTGCAAGACATATACCACATATTTCGATTCACAGGTTATGTGCTCAACAATCCTTTCCCTTCTTCCATTTTGTAGTTGATATGATTGAGTGTTACATCCATGTTCGCAGGCTTTACATTTAGAACATTTCCAAAAGCCAGGTGTTGTGAGCCATGTTGTGATGCCTTTCTCATTTTTAGGTTTGTAAGTTACCAGATGACTATGTGTAAGGAGATCACCCAGTGAAGCTGTCTTTCTGTACATTATGTTGGGGATAGCTGGTCCTCTTTAATGATTCGTCAAGCATTAAGATGTTCCAATGTTTCTTTATGATGTTTCTTAGACGCTTATTTTCTGTGTTGTAAGCCATGATAATGCGAGTTACATCTTCTTCTTCTGTTCGTTCATGTTTTTCCAGTATTTCCGATCTTGCTCTTCCTGTCACTTTGGCCTTGGCACATTCAATGACTTCCATGGGGTATTGCCTCGCCAGGAATCCTAAACTTGTTTGTTCTAGGTTTTGCTCAATATCAATTTCAGAGCAGTTCCTTTTGGCGCGGAGCATCTCTCCGTACGGAATGCTCCACTTTAGATGTTCAGGATGTCCACTATTCGCATGAAGGATGCTGTTGGTAGCAGTCGGTTTTCTATGTATTCTGGTACAGAGCTGTTGGTTTTG
The DNA here is from genome assembly GCF_964261635.1 of Lissotriton helveticus. Taxonomy (NCBI): domain Eukaryota; kingdom Metazoa; phylum Chordata; class Amphibia; order Caudata; family Salamandridae; genus Lissotriton; species Lissotriton helveticus. The sequence continues at coordinate 437,799,554 of NC_136070.1, read as the reverse complement.
TGCAAATACCTCTACATCCATGTATATTACTTGTGTTTTGCTGCTCGTGGATGTGAATGATAGATTTTGATCCTTTTGATCCAAGCTGTTAATGAATTCTTCAAGACTGGATGAATCTCCTTCCGATATGATGAATAAATCGTCAATATATCTCATCCAGGTTTTTATATTTGACTTGTACCTGCTCTGTAGTATGCCTTCCTCCCGTACCGCCATAAAAAGATTTGCATATGTTGGAGCAAATGATGTCCCCATTGCCGTGCCTTGTCTTTGGAGATAAATATCCCATTGAAAAGAAAAACATTGTGTGTAAGACAGTAGCTCAACATCTCCATTAGCATTTCAGAGTGCTCTAAGAAACTCAGTGATCTTGTATTTAGGAACTTCCTAACCGCTGAGAGGCCATTTTGGTGGAGAATTGATGTGTATAACGAGGTGACATCTATTGTGACCATAATTCGGTTGTTATTCCAATTGATGTCTCGTACTCTGTTGAGGAAGTCAGTTGTATCTTTAAGATATGAGGGAAGGAGTGTCACATATTCCATTAGAAACACATCTGCATAGTGGGAGGTCTTCTCAAGTAAAGAGCCCATGTAACTCACTATGGGCCTGCCCGGGGGATTAATAAGCGACTTATGCACTTTTGGCAGAAAATATATGGTAGCTGTTACTGGATTTTCTACTTTCAGATACATGTATTCTTCAAAGTCGATTAATCCTCTTTCCTTCCAGGTTAAAAGTTGGGAATGATATTATTTGGTCCACAATTTCATTGGGTTTGTTTCCAATTTTTGATAGTGCTCTTGTTTCATCAGTTGTCTGTAGACCTCGGAAATATATTGTTCTCGATTTTGTATAACAATATTTCCGCCTTTATCGGCGGCCTTTATGACAATTGTTTGGTTCTCTCTTAGATCTTTCAATGCTTTTTGTTCTTTTACCCTGAGATTCCATGACCCTTTGTTATATATTTTTTTCTTTTTAGTTAATTGATTAATCTCTTCCACAACAATTTCCTGGAATAGATCAATTTTGTTACGAGGAGTTAACTGTGGGCAAAATGTTGACTGAGATCTTAATCCACTTTCTCCACCTTTGTGTGTGATGATACCTTCCCTCTGACAGACTGCTAAATCATTTTCAAAACCTGTAGGTGAAGTTAATTCAGTCTCTGAGATACTAGTCCCCAAGGTTGACATGGCTCTTAAAGTTGGTAAATCGTTCTTACTCAGAGGAGATGTTTCCATTAGGGCCCTGTGTGTACTAGGTGTTTTGGCTGATTTTTCCTTGAAGTGTTTCTTTAATTTGGCTTTGCGACAGAATTTGTATAGGTTGATGCGAAAGTTTGGGATATCCATGTTGGTATTGGGGCAGAAGGCTTATTCAAGAGGCTAGTATGATCACTATTTAAAACCATACTGGAAAGATTGATAACCAGGTCTTTGTGGAGTGCCATCTGCTTTACTTTTGCTTTTTCTTGTCTTCTCCTCTTTTGGGCCTTGCTCCTTCTTTTGCTTTGTCTAGTTGGGGTGGGTTTTGTCCCCTTCCCCTTCCCCATATTGTTCCTCTAGCTCTTCCTCGCTATCGCGTCTCCATTTGCGCCAGTCTCATTTCCCTGCAAAAATCCAATTTGGAGATGTTGACATCTTCATCTGCGGAGCTTAAGTCAGAGCTGTCATATCCGCCTTGTGTGTCATAACTAATGCACCTATCCATAACTGCTCTGTTCCTTAGTGAATCAAATTTTCTCGCAAAAGAATATATCTTGCCATTCGCATAATCAATACGATCGCGATTGAATTTGCTGGCCTTCCTCTTTTCCACATCAATCTCATGTTTAAGGGTCTTCTTTTCCATCAACTCAATCAGCTCTTTTTTCTCCTCATTGTTGGGGAATTTATCCAGCTCTTTTTCTAAATCTTGGATTTTTTCTAATATTCCCTCAAGCTTCCGTTCTGCGTGCATGATTAGAGTTTTCATTAACTTCAACGAACATTCATTTGTATCCATTTGCCATTGCTTGATCAGAACAATGTCTAAATTGTTTAACGTGGGCATAATTAAAATTCTCAGGCCCCTTGGTACCCTTTTGAATTCAATATATTTCTCTAGTGTCGTTTTCTCCCACCATTTGTTTATTTCTACAATTTTGGCTTGTTGTAACTCTTTCACGATACTCTGAATAGTTTTTCTCCTTCCTTCTGTAGATGCACTCGCAGAGCTCTGAGGGTCCTTAGTCATCATGTTGTCGTCAAGCAATTCATTGGCTCTCTGCACTCGACTTGTGCTTCTTTCGGCCATGTTTTAATGTTAATTTCACTCAACAGGGTTAATTTGCTATCCGTGATTGCACTTGGTGTGTCGTTTTATATTTATTTTATATTGGCCTCTTAATGCGGATTCTGTCTCCTTGGTATACTTATTTATTTTTTGGAATATATATATATATATATATTCAGCTCAGCCTCAGAGATTGTATCCTCCAAAGAACCGCACTCGTAGAGCCAAACGGTTTTGCAGTGCTCACACCATAAATTTATTCACACACAGTTAACAGACGCGTTTCAGCATACGCCTTCCTCAGTGTCAGTTTGCAAAACAAATAGAGGCTGGCACTATTTGAAAACGGGTTCTCAATCTTTCTGTGTGAAACACAAGATCACCCCAGGAACCACAGGCTGATATACGCTATCCTTATTTATGAGAACGCACGTCCGGCCTACACAGCGTAATATGTGAAACTGTGTGGCAGTCCGAATTTCACTGCTTTGAAGTCTCAAGTTTATTGTCTATTGCCCTGACGAAGTTCCAAAAGGCAAAGAGTGGAACGAAACGCGTTGGCTGTGCCTATGATGTTTGAAAGAAATTCAAAATAAAGAAGAATATATACAAAAAAGCAATTCCGGACACTGATTTTTCTTAGAGTGCACCTTCTTTTTCTGTTTCAATATATATATATATATATATATATATATATATATATATATATATATATATATATATATATATATATATATATATATATATATATATATATATATGTGTGTGTGTGTGTGTGTGTGTGTTTTGAAAAAGAATGAGATTAATAGAGGCAGACATTATAGTTTAGTAAATGATGAGCAATACATTTATGGGGAGATTTATGGTTAAGAACACATTTATTGAGTTACAAGACACATTTACATGTAGTATAATGCACATGCAAAAGTAATGTTTAATATAGCATCCTTGTACTTACCTGTCTCCAATCTGCCTGGGATTTCTGCAAAATCTTCAATGTGTAGGATCCTGTACACCTTTTTCTCCCAGGAAAGAGGTTCATATGCATATATGCATGGGAGAACCACCACCAGCCTGTTAGTCCCCTGGGTGGGCTTTGGAAGCCTGACATCTTCCCCTGCATATCATTCCAGCACTTGCAAATTTCCACCTGTGAACACCTGCTCTTAGATACCACATTCACTCTTTCACATTTGCCTTTTCTGAGTAATTGTAGTAGTTTGGAGGAGGGCTCCAAAAAAGGGTGGTTCTATCATAATTATCTCATCCAACATGACTGTCAATTTGTTTCTGTGAATCTGGGGTTTCTTCTGCCAGCCACGGTTTGAAACTAGAACTTCAAACAATTTAGCATTGAAAATCTGTAGGTAAATGGAAGACTTAACACAGGAAAAGCAACTCAGACTTGAAAGAAACACCTAGCTGCATCTGGTTGCTTTAGAAAAAGACAAAGGATCATGGTATTGCATTGGGTGTGTTTTGTAGTGTGCACTACATGTGTAGTTACTTAGTACTTAGCACTTCAATTTCAGAGGCATGGCTTACATGTCTATGTGTAAGATGCATGAGTATACCACGCCATAACGGATCCACAAGGTATTAACTCTTTTAACACACTGCTGCGAGGCTGCTTATAGGACAGCTGGGTTACAGACTGCATAGGGCTCCAGTGTCCTCGGGAGCACCGAAGGAGGCCACTCCCTCCAATCCTGGCTCTTCTTTCATGCTGCATGAGAACAGCTCCAGGATTGGTTACTACAGGTTCCTGGGTCCTGCATTGGAGCCTACCTGCCTGGAGAAGACCTGAGCAAGGAGGATGTCATGCCAGGAAGGTAAGTGTAATTTCTTTTTTTTTAACTTCTTTTTTACTTTTATATTTGTCTCTCCAGCTCAACGCCCTCTTTACATGCCAGCCGCCACTGAAATAAAGATCCCTTTGCTCATGTCTGTTGGAAAGTGCAATGATTGGGATATAAAATGTGATTGTCACTGAGCCAGGGATGACAAATGCAATATATGACTTCTATTGAACTTATCGGGTGGAGTCAAAGCATAGGGTACATAAATGGTGATTCCTGCCACAGGTGAGGCATTAATTGGAGAACTCCCTTCTCCTGACATCGATTTGTGAGTATTATCATTTTTGCATGTAATTGAAATTGAAATTGAAATTGAGTGGTATTTATATAGCGCATGGCTACCCGGAAGCCTCCCAGCGCTTGGAGTCACCAGAACAGCCCAACCCGCATGTAGCCTTACCTTCCTCTTGCACCTCTGTAGATAACTGATTTCTTGGTCGCTAGTGCATTAATCTGCTTGAATTTCAACAACAGCCTGACCCATTGTTTGTAATAGATTTTTGGCTTGATCTCTATTGGTTTCAAGGGCAGGGGTACCAGCAACAGATGTGTGATCAACAACCCTCAACTGTAACCATATCCGTAGCACAAAATTCACAGTATGAAATTTCGTCTTAACACTCTTTCCCCTCAAGCACGCAACACAATCAACTATTTATTGTTCAGCACTTGTTCTCACTCCCAACACAGCACATCCCTCACTTAATGTTACATAAAAACCTTTACTACCAACGCAAACTTGCTTTTATAATATATATCAATGCCTTATATGAACGAGATGTTTGACGTGTGTCAGTGTTGTATGTGATATACAGTTCCACATTTGTGCTTCATGTATTACTGTCCCCATAAGTAACTCCAGTGTGTTCTGGAGACATTCCTCACCCCTCACACTAAACTGGCAATTTGACATAGATGGGACCTACAAATATGTTTACCTTAAAATGTCATAACACATTTATGTGAAAAGGAATGGTTAGCTGGGTTGTAATAAATCAAATGTAAGCTTGTGGAAGAGGTGGGTATGAAAGAAAATAAACCCCATATTCGTATCGAAAAATCACCAAAAACATTTACACCAAACTTCTGCTAGAAAAGTCCAACTTAAACATGGGTAAGATTAAAATAATTTTCAAAAATACGTATGCTGGTAAAATAAAATCCTGAGTAAAATGAAGTTAATTCTTCACAATATACATAAGCAAAAAGTTCAAAGTTCCACAAAGAATATTGTTTGTCACTCTCTGTGTATAAGTATGCATGTCCTCCAATCCTCCCCAAAGATGAGTGTTATGATATCTGCGTCCTCAGGCGCATGAAGGTGTTGTGGTAACTTTAGCCTGGTTCCTTTTCACAGAGATTAGGGGTAAGCAAAATGGCTCTGGATAGAGGAACTGGCAGGATTGATGATGTATACATGTGAAGAAGGGTGGGTGGGTTTGGTCGTTATTTGATTGCACTCCTTGAGTGTGAAGAACCAGGCCTAGAAGGGCCTGGCGGCGCAGGGCACGCCTGAAATCTCCGAGTTCACCTGCCTTGTTGTACAGAGACACGGAATACTCTGTTAGCGTAGAAAACCAAATGTATTAGCTGCAGCTATGCACAGTTGTCCCAGAAGTACATCAATAGTAGGTTCTCAGGCGACTGCCCCTTCACTCCGTGGCTCACAGTCTTTTATAACCATATACACGCACAAAAAAAAAATACTCCCCATGCACCAAATATTAGCCAATAGGAAAACATTCAAAACAAGACACCTTGTGACCAGAACGTCCCCCTTGAGTCGTGTTCTTGCCCAACCCATAAGTCAATCATTGACAGCACCTATAGGTTAATCAGTAATGGTAGAACGTGTTTGTGTGCTTCAAAGGACAACTTGAGAAATAGGATAATGCAGGGAAAGAATACCGAAGGCCAACAGATAAGATAGGGCAGGGAAAGAATACTGAAGGCCAACAGATAGTTGGGACAAGGATTTGTCAGTCTAGACAAGGATTAGTTAGTTTGGCTAGTTCCTGGAATTGGCTCCACAACAAGGAAGGGGGGTTATTTGACACGTAGCAGTACAAAGGGCAAAAACACTTGGTTTGCCAAGCTGCCTGAGTGAGGGCAACACAATAATGGCGACGGAATACAAAATGGAGTCGAAACTGAATTACCTCAGACCCTCCTTTTGCCATTACGCAGGCAAAACACAGACTCACGTTAATCTGAGTCAATGTTAATAGCCATGAGGTCGTCAAGCTGTTGCTGCAACATCATTTTCATATTTTCTGCTTTCTGTGAGACAGGTCTTGGGACACACAAGGTGGCACAAAGGCCGCAGATAGCGGGACCACATTGTAGACAGAGGCAACATGAAAAGATAATAGCCAAAGTCACTCCAATGAAAGTCAGTACCTTCTATCCCCATGTGGACAATAATCCCCAAAACCATCCTGTCAAAGACCAGTTTCCTTCATCCTGGTGAATGGACTCAGCGATCAGGTGCAATTTAGAGATGGCCTGGTATACTGTAAGGGCGTTGTCAGGTATGTAAATACAACAGCTGGATCCAATCAATTTACATACCCCACCACGGTCCGCAAGAAAGATATCTAAAACCATTCTGTTCTGTAATGTCATAAGGCGGTTCGCCTGAAGCTCGGCTGTGAGGTTACTCAGTGCCCCCACAGTTTCATCTATCATTGACTCAACAACTCGAACAAGATGCCTCATGTTTCTGCTATTGGCCATAGGACCCCAGTTTGGGAGGAACCCTTTGAAAAAGTCGCCTCCCTCTTGTCCTGCTGTATCTTCTGGATCAATGACGCCTCTCCTGTACCTATTTCTGTGATGTCCTGAAGGGGCGGTATATGTCGGAGGGAGGAGAAAAGCCACGTAACATGACCCTGAGAAATTAGTTGGTAACCATGTATAGGCCCTGTCATGGCAAACGAAATATGTTCCCTGAGATGCTACTAACGGTGGAGAAGTCTGGGATGCATAGATATATGTATGTGCACAAGAGCTCTTTCCCAATTGGGCCTTAGCATTCTGACCATTTCCTTGGAGACACAGGTGGCCTCGGTGGGGTACAGTCCATATGGGCGGGGATCTTTTTCGCCTGGCCCTATCTGTAAGGCTAGTAACGTAACGGGTCACGTTCCAGCCAATGTATGCCCGTCGTTCGTCAGCGGGGAACTCATTAATTTTACTATAATGCATAGACATAGCCACCATTCCCTTCGCCAGAGGGTCATAACTAACGTCAACCCCACCCCCATATGGACCAACAGGGTGCCGGGGTTGATTCTCGTAAGCATTAGAGAACATAGATGTATAAGCCCAAGCGGACCCCTTCAGGGAAAAAGGTAAAACTAAATATGGCATCCCTTTATCCATAGTATGGGGCAAGAGTCCACAAATCCAACAATCGGTGGTGTTGACTACCAATTGATGTTGGTGCAACAATTGAATGAATGAATTATTAAAATATTCCATTCTCCTACTTTGCTCATGTTCTGGTAATGTATGTAACTGGTGCGGGGAGGCAGCGGTGCGAAAAGGCACGGAATGGGAGGTAGGTGTAGGTGTCTGCTGCATAGTATAAGTAACCCAACCCACACAAGCTAATATAATACATAAAAAAATTAAAATACACAATGTTATACCACATCTATCATATAATAATTTGCAATATTTCTTCTTCATTTTATCCTTCTTATCATTTTCCTCTAGCTTAGCAGAATCCTTCCTCTAAATGTTGCTTGTGGCAGTCTTCCTTCTTCACTCAGCTGTGATTATCAGCCGTCCTATGACACTGCAAGTCCCACAGGCCTATTGTCACTACTCAGGTCACAAACTAAGACCCTTACCACGACCCTGCAACCTAATTGGATGGTCTGTGTCACTGAAAAGTGCAATCAAAAGAAAAAAATTCGCAATTGTCTCTAGTCACTCTAGGCCTCAAATTGTATCTCGTCTTATTTGGCACAGTCTGGTCCTGAAAAAGTGTCTCTGGATTGGTTGTGGTCAACCTGAGATGTGGTGGTACAGCTTCCTGTAAAACGTCATCATCCTCTTTCTCAGATAGAGTCCAATCTAGGCATGCATTGCTAAAAGGTACGAATCAGGGGACCCTTTCACCTTCAAAATCGCCAATACCTTCACGGACCACTGGTCATAAGGCTAAGGCAAGGGTACCTTCTTACAATGCACACCGGGAATCCAATTTTTCTTTCTGACCACCTTCACAGCTGTGCGTGTTGTCAACAATACTTGACGGGGCTCTCTCCAGCGAGGTTCCAAATTCTTTGATCTCTAGAAGTTCTTCACGCACACCCAATCGCCGGGTTGTATGGTATGGCCAGGATCAGTGGAAGCCTGAGGCAAGGCGTCCTGTACCTGTTGGTGAAGGACACGCAATTTAGTGGTGAGGTCATGCAAATAATCAATCAACAACGGATGCTCTATCTCCGAATACTTCTTTGGCCTTGGGACTCCCCAGACATTTGCTGGACGTCCAAACACAACCTCGTAGGGACTGAGTCCCATACGGGAATGGACAGTTGTTCGAGTAGACAAAAGAGCCAAGGGTAAAGCATTGGGCCAGGCAAGACCCGTGCTGGCCTGTATCTTCGCGAGCTTGAGCTTAAGAGTACCATTATAGCATTCCACCAAACCTGCTGACTGAGGGTGGTTTGCCGCATGAAATTTCTGTCTGACACCGAGACCTGCACTCCAAAAAATTCGAGGTAAACCAAACCTCAGGAAAAACTCCTTCAAAAGGACTTTAGCCGTATACAGAGCAGTATTATCCTTTAGGGGGTAGGCCTCTATCCATCTAGAAAAGGCACACACCACCACAAGGACATACTTCAGATTGTTACATCGCTCCATGTGAATGTAATCTATTTGCAACACCTCAAAAGGGTACGTTGGAGTAGCAAAATGGCTTGCTGGGGTTGGTGTTCCCTTCCCTGGATTGTGCATCAAGCAAACAATACAGTGCTTAACCAGATTATCTGCGCATTTAGGGATCCCCACATTCTGCTATACAGGGGCCAGAAGTTTGCATATCCCTTTAGCACTAATGTGGGCTGGACCATGTGCCATGGTAACTACTGGAAGCACATAGGCGTCTGGTAACAGCCAGGGCTGATGTTCCGACAATTCTGTCCAACACCCTGTCGTGTCCAACATTCCTGTACCCTCTCTCCACTTACTCAGTTCTTTCTCTGTAGCCTCTCCCTGGATAATTTTTACACTTTCTATTGCGTCCTCACACATCCCTCCTTGTCTGACCCATCTAGCAGGGCCCGCAACATACATGCGGCTTGTAACGTCTCTGGCTGTCTCTTTCGCTATCTGATCCGCAAAAGCATTTCCTCGACCCACATCATCAGTAATCCTCTTATGCCCACTACATTTAACAATTGCTATCTGAGTGGGCAAGGTAAGTGATTCGAGAAGGTCATTTACCAACTGGCTGTGCTGTATCTTAGTGCCGTGGGAGGTGAAAAACCCTCTTTCCTTCCACAGACGGCCAAAACTGTGGGCCACTCCAAATGCATACTGGCTATCAGTGTACACATTCACTCTTTTTCCTTCAGCCAATACACAAGCTCTAGTCAGAGCTATCAATTCAGCTGCCTGGGCTGAATTATGCCTAATGCGTGCTGTTTCCACAATTGTGTACAAAGTAGTGACTGCAGAAGCCGAAGTCGTCTCACCATTTGGGAGTTCGAAACAGGAACCATCCACCCATAGGATCCCATCCGGGTCCAGGAGTGGAGTGTCCTTTAGATCGACTCTACCTTTTGTCTCCTCTTCTGTACGGAGGAAACAATCATGCTGTTCCTGAGTACCTGTTTCTACTGGGATCGGTAATAGCGTGGCTGGGTTTAGGGTATTGCATCGTTTGATATGTACATGACTGGCCAAGAGCGTCAGCTCGTACCCTGACAAGCGGGCACTTGTAATGTGCTGAGTCTTTGTTCTATTTAGGAGGGTATCTACTGCATGTGGTACCATGACAATAAGAGTATTATCCAATACCAATCCAGCAGATTGGCGAATGGAAACTGCTGCTGCTGCTGTGGCTTTCAGACAACTAGGTAATGCCTTGGCCACTGGGTCAAATGTGGCCGAAAAATAGGCACATGGGCGCTGCTTGTCTCCAAATTGTTGCGTTAAAACTGACAATGCGCAACCTTCTCTCTCGTGAACGTAGAGTGTGAAAGGCTTACTGTAATCAGGAGTACCTAACACAGGAGCAGAGCATAAAGAAGTACGTAAGTCAGTGAAACTTTTCTGACATTCCACAGTCCAAGGGAGAGGTTGGGGTGTATCTTTGAGAGTGAGTGCCAACAGAGGTTTCGCTAGCAAAGAAAAGTTTGGAATCCACTGTCTACAATAAGAGGTAATGCGCAAAAAGACACGCACCTCCCTTTGTGTACATGGTACAGACATTTGAGCAATTGCTTGGATACATTCTGGGGTCAATCGCCGTCCCTTCTTCGACAAGAGATGACCTAAGTAGGTAACCTCTTGGCGACAATATTGCAATTTAGAGGGTGAAACCTTGTGATGAAGGTCAGACAAGTGACATAACAGTGAAATAGTAACCTGTTTACAAATGTCCTCAGAATCAGCAGCAACCAACAGATCATCTACGTATTGAATAAGGGTGGCACCTAGGGGCAAAGTGAAAGCATCGAGCTGAGTTTTCAGAGCTTGACTATAAATGGAGGGACTCTCACAATAGCCTTGAGGAGCACCCTTGAACCGGAGTCTTCGGCCTCCTAAAGAGAAGCCGAAAATATCCCTACTTTCCTCAGCAATGGGAATGCTGAAGAAAGCATTCTTAAGGTCAATAACAGAAAACCAAGCAGCCGAAGCAGGTATCATTGTCAATAGAGCAGTGATATCTGGGACGACAGGGAATTGGGGTACAACAATCTTGTTGAACTCCCGGAGGTCAATCACAAAACGATAAACGGGTGGCTGAGAAGAGTCAGTACGTTTAAGAACAGGTAAAACAGGACTATTGCATACATTTCCCCTTGTCTCCTCAACCACGTCTTTCTGAACCAAATCATAAATAATAGCCAAGAGAGCTCTTTCACCATCACTGGAAATCTTATACTGGGGAATGCGAGGTAACTTAACATTGGATTTGAGAGTGACGATGTAGGGCGGAATCTGCAGGAGACCTACATCATTGGGGCCTGTAGCCCAGAGGGTGGCAGGAAGAGAGCACAATTCAGGGGGGAGTTGGTCTTTAGACAAATACGCCGGGGAAATCAATTTCTTACCTAAAGTGAGGTGTATACCAGAAGGGGAACAATGCAATGTTGCGTACAGTCTTTTTAATAAGTCCAAACCTAACAAATTTTCACCATAACCAGTTGTTAAAATAAGCGGAGCCTCCAAATCATAAGGACCTATTGAGATGGGCAGAGGACAAGAAACTGGGTTATGAACTGGGGCGCCAGAAAATCCTACAGAAACATTTGTTAAGCCAGACAAAGGTGCCCCAGGGAGTTTAGAGTGGATGATAGAACTCTTCGTTGCACCAGTGTCCAATAGAAACGGCTCTGAAACACCTAGTGCAATGACTTCAATATAAGGCCCATTTTGGTCCACTGGAACTGATATGACTCCCTCACTTTGTCTATGGCTGTCCTAGCTAGTATGAAAACCTAGACTCTCATCCTCGGTATAATAATCATCATTGTAATAATGGGCAGACTGAGCATTCTGCTGATCAAAATAATTCATGGAGTTTTGAGGGGGAAAGGAACGCTGGTCTTGAGATGATTTACCTCGCCCCCTACCCCTGGGTGTTTATTGGTAGCCACCTCGGCCTTGCGGCCCAGGCATACCACCAGCACGCTGCAACAAAACCGGGCAACTATTCTTGAAGTGACCTTCTTCCTTACAATAAGCGCATTGATTTGGACCCAGTGGGGGCCGGGGAACAAAGGGCTCAAGTTTTTGTAACAGCTTCTGGAATTGGGGAAGCGGCTGGAACTGGCACTGAGCAGGACGAGGGGGGTAAGCCTGTTGCAAAAGAACTTTCGTTTTTAATTCCTTAGTTTTTTTATCAAGTTTGTCCTTTTCCTCTTTACCCCTATTTTCATAATACTGAGCAGTAGCCAAAATCTGAGCAGAAGAAGAAACTTTCAGAATCCTTTAGTTTGTTAGAAAGTTCGGGGAGCAAATTAAACACAAATTTATCTACAAACAATCGTTGCCCACCTTCCGTGCTCATATCCTGACCACTGTGATCAAGAAACGTCTCCTAAAAACAAGTAAAGAAGTCGGAGACGCTTTAATCTTTCTTTTGCTTACAGGCAGCTAACTTATCCCAATTAACTCGCAGAGGGGGCATCATAGTTTTCATCAAAGCAATGATCCTAGCGGGAAGGTCTGCAATTAAAGCATCAGGTTTAGCACCACCCACTTGGAGTCCATCTGCGGCAAGGATAGCAGCCCAATCACCCCCAATTCTTGAGCTTGATCTTCTTTCCGAATCCTAGCCCATAATGGTTGTGGGACCACATTTCCCATCAACATGTCTATATCGGCTAAATTCATAATGCATGCATCAACAGTCTGGGACAGCTCTTTGCAATAACCAGCAGAATTTTTACGGGTGTCTGGTAAGGATTGTTTGAGGGCCAGAACCTCAGATCTTTTCCAAGGAACATGTACCCATACACGTTGAAAGTGAGAGGGTATACCAGGATTATTGCCCTGGGGGGCAACCGCTTCTCTCCACACTGGGGGAACCTCTCTCATAGGATAGTGTTTCAGTTTCCTTTTAACAGAAAGATCGGGTTCAGACAGAGACCGGTAGGTAAACATTGTTCTAAAGGTGGCAAGTGTCCTTACAGCATCCCAAACCTCAGCACCCACAATTATCCCTTTGTTAAAGTCAGCCTGAACATCTAGCAGACCCATGGGAGCTAATCCTAATCCCATATCCTCCACTCTTGTCCAAGAATGACACACATAATATCAAAAACATGTCTTTGCGTTGGCGCATCCCACTGCTGGAAAGTGTCCATGATATCTTGTATACCATACTGGGAACCATTCATGATCCACTTGCGGGCAAGGATATCTAACGCATCTCGCTCTTCGGGACCTGGGAGCTGACTACGGGTCTGGCTACGAGGAAGAACAGGAGTCATGTTGAACGACCCAAAGAAAGGGGACAAAAAACCAGAAACGGTGTCAACCATCCGCTTACGAACTGAGGGGGAATTCGACATTAGGACAGGGGACAAGGTATTAGGCGGGGCAGAAGAGGGGGTAGAAGAGGGGGTGACAGGAATAAAGGGAGTCTGAGGCAAAGGAGTCTGAGGCAAAGGAGGTGGCAGGATTGGCATTACCGGAAGGGGCAGTGGCAGAGGTGCAGGGACCGGCTGGAGAACAACAAGTGGCTGAGCGGGTGGCAATAGTAGGGGTGCATTAGCACCCTGTGCATAGGGCGGGGGTAATCTCAACAGGTGGGACATTAAAGGATCCTTCTCGGGGTCAACATCTTTGCCTGCAGGGGAAGTTGGCAACACCGGATAACACTTATCTATTGCCATACAATATTGTCTATCTGAGACCTCAATCGCATAATCAGTCTCATTGTCTTTGAACTGCTGGGCAGCCTGTATAACAGTCATGCCCTTTTCCTTCCTATCTCTTTTCATTTGTTTAATTTCTTTCTGTTTGGCTTCCTTGCGCCAAAGGCGAAAGGAGTCAAACATAGCCGGCCGGGCTTTTCTCTTAAACAATGTAGCTTCCAAATTATCTAATATATCAGGCTCACAACTACCATTCTGTGGCCACTGCAAAACACCATCTTTTCTCGTATAACGGACCCACACTTCATTAAAGGTGATGGGGCCTACACCATGTTTAGAATAAAGCTCATAGGTGGGAGTTCAAGCCGGAGGAATTGGGCAAGAGTCCTCCAGTCGGGAATCCCTATCACAACAACAACAACACCATTTTCTAAACTTACTAAAACCAGGCATTGTTATTTCACTGGCTCCTTTACAAACATCAAGGGGTTAATCAATCAACACAGCACAAATGTACTCACCCCTCGGCTTCGGCTTTTGCAAGAGCCGAATCAAAAATCAAAAACAAAGAAGTGGGAGCTACCCACTATTACTTAACCAAATGTTCTTTTACGCCAACAGAGGTCCGTCTAACGTCTCGCAATACCAGTCATCACCAAAGGGACCAAGGCAGGGCGGCAGTCAGGGCAGCAGTCACCAGCAGACGTTGGAAAGAAGAAGCCGCGCTGCAAAGACCTTCGGTCCACTTTCGACATGCAGGGGTCAATCATGTGGTGCACTTCCTCCAGAATTTCCTTGCGGGCTCCTCACGACCCTCGGGCTCGACCGCTACCTCTGAAGCCGCCCCACGTTGGGCTGCCAATTGAAGAGCCATGCCTAGAAGGGCCTGGCGGTGCAGGGTACGCCTGAAATCTCCGAGTTCACCTGCCTTGTTGTACAGAGACACGGAATACTCTGTTAGCGTAGAAAACCAAAGGTATTAGCTGCAGCTATGCACAGTTGTCCCAGAAGTACATCAATAGTAGGTTCTCAGGAGACTGCCCCTTCACTCCGTGGCTCACAGTCTTTTATAACCATATACACCCACAAAAAAAAAATACTCCCCATGCACCAAATATTAGCCAATAGGAAAACATTCAAAACAAGACACCATGTGACCAGAACGTCCCCCTTGAGTCGTGGTCTTGCCCAACCCCATAAGGCAATCAATGACAGCACCTATAGGTCAATCAGTAATGGCAGAACGTGTTTGTGTGCTTCAAAGGCCAACTTGAGAAATAGGATAATGCAGGGTAAGAATACCGAAGGCCAACAGATAAGATAGGGCAGGGAAAGAATACCGAAGGCCAACAGATAGTTGGGACAAGGATTAGTCAGTCTAGACAAGGATTAGTTAGTTTGGCTAGTTCCTGGAATTGGCTTCACAACAAGGAAGGGGGGTTATTTGACACGTAGCAATACAAAGGGCAAAAACACTTGGTTTGCCAAGCTGCCTGAGTGAGGGCAACATAATAATGGCGACAGAATACAAAATGGAGTCGAAACTGAATTACCTCAAGTGTAGCAAACATGTTAGGTCATGGTGCAGGGCAGCCTAGCAAAGCCATCCTGTGCATGGCAACCCAGCTCCGCCATGGCCTTCAGAATAGTCAGCGGCTACACTTTGTACCCTTCTGAACTGAGAATTTGGTGAGAGGCTAGAAGAAGGAGAGTAGTTGTAAAGGAGACAGCGGGCCACTCATGTCTTTCCAAAAAGCGTACAGATGGTGCAGGAG